>NC_136505.1:40726237-41136237 GCF_053919585.1 Euprymna scolopes | reverse complement strand
GGTTTAGTCAAAAGGGCTGGTAGATTCTTTTGGCAACAATATGGATTTTACCGAACGTCATACGACGCAGCAAAGGCTAAAAATCATCAAGGCGTCGTTTGCTACAAAATCAGTTTTTTTAAACAGTAGCAACACAGAAAAGATTTTGGTGGGAACACTGAACCTGAGAGCCAAATATCAGAATACATAAAGACCAGAGATCAACATTCTTCAGCTATAATTCCTAACAATATTCAAAGTTAACAGAAAACGTGTGAGATCTCCCAGAAACTCAACATACCGTGTGAGATCGCCCAGAAACTCAACATGCCGTTTCACACAAGCGGATATTTCGATAACATTAATTTGGATTATCCTCCATGATGACCTTATTCTTTTTCTTTAAAATAGCACTTGACTAGGTCCAAGGTGACTTAAAAAGGTTCAAGGTCTTTTGTCTTTTTGAACAGGTATTTATAATTGTCGTTAACTCTTGAAAATTTAGTATGTTATTTCTATAAATGTTATGTAATAACTTATCAATGTTTATAATTTCAGGTCAAAATAAACACCTACAGCAAGAATTGGAATATACGGATTGTCCCAACTGGTGAATTTCAAAAATGCAATCTAGACGTGAGAATATTTTAGAATAACTATATGCAATAAAATTCCGTTTTAAACTTGGAAAAAATGCCAAATAAGTATGTGAAATGCTTCAAGCTGCTTTTGGGCCATAATGCAATTAATTTGAGTAGCAAAAGACATTCAAGGAATACAGGGAGCCTGTGAGTCAATGGAGACAATAAGTGCTCAGTTTGATGTCAGTGTGGGAACTGTACACACAATTATTCGTGAGGAGCTGAAGATGTGAAAGATTTGTGCGAAGTTTGTCCCAAGGGTTCTCAGAGAAGATCAGAAAAAAAAGACTTTTTTTATTCCTTACCCTTCTTATAGTCCAGACCTTGCTGCCTGTAACTTTTGGTTATATCCTAAGTTCAAAAAAAACAGTAGAGACTGTCGTTATGAGATAATTAAGGAAATGAAAGAGGCTGTGACGAGAGTCATTGACACGCTCACACAAGATGATTTCTATGAGACTCCAGAATGTGTATGAACGGTACAACATGTGTACTGCAGCCGGGGAAGATTTCTTCGAAAGGGACTAGAGTTCCATGTTTGTACTATCAAGAAAATTTCCATTACGAAAAAAGTCTTGAAACTTATTGATGGCACCTCGTATATCAACAATCAGAATATGCGTTCAAGATTCGGCCCTAGCACTATTGAACATACCCATATCCTTTTTAGCCATAGGAAAATGAGAAAAAATGTTGTATACCGTTGGACGAAATGGCATAATCGCGCCATACTTGTTTTAGAAAGAAAATAAGAACAGACTGATTGGGGACATAGTTTTATAGTTCGTTCTTGCACTGATCAGGTTTCATCTCCAATCAAATTTGGTCCTGGATATGACCTTAAACTATATCCGATAGTGAGGCCCCAGCTTGTGAGCTTTGGGGAGTGTGGAGCCACCCTTTAATTGCCATTGCTCCCACGTCCACTTTGACCCGGAGTGGTAATACCTGTTAGGGTCCCAACAATGGGTTAAATAGAAACCGACTTGAAAACAACAAATATATTCTATTAAAAATGTTTTCTTCAAAATCTTTGGATTCGGCATTAAATAACCTAAAAAGGGTTGGTATGCCGTAAAACAAAAACAACCCACCAACCAATCAAATTTAAAGGCTACTACTTGCTATTATTCAGTTCAATCTACGGATCAGAAGATTTCAGGTTAGAATCCTGGCAAGTTCGTAATAATTTTAACCATCATTTTATCTAACGTTTATTCATCATCCTTACCCTTAGTTAGGGTATTTTTGTTTTTTGTCAGTGTTTTTGTTTTGTATAGATGAGAATTTCTCATGCTCCGAGTTCAAAATGTAATCGTTGATGGTAAGAAGATGTTGAGTGTACTTGATGTTGAGTGTACTCGATTTTGTGTTTGAGTTGTGTGTGATACCGCTGTGTGATGACGAGGCGCAGCCGCTAGTTTTAAATAAGATGAAACGGGCCGACAAAAATATTTTGTAAACTAAATAATGACGGACCGTCAAAACGACAATTTGAAACGAAAACATGGCATGGATTTATAAAAAGCTTTTTGAAATTAATAAACAGATTACAAAATTTAAAAAAAATGTACATAACAGAGCAAGTATAGTACATGTGGATCTTTAGCGTGATTAGAAAACGTGTAGAAAGGATTAACAATAATGACAGTTGTAAACAGAGAAAGACTAACTCCGCCTTGCACGAATTTGATAAACTAAACTGAAAGTACATGCGAAATAAGAAAAAAATTTAACAAAATACACACGGAATTTACAATTGCACTTATTTGCTCGAAATATTATGTTACTTTATTCGAAACATTGGACCTAAAAGATTACCTGTTATCTAAACAATGTTTGACTAAATATATATACTAGTAAATGATCTTATCGAGTAAAATACTACATTTTATTTAATAAAGTTTGCATATATATATATATATATATATATATATATATATATATATATATATATAACTTACACGCGTGGGTATTTATAGTCTGTCTAAGACTAAAGGAGCCTATATATATATATATATATATATATATATATATATATATATATATATGTATATATATAGGCTCCTTGCCGATGACTACAAATATATATATATATATATATATATATATATATATTTAGTAAAACTGGTAATTAGTAAAAACCTGAAGAGAGTGATCAATAATATTTCAGAGCAAATATGCGTTTTATTTTTTATTACCGTTTTATCTGTTTGGTTACATATGTTTCGGATGTTGGATCATGTTTACGATCCAACAGCCTCGTTAAACATTACAGAAATGGTTGTTAATATTTGGAAGAAGTGTTTTAGAGGATATACGAGAAAAAAGAGGGGTTAAGAGATAATAAGGGTGAGGGAGACGGGTATCGACAATATTTGAGTTTTGAAGGTTAAAATACATTAGAGTAGTGTGTGTGTGTGGAGGTAGCAGATTCAGGTAGGCGCGGGTGGAGATATATGGATATAGGGAGAGGGAGAGAGGATGGTAAGAAAGGGGAGTAAGGAGAGGAGGTGAGAGGAATTTCAATTTTAAGTTTTTAAAGTTTTGGCTGCGTTTGGTTGTTTAGCCAGGTATATGAAGAAGATGAGAGAGAGATAGAAAGAGAGAGGGAGAGAGAGAGAGAAAGGGTTTGTGTACGTGTCATATTTTTTGACAATTAAAAGCTTCCATTTAGAATATTCGTAGTCGCTATAAGTCGACTACGTGAATGTATGTATACAGGTATAGCTATATCTGACTTTATATGCATATATGTTTTTGTATGTATATATTTATATGCCTATATCCACAATACACTTGACACTGAAAATAAAGTTAAGCATACCCACTGCCCAAAACACCATGTAAGGAGCCCACCCCTATATATATTAACTTAACAGAACTACAAGAACCCCTGACTCATTATAACTTAACCACCACCCTCATAATCTTTAACCTTTAAACCTTTATACCCCCTTTTTTAATTTTTTTCATCTCTCAATCTATTAATTTACTCTATCTCTATTTCTACCTTCATCCTTACTTTTATCTAGATCCCTAATCTTTTTAAATTTTTATTTATTTTTTTCTTCTAGATTCTATGACTTACTCCCTAATCAATAAGCAAAGCAAATCAATACAGAGCCCTAAATATTAAACCAACAACTTGTATTTTGAACATATCTTACAATGCGTCTACCTAACCTCGCATTATTAACTACACCTGTTTATATATATATATATATATATATATATATATATATATATATATATAAATTAGCAGGAAATACTCCGTGTTTTAAATTTAAATTTTAGTTATTACAAATATTAATATAACCGTTATTTATAATTTAATTATAATGTCTACAGAATGAAGAAATATTTACATGAATAAAATGTGGGATGATTGTGGTTAACGACGCGGACTGAAAACCTAGGGATGCTAGGTTCGAATTCAGTCCGACCCATAAAAACACTTTTACATAACCAACACCTTACCTTGTGCCTAACCTAATTGTAAAAGAGGTATATAAAATAAAAATTGTAGGGCACTTTTGTATATGTCACAGAAGGATCATATCTTGTAGCAATAGATGCTGTCGGAGATTATGAGATCATCTATGACGAGTTCTTAATCTGATTTTATTGGATATCTTCAATTTTACTCAATGAAATAATTAGAAACGTACGAAGGTTACATGCAATTTATCAATTAATAATAAAGACAATTGCATTCAGTAAGTCGTCCATAAACAGCATTATGTTTTGCATTAAATTAATACTTCCTTGAACCTTTCTACGTTCACCGAAAAAATAGTTCAATCAACATCGATTCATTAAATACACACAGACTTTGCTTGTTTATCCAGCGCTATTCGTTTCGTGTTCATACATATTCCAAGAGTTGATTTATCTCGTAGATTAAAATAATCGACTCATGGGATTTAAGTCGGTATAGTTGCTAGTGCTTTTTTGCGATGCCTCCATTCAGTCTCAAGAGATAATATATACCAGTAATATTTATCAAGCATATATGGCATAATTATGTTGACACACCGGTTCTTGTTAGATTACAACGTTGACCATGACAAGTATCAGTACTTTGTCTTCCGGCCGTCTTGACGTAGTCGTGTCGCTGGATCAGGCTGCTCTCCTCGAGAGAGTGAGGTTGGCTCTTCGCAAATAAGTTTCACTTTAAGCAAGTTTCAAGCGCGTGTCATCTACCATAACAAGAATGATCAAGTGGTCTTTACCATTCCGATTGAGGAAATAGTATATAGTAACCACCCATTGGTCTGCAGAAAAAGAATTCTTACATCAAAATCTGTACTCCCTTTTAAACGATGGTGTCAACAAAACGGCATGAAATGTGTATTTTTTTCAGTTTTTTTTTTAATTTACTAAATGTGGTTAGCTGATTGATAACGCTTTTAACTGCTAAATGGGAAAATCAATTACACTTTTCTGGCTCATTTTTGTCGCCATTCGTCTTGAATGCGTGCACAAATGGAATATGACTGTTTGCTAAACGCGCAACTTCCCTCATGTTTGCAACACCTGTTCCACCTACGATTATCTTAATAGATCCGTTTATAATAACTTTCACTTTCCTAAGTCCTTATGTTAAATTAAGTTATTACGCGGCCATTCTGTTAAAGAGAGAGAGAGAGAGAGAGAGAGAGAGAGAGAGAGAGAGAGAGAAAGGTAGGATTATGACATCGTTCTCATTAAATACCGGAAAACATTTATTGGACTTCTAGTAATATTTCATATATGGCATAATTACGTTTGCATTCCGGTTCTTGTTAGATTACGGAAGTTAAGCAACGTTGAGCCTGGTCAGTACCATTACATCGCCATCCTTTCTACTTGACCCAGTTCTTTCGTTGAATCAGGCTGGTTTCTACGAGTAAGAGAAGTTCGCTGGGCAAACAAGTTTCACTTCTGAGCGCGTGTCATCCCCCATACCTAGGATGATCAGATGGTTTTCGGCATTCCGACTGACGAAATCGTATCAAGCAACCACACATTGATTTGCAGAAAAAGAATTGCTACAAAATCGTTTATTCTCTTTTAAACGATGGTGTCAAAACAACGACATGAAATGCATATTTTTTTCAATTTTCCTCTTGTTTTTTTTTTAATTTGCTTAGCTGATTGATAACAATTTTAATTAATAAATTAAAAAATCTATTACACTTTTTCTCGCTCATTCTTGGCGCCATTCGTCTTGAATGCATGCGCAAATGAAATATAACTGTTTTCTGAATGCGCAACTCCTTATATGATTGCAAAACTTATTCCATCTACGATTATGTTAATAGATCTGTTTAGAAAATCTTACATTTTCCCAAGTCTTGATGTAAGATTAATATAGTTATTACAAGTGTCTTTTGGCATGAAACAATGCTATTAGAAGATAAGTGTATTCCTCTTGCCTTCAGAACAGCCACAAAAACGTTGTAGTTTCATTCAATGGTTACTAAAAAGTAATAAATTAAGCAAAAGAATTGAGACGTGGATAGTGAGGAGACCGCACTGAGAGGACGGTCTTATAACACACATGCACGTGCAAATAAAACCCTCGCATCCCTTGTTTTGTCCTTTACTCCTCACATTCCATGAGCGATGTTTCAGACAAAAACGTCATCTTCTTATCGTTGAAGTGATATTAGCCGCTCACATCACGTGGCTTCGTGCATTGTCTAAAGGGATTTATATTTAACAAACTACAGTGCACAATTAACCATTTACAAAGATAAAAAAAACATGTTATAAATTTGAAGCACCAGAGTAAAAGAAGAAAAAAAAACAACCAAGATGAGAGTCATAGTCCAAATAATACATAAATAATTATCAATCCTCAACTCAAAAATAAACAGTCATCATATAAAATAAACAGAATGGACCTGAATTAATTAATAACAAAATGTAAAAAAAAAAGACCTGGCGCTATTTGTGTTTTAAATTTCTAACGGCTGTATTTGTTGGGAAAGCAAATAAACTAAACATTTTTTCCACTATTCACCAAAGCATCCAGTGTGAATGCAGCTAAAAATGGCCGGAGATTACATCGGCTGAAACGTTGTAAAAAAAAAAAACAATCAAGAATAGAATAGTCCAAATAATACAAAAATAATTAAAAAGAACATGTTTGAAAAAAAAATGGAAAATATCTATTTCCTACAACCAGCGTATCTATGTTTTGTTTTCTTAATCTGTTACTATCTTTCTCGGTATTTCTTTTTCGCTCGATTTTTGTCTTAGATAAACGAAGATATAATTGCAAGTGAAGTCGGGCCACCGCATATTTACAAGTAATTTGTACGCACTTTTCAAAGTACTCAGCAGTCTCACGATCATCAAGATGGATTCTTCGCAGTATCGACTCTTACTCCTATACTGTATATTATAAGTGCCCCCCCATCGGACATTGTATTGGTATGGCCCTATCGTTTCCAGAGGACAGTTACTTGGTTGATTAACGTCCTGGGTACACAACCAGCTCCTCAGGGGAATAAATGATATCAAACGATATGCCCATTGAAACATCAACGCAACGGCTATGCCTGGTTGACATAGGTCGCTTCTTCGCTGTTTTCATTCGGTCGTTACAGGCAACCTTCCATCATCATGGCCGACATTAATAGCCGGGACCGAAGGCTGAAATCGAACGCTTGTACAAAAATAGCGAACAAAAAGATATTTTATAAAAATACATAATTTATTTTACGTTTAACACTGGCGAAGCATATTTTTAACTAGACCAGTTAGAACAAGACGGATGCAGTTAAACTGCTATGTCGCGTCCGTCGACCCCAAAATCTAAGCTTCAACTGTTTAAAACGATACAATCATATTCAATTCTCTCTTTCAACGAAGAAAGAGAGAGACAGAGAGTCAGAGAGAGAGAGACAGACAGACAGAGACAGAGATAGAGAGAGTGAGACAGAGAGGGACAGAGAGAGATTCATACATAACGCGTGAACATTGTTTTGTTTTTATGTGCCTCGACGGCGAGTTCTTTTGGGTTTGACCTTTTGACTTCAGATCGTTTTGAGTTGATTAAATATTATAAACAAGTGTCACTTTTGGTCGAGTTATACCAGATCGATATATTCGAACATTTTCAAAATGACAAATCAACTACTTAACATATCTGCACCTCACAGGCACAGACAAGTCAAGCCCAAGGTTCATTAATGTAGAACTCCCCAGCTCCCCCAAAAGGGGCGCTCTCCATTGAGCCACATTGGTATTGGTGTAAGCTACTTTTCTCATCAACATTTATCGTTACTGCTTTACCAGATTCAGCATGATGTATTCTCTGCTGGTTCCTGAACATCTGTCACAAAAGCGTTAAAGGAAAGGATCGAAACCAGGTAGGTTGTTTGTAGCTTTGATCTGTTATTGTTTGTAATTACAATGTTCGCTATCGTTGTTAATATTGTGATAGTTGCCAGAATAAGTTCACTATACTTTTGCAGGAATGTTTCGTTTATTTTAGTTCTTGGCAGTTTACATTAATCATAATGAAAACATGTAGAATTATTATACTTTTGGTTTTAATCGCTTTTATTTGTTTATTAATGATAAACACGAAAACCATATTAAATAGCGAGTGCGTCGTCGTGTTAGCAATAAATGCTCAAATATATACAGGGTGGCGCAAAACTCACGCATTGGTTTTTTTAGGTGATAAAAACTTTAACACTTAAAGTAATTTACTACTGTTTACTTATAAATAATGCATTTACCTGGTAATTTTGTTAAAATGGCTACCATTTTCGGCTTCACAAAAGCGGGCTGTAGTTATCGTAGTTTCCATAACACTTCTTAGAATAACAGGCTTTATTTCTCGGATTTCATGTCTGGTGTTGGTTTTAAGTACTTGAATTGTTCTTTGCTTCTTCACATATACCCTTTCAAGATAACGCCAAAGGAGAAATTCAGGGGCTGTCAAATCCAGTGAACGTGACAGCCAGTAAAAATCAGAAAGTATGCTAATTAAACGCTCGCCAAAAATCTACTTAGAAGCGCCATACTTTGATGGGCAGTGTTGACAGTAGCTCAGTTTTGTTGGATCCACATGTCCAGGTTGTCCTGAAGAGCTGATCTTAGACAATTATCAGTCACTTGTTTATAGTGCTGTGCAGTTACCGTCATCGAAACGCCGTCTTCGCCTTCGAAGAAATAAGGACCTATCACTCTTTCCGAGGTAACACCACACCATACGGTGCATTTTATTGGATGCAATTATCGTTGATGAACGGTTCTTTCGGCAGTTTTGCTTATTCACGAAACCGTTCAGATGAAAATGGGCTTCGTCGCTCATTATCAGTTTATTGATGAACTCATTTTGTTCTCTGTCTAATTGCTGATGTGAGCAGCATGAGTTAAGCGAGACTGCAAATCTGAGGTTTGCAACGCCTGTGCCAATTGAATTTCGTATGGAAATTCTTTTAAGTGACTTATCTGCCTGTCACTTAATTTGTATCTACACCAATATCTTTTACTGTTTTTTTTTCACCCAATACAAGGCAAAGTGCCACTGAGACGTAACGGGATGCTATTTGGAACGAAATCTACAAATACACTGTGTAGGGAGTTGAGCAGCGAGATATCTGTCCACATTACACTTGGACTTCTACATGCCAGTACAGTAAGGGAAACAAGGAACCGGGAGGGAATTCACAGGTCTAGCATTTCACGGCAAGAAATTATGAGAGCAAAAGCTTTCCGATATCAAGGATTCTCTGCAGTTTGGGGTGAGATTTTGTGGCTAAGTCGAGAGTATTTACGCCTATGGGATACACGTGTATTAAGTTCGTCAAGAACGTGCAAGTAAAATTCTTGTCAAACAGACGCAAGGATGCAACATTTCGGCGATATGACAAGTGTTGGTTGCGTAACGATTGATCATCAACATTTTGTACTTTTTCTTTGTTTACACCACAAAATATAATTCTTTGTTTACACCACAAAATATAATAATTTGTTACACCACAAAATATAATAATTTGTTACACCACAAAATATAATTCTTTATTTTTTACACCACAAAATATAATTCTTTATTTTTTACACCGCAAAATATAATTCTTTATTTTTTACACCGCAAAATATAATTCTTTGTTTACACCACAAAATCTACACCGCTAAATATAATTCTTTTTTTACACCACAAAATATTATTCTTTGTTTACACCACAAAATATAATTCTTAGTTTACACAAACAAAATATAATTCTTTGTCTACACCGCAAAATATAATTTTTTATACACCGCAAAATATAATTCTTTGTTTACACCACAAAATATTATTATTTGTTACACCGCAAAATATAATTCTTTTTTTTTTACACCGCAAAATATAATTCTTTGTTTACACCACAAAATATTATTATTTGTTACACCGCAAAATATAAATATTTATTTTTACACCGCAAAATATAATTCTTTGTTTACACCACAAAATATAATTCTTTTTTACACCACAAAATATAATTGTTTGTTTACACCACAAAATATAATTGTTTTTTTACACCACAAAATATAATTCTTTGTCTACACCGCAAAATATTATTTTTTATATTGAAAAATATAATTCTCTGTTCACACCACAAAATATAATTCTTTGTTTACACCACAAAATATTATTCTTAGTTTACACCACAAAATATAATTCTTTGTCTACACCGCAAAATATAATTTTTTACACCGCAAAATATAATTCTTTGTTTACACCGCAAAATATAATTCTTTGTTTACACCACAAAATGTTATTATTTTTTTACACCACAAAATATAATTCTTTGTTTACTCCACAAAATATTATTATTTTTTACACCACAAAATATAATTCTTTGTGTACACCGCAAAATATAATTCTTAGTTTACACCGCAAAATATAATTCTTTGTTTACACCACAAAATATAATTCTTTTTTTACACCACAAAATATAATTCTTTTTTTAACACCACAGAATATAATTCTTTGTCTACACTGCAAAATATATTTTTTTACATCGCAAAATATAATTTTTTTACGCGGCAAAATATAATTCTTTGTTTACACCAGAAAATCTACACCGCTAAATATAATTCTTTTTTTACACTGCAAAATATAATTCTTTGTTTACACCAGAAAAATATAATTCTTTGTTTACACCGCAAAATATAATTCTTTTTTTACACCGCAAAATATAATTCTTTGTTTACACCACAAAATATAATTCTTTGTTTACACCACAAAATATAATTCTTTGTTTACACAACAAAATATAATTCTTTGTTTACGCCACAAAATATAATTCTTTTTCTACACTGCCAAAAATATTTTTTTACACCACAAAATATAATTCTTTGTTTACACCACAAAATATAATTCTTTGTTTACGCCACAAAATATAATTCTTTGTTTACACCACAAAATATAAGTCTTAGTTTACACCACAAAATATAATTCTTTGTCTACACCGCAAAATATAATTTTTTTACACCGCGAAATATAATTCTTTTTTATACACCGCAAAATATAATTCTTTGTTTACACCGCAAAATATAATTGTTTGTTTACACCACAAAATATAATTCTTTGTTTACACCACAAAATATAATTCTTAGTTTACACCACAAAATATACTTCTTCGTCTACACCGCAAAATATATTTTTTTTACACCGCAAAATATATTTTTTTGTTTATACCACAAAATATTATTATTTGTTACACCGCAAAATATAATTCTTTTTTTTTACACCGCAAAATATAATTCTTTGTTTACATCACAAAATATAATTCATTGTTTACGCCACAAAATATAATTCTTTGTCTACACCGCAAAATATAATTCTTTTTTTTTACACCGCAAAATATAAATCTTTATTTTTTATATCGCAAAATATAATTCTTTGTTTACACCAAAAAATATAATTCTTTGTCTACACCGAAAAATATAATTTTTTACACCGCAAAATATAATTCTTTGTTTACACCGCAAAATATAATTCTTTGTCTACACCGCAAAATATAATTATTTTTTACACCGAAAAATATAATTGTTTGCTTACACCATTAAATATAATTGTTTGTTTACACCACAAAATATAATTCTTTGTCTACACCGCAAAATATAATTGTTTTACACCGCAAAATATGATTCTTTGTTTACACCACAAAATATTATTATTTGTTACACCGCAAAATATAATTCTTTATTTTTACACCGCAAAATATAATTGTTTGTTTACATCATAAAATATAATTGTTTGTTTACACCACAAAATATAATTCTTTGTCTACACCGCAAAATATAATTGTTTTACACCGCAAAATATGATTCTTTGTTTACACCACAAAATATTATTATTTGTTACACCGCAAAATATAATTCTTTATTTTTTACACCGCAAAATATAATTCTTTGTTTACACCACAAAATATAATTCTTTGTTTACAACAAAAAATATAATTCTTTGTTTACACATATAATTCTGGTATAAATTTGAATATTTTAGTTTGGCTCTTTTTGTAATTTACTTACCAAATCTTAATAAAATGTGTTTCCTTCACTGTTCGTTGGTTGTCCGGACAATATTTCAATTTAGGATACCCAATACAATTGCATTTTTACAATTATTAATCCAATCGATTGTGACTAGTATTTAACTAAAATTATTCACACTTTATTTTATAATTTTATAATGTTGCGTCTTTTTTTCTTTAAACCTTATTGATGATGTTAATGTTATCCCGCTCAGTCGTATATAATTGGAAAGCATTACACTTAATGATTGATAAATTTAAATTATATTACACTTTCTACTGATTAAACATTTAAGATGTGTACACATTATTGCATCTCTATATTTGTCTACCTACCTACCTACCTTGCTACCTATCTATCTATCTATCTATCTATCTATCTATCTATCTCTCTATCTATCTATCTATCTATCTATCTATATATATATATATATGTATATATATACTAATACATTCTTAATTACATATTATATAGAAACTCGCCATACACGCATTGACATACAATATTTTAAATCCCAGCACATATTATATAAAAGAACTTTGTGCGTGAATTCGTTTTTAATTTTTTTTATTTTAAATCCCAGCACATATTATATAAAATAAATTTGTTTGTGAATTCGTTCCATATACATTCCTAAACGTCTGACCCATTTTGATTTTCAATTTCACACAAGTGTTTTGTAGCAGAATGTCTTCGATATGTATCGATAATCGAAAACATCCGATGAAACAATGTACAGACGGTTTGGACCAAAGTTATCACTTTGTATAGCCTAAAAACACAAGTGCATTTGAAAAGTTTTATTACCACACAAGCAGAAAGACCCGATATATAAAATCGACAGTAGATCCTTTGATATGACAGGGTCGCGTTCGAAATGATTGCGTCTGTTTAGAGCACAACCGAACCATGATAATTGACTTTTGCATTTTAAACTTAAATTAAAGCCATTATCACCGTACAAACAGAATTGCCCGGCATATAACATTAACAGTAAGTTCTTTTATATGACAGGGGCGTGCTCGAGCAGATTGTTTCTAGTTTAGAGCACAACTGAACCATGACACTTGACTCTTGCATTTTAAACTTTATTTTAAGCAATTATATATAAAATAAATTTATAAAATCCGCATTAGGTTCTCTACAGTGCAATGTGAACTACTATGTCTTGTAAACAAAGTCACTGCAGAGAACCATATGAAGCTTCATCCCAGTGTACCGCGATGGGTTTCCAACAGAAGCGATCAATCAATCGATTTGATTGAAATTGGTCGATTTCACAGATTCCGATGGCAATAAAAATATGAAAGTGTTAAAAATTCGTTGGTCATCATCACATTTCGGTAATTGCTGTTACTTGGATTATAAACGAACGAGAATTGTTTGAAAATTAACGTGACTTCTTCAACCGGCAAACGTTTCCCTTTCTTAGTAATCTTATCGAGTTGAATGCACGTTTCTATCTTTCTGTGCCATGATCGTATCACCTCAGATGTTCATATGTGCTTTTCAGTTACGTCGAAAAGTTACACTTCATAATTAAAAAAAAAACGATTAAAGAAAAAACATAAATAGGTTTGTTTGAGTAAATCGGCACATTCAGCAAATGTGTTGTTATTGTGTAGAATGTATGTAGACAAACGCATCAGGGATCGAGCGTGGAATATATTGTTTTTATTTAGGGCATAATCACCTTACACATATATATATAGAGAGAAATAAAAAGGAACAAACCGTATTATGTGTTCATCAACGTTTCGTCTTTATTTCGAGACTTCCTTCCGAAATAAAGACGAAACGTTGATGATCACATAATACGGTTTGTTCCTTTTTATTTCTCTATTTTGTCGGAATACTATTTCCATATTCTCATCATATATATATATATATATATATATATATATATATATATATATATCCACATATATATACACATATGTGTGTTCGTGTGTGTGTGCGCGCGCGTGTATGTGTATGTGTGTGTACCAAGTTAAAGGTATTTGAGAGAGAAAACTCGTGAATTTAACGAGGTTATTAAGAGTGCTCAAAGAAAAAAGCTAGATAAATTTTTATTGGGGTAGACAAATTTACATAGCCGCGACACTAGACATGCTAATCTTTCGGACAGATGTTCGGTTAAGACCAAATGTCCTCATCAGGCGACTTAATTATGTTTGTTTTCCGTTGAAGAATCCCGGTTCTTAAATGAAAGATAAGAAAACTATTTGTTTAAAAAAATAAAACATGTTAAAATTTAGGGGAATAGAGCGAGGGGTTGTTTCACTTTTAAATGATATGCATTGAAATCACAATACATTGAAATACAGGATTGCAAACCTCGGGTAACTCCCGTTGATATCGATATAAATCAAAACAGATCCACCGAAACTAAATTATAAGACGATAGATTATACAGAGAAATCATTGGAAGTTTAATCGATTTGATGACAGCCACTGGACGTGAAACATGTTACACTGTAACATAACCATCTCAGAACTTATCAAACCCGACACTTAAGGACTTAACTCGTGCAGAACAAGTCATCCGTTATCTAAAAGGAACCAAGGAACCATTTTTAGAATAAAAAAAATCCATAATGCCTCTAAATTTAGAGGAATTTTCATATTCAGATTTGGGAAACTCTGAGGATCGAAAAAGGGAAGCGGGATACTGTTTTAGATTGTGAAAGAGTGGACCCATGATCTCCTTGAAAAATAAACTAACCCGCCCCCATAGGCATTTTGTTTATTTGTTTTCTTTTTCTTTCTTTTTGTGTGTTTTCTAGTTTGCCCCACTCCCCATCATCTTACTCCCATTATATATAAAAATACCTTTTGTTTTGTACATAATTAGTTTTTGTTTAGTTCCTGTAAATATTATTCCTTTTTGTATTCCAGCGTGAATGTCGCCCGCCATCCCGTAAGCTGAGGAGCTGTTATTTTAAGTATGTCCTGGTAAGAATGTAGGCGGGTGTGTATAGTATGATAGAAACGTTAGTGTAGGTTTTTTTTTTCAATAAAGTGCTTGCTTTCCAACGCAAGTCTAGCTAAGACAATTAGTTAATACACGTTTTCTTCCCCCATTCCTTCCTTACTGGCCTTGTGCCTAAGTTGTTTCGGACCCCAAATGAGGCCTTGACAGTAGATAATGCCAAGGCCGGGGCCGAACCGGCTAAATATCTTATACATCCAAAATATTTCAACACAACCAAGTGTGGCCGTTTCTACATGTGAGGCAAAGTTTATAGCACTTACACACTTAGCACAAGAAACTTTTTTCTAAACACAGTTCTAAAGTCTTTTTTAAAAATTAGATGTAAGTGAAACACCAATAGCACTTCATTGTGACAACCACACTAGTATTTTATTACCAAACAACTATATGACAACTACACTAGTATTTTATTACCAAACAACTATATGACAACCACACTAGTATTTTATTATCAAACAACTATATGAAAACTACACTAGTATTTTATTACCAAACAACTATATGACAACTACAATAGTATTTTATTACCAAACAACTATATGACAACCACACAAGTATTTTATTACCAAACAACTATATGACAACTACACTAGTATTTTATTACCAAACAACTATATGACAACCACACTAGTATTTTATTACCAAACAACTATATGACAACCAAACTAGTATTTTATTACCAAACAACTATATGACAACTAAACTAGTATTTTATTACCAATCAACTATATGACAACTACACTAGTATTTTATTATCAAACAACTATATGACAACTACACTAGTATTTTATTACCAAACAACTATATGACAACTACACTAGTATTTTATTACCAAACAACTATATGACAACTACAATAGTATTTTATTACCAAACAACTATATGACAACTACACTAGTATTTTATTACCAATGAACTATATGACAACCACACTAGTATTTTATTACCAAACAACTATATTACAACTACACTAGTATTTTATTACCAAACAACTATATGACAACCACACTGGTATTTTATTATCAAACAACTATATGACAACTAAACTAGTATTTTATTACCAAACAACTATATGAAAACCACACTTGTATTTTATTACCAAACAACTATATGACACCCACACTAGCATTTTATTATCAAAAAACTATATGACAACCACACTGGTATTTTATTACCAAACAACTATATGACAACCGCACTAGTATTTTATTATCAAACAACTATATGACAACCACACTAGTATTTTATTATCAAACAACTATATGACAACCACACTAGTATTTTATTATCAAACAACTGTATGACAAATACACTAGTATTTTATTACCAAACAACTATATGACAACCACACTAGTATTTTATTACCAAGCATCTATATGATTCATCAAAGGTTGAAGCATATTGATATCAAATAGCATTTCATAAGAAATGAAGTCAGTAAAATGTCAATTACTCTTAATTATGTAGAACTTGAAAATAATATAGCGGACATTTTTGTACTACACCAGTAACAAAGATAAAATTCAAACATTTCATCGCGGAACTTTTTAGAATTTAATCTTGAATAAATCTATTTTCAGAAAACCAAAATGAGATGTCGAAACGACAAAATAAAATAGATTGTAAATCGTTCCGGGTATGACGCTAAACTATGACCATTTTTTTCTTGTCTTCCTAAACCAAATTAACAAAGTAAAAATATCTAACAGATTGTTTCGAGTTTTTGTTTAATAAAAGAAAATGTTTTTTCTTCTTCCTTATTCAGAAAAATCTTACTTTACAAAATATTAAACAATTGAATTAAAAGTGTCATGGCTTTCTCTTACAACATACACTTTCTGTATGTATTTGTACATACACTTGAAAAGTGTGTATATCTGTATGAATTTGTACATGTATTTAAAAGTATGTTTATCTGTATTTTATATGTATTTAAAAAAACTTGAACAATGGGATTAAAAGTGGCTTCTTTTTACACACACATTGTACCAATATATTCATATTTTTTCTGACCAATGAAAATTAAGATAAATTTAAAAAATGAATAAAACAAAATGAGAAAAAAAGTAGTTTTTTTATTATTTCATTTTTACACTATTAAATCAAATTGAATCCGAAACAACTTTTTCATTATATCAAAAAGGGGGGAGTTAAATGTTTTTGATTCGTAATGAGGGTATGACCCAAATGGTTTGGACAGTCTTATTCATAACTACGGTTAGTGCAATCAATCAATGAGAAGCCTCCGACCTCATTATAAACATATCGAATTTTGGATTCAAGTCAGTTCGCTATCAGTCTCCGTCTTGACAAAACTGAACCACTGCTGATCCGGACTACATTGATTCTTCGCTGGTTTAATGCCGCTATCTTTATCCTAAAGAATTACTTAACGCTCGAGATTGCGACTGCATTGATGCTTCGCCGATTTGATTCACTACTGCCATCTTTGTTCAGCATAATGGCTCAACATAAGAAAACTGGAAAAACAAATAGGGAATTAATTAAGATGAATGTTCTAAAAAATATGTAAATTAGCTAGATATTTTGCTAGTGACTGCAATTCCACGACTAATATATAAGGAGGTTGTATTTTTTTAATAAATAAGAAAAAAGGGTTTGCAATATAAATATTAATACACGAAAGAAAAAAAAAACGGAAATTTATAAGAGTGTAGCTTAGTTGGAGTATCTGTGTCGACATGAATTTCTTATTTTAAGCTATTCTGCATTTTAATCAATACATGGATATAAAACAATTAATAATAGAAAATCATCCAAATCATTTGATCTAACGTTCGACGATTTTTCACAAAGACGTCATCAAAGTGAACACATGTAATTATTTAGTTATTTATCATTTTACTCATCTTTAATGACGTTCATCAAGCTGTATTTTTTTTTACTTTTCGCATTAAGTATGGGAGAATAAGTATACTATGTTAGCTCGATCTACTTTCTTCAAATCGATGTGTTTTATGGGAAAAATCGTGTAAAGTTTAAGATTCTACACTTTCCTTTCATGCATATATTCGATCAATCAATCGATGCGTTTGTAGTTTAATCGCATATGTGTTCTTCATTCAAATTGCCGTTGCCCTAATTTCAAACATTTCGACATGTCTCGTTATATAATTTAGAAAATAAATGAAAATTAACAATATCTATACGCACATTCACATATTTACTAGAAAGCTGACGTTTAGAATAAACACCCTTATGTTTCCTCGACTCCTAGAGTCATCCGGCGCTACCCGGGATTCACAATATCCGAAATAAGGATTTTGGAATTCAGTTTAAATTCAGTTAAATATTCATAATTACAATAAATAATAAGATTGATTATTTACGAGATATCCTTAACTAACAAAGAAACAGTCAAGATATAATAATGTAAAACTCGGAAAAGATCAGTTTACCGGGGAGCGGTGCCGGGATCGATCGTTATTTTTTCTAGTCACATTTGCGCTAATGACTTATTCTAGATAAACCAAGTGAGAGACACGTAAAATATAACCCGAGTAGCATGGGGTTTCCATTCGGAGAGAGATATCTTCTTCAAATATTTTACACGCGCTTTAGTCAAGTGCCAACCGCCGGAGAAAGGGGAACCAGTGAACACAAATCCTTTCCTTGTTTCTGTGCATCACAGACGTATAAAATTTATTATTGCCACAACCGCGAAATGAGATGTAAGTTGACAGTTTATATTGTTTTATGCTCATCTGTTATTGTATGTGAAAGAACTGTGTTTGTCACCTTTAACATGTTTCCTGTGAACTGTTATATTACTTGCACATAAATTAACTTTGACTGTCCGTTTGAATGTGTTAACCACACACACACACACACACACACACACACACACATGCATTGACAAGAAACACACACACACACACACATATATATATATATATATATATATATATATACACACTAAACAATACAGACAGTGTGCCGATATACACATGAACTATGTATATTTACATACATTTATAGAGACACGTTACGTATGTATGCACGTTATATAGACCGCTATAATATATATATAATATATATGTGTGTGTAGGTGTGTGTGTATGTGTGTGTGTGTGTGTGTGTGCCCGCGCGCCGAGTCGTAGATGTATCCAGGTTGGTATCTGGGGGCGAATTAATTCACTGGTAGCAATGCACCTCTCTGTCTTCGTTAAGACATGCATCTAGGGGAAGGAGAAGGTATCTATGATGTAAAATACTGTGGTCAACTGTGTACTTTGTCCTGGGGAAATCATCTGCAGCGATAGAGTTAGCAGTAATACCAACTAGTGTAGTTGGTTCTACACAAAGCCTTCACCACTATAAACAAATCATCTGTGTGGATTTCCGATCAACTTGATAGTTGTGGCGGACGCTCATACGTCAAAATCGACGGGAAAGTCCATTATATTATTAAGGAATGGAAGAAGCATTGCACTCTTCGTTTTATCGATGTTTTTGCCAGTGATCAATCAATTTAATGGATACCATCCGAAATTTACTCTATGTTCATTACTGTACGCTTATCCTATATATAATAATTTGATTGCAGAAATTCCACTCTGGACCAAAGTGCACTAGGTTTGTTCATTCTAGATTATATCCTAGGAGAACAATAATCACAGTCGCAAATACCTACAGTGGAAATAGCTGTCATGTTTCCTTCTATATAAAAAGTCCTCCTACCGCTCCCATTTTATTCCGCGGGGGAATATTTTGAATTTGGGTCAGGTATGGGGGTTTACCCTAATTTTCTGACTTATATACTTATACAAATAACATAATCTTTCCTTTTCCCGATTCCCCAAATAATGATTTCTCCCTCCTCAGATTCCACCTTATCTTATTGGCTAAGAACTATCTAATCGTTCATTCCACAATGTACGTCCTCATTCAAAAAAAAGCATTTCAGACATTTAAAAATATGGCTTCCCCTTACAATTGTTTTAAATAAAATACTACGATTACACACATATTAGCACATCAAGTTTTCAGAAATATTGCCACCTGCAAATAGCCATTACTTCTTCTTCCTTTTATAAAAGATTCATTTTTATTCCATTACAATTGACTATTATTCTTTATGTATACAGTGATTAAAATATTACAAACAACTGACTACGCGACTCGGCTTTTCTATTATTTGGAAGCCTTTAAACTGTCTAAAATGTTTACTTTCTTCACGCTTAACAAACATCTACATAAACTTTTCCTTTTCTCGCTTCCTACGCGATTACTACTTTTGTACCGCGTAATAAGAACGCTGCGATGTATTTTTATAATGTTACAAACTTGATAGCATTAATAATAACAATTAACGATAATTTCATTCGATGAAAACATAAGAAGTGGCGGCAACCTGTCTTTTTAATTAAAAATATATAGTATGGTACAGTTATTAAAAATTTGTCTCAAATGTAAAAAATACAAAAAATGAAACTATTTAATAAAACAAAGATGAAACTTTTACAGCTACGTTTACAATCATCGCGTTATCATTTTTTTAATTGTAAAACCATATGTGTTGGTTTAATTAATTAAGATATATATAATAATATTTTAAGCTTTATTACAGTAAAAATAACAAAAAATACGCCGCAGCTTTAAAAGTTTCATCCTTGTTTTATTAGAGAGTTTCATTCTTTGCATCTTTTAAGGTTAAAGACTAATTTTATTTTAAACCTTACTATAACATTTCCTTTTGAATTTAAAACAAAGATGGCCGCAGCTTCTTTTTTTAAATGTTTTCATCTAATGAAAATATTGTTGGGTCGTTGGTTTTTCTTAATGGTCGCGTACAGATTACATTTTATCAACTTTAGATTTCTTTTTTTTAATGTTTTGATTTCATAAAAATATCATTGAATCGAGCGTCCTAAATTATAGCACTAACTCTTAGTAAAAGAGAGTTGTCTCCTTCTGCACAGTGAACTATTGTAAACCAGCGCCAAAATTAATATTGCGAATTACATTTACGGTAGATATTGTGATTGAAAAGAAATAATGCAGTCATGAAATTTTCCAATGATTATATGTGTTTGGTTTTATAAGTTAAATATAAAAACATTGAACAATAAAAATTATTTTGGTTTAGTTTTTTCAGCAGACACATTTCTGTGTACATTAGGCGATTTATTGGTGTCGACCGACCGAGTCCCCTTTACCAATTATAGCGTTTGAGGACATTTTTATTTTTGATCTAGTTAACTAGACTGTAAAAATATTACGACTGAATCTCAAGTGTTTGGAGGAAGTCATGCAGACTGAGATCGAGGAACCAATAGCCGATAGCGTAATTGTGCAATTATCCAGTTTTGATAATAACGAAAAAGGGGCAAAAAAAATCGTTGTTAACTACAGTACGACAATTAAATGGTTTATCAGTTTAGATGCTAATTCTTTATCTACAGTAGATCGTATCGCTCCGAAAATGAAAGGATATAAAATTTATAGATTGTTGTATTCGACAAGTTCCTATACACGGATACCAACGAGAAAGAAGAACCCTTATACGTTATTCAAACTAATGGTAAAGTCTACCTAATTTGTAAAATTCTTTTAGAAGTTACTAATAAAATCGCACGTTTTAAAATCATAATTAATAAGAATATTAAGAAACATATTCCAAATGGTTGATACACTTATGTAAAGAACATGGTCGTAGCTGGAAATAATCAAGAGTATTTATATATATATATATATATATATATATATATATATATATATATATATATATATATATATATTAATATGAGTAAATATAATATAGATTTCCCTTCAAACAAAAGATAGCAAGTATAATGTGCTGTTATTTAACCTTCGGATTAAACAATTTAAAATGGTTATAGAGAATGAAAAAGCATAAAGTATGTTTGACAATCCCCCCATACACACTGCCGTAAATGAATTCTCCAAGAAATACCAGGTAAACGATGGGTGTTTTCTTTATGTTATCAGAAATGACAAATAAAATTACTGACATAGTTCTACGATTTTATATGAATAGTAATTTTATTTGAATATTAATTCTATATGAATATTAATTCTATGAATATTAATTCTATATGAATATTAACTGTATATGAATATTAGTGTGAACCTGCGTAATGTAATATACCCGGAGCGCGCGTGAGAAAGCTAATAACGGCCAAAGAATAGCGGGCTTTCGAAAATATTAGCAGCCGCTAAAGCAGTTATGCAAATTAGCAAGTGTGAGTGAGCTTGCGTTACAAGAAAAAGAGAGAAAAATACACCACGTGGTCGCGAGGAGAAGTCATGTGAACGAGAAAGATGGACGTGGGAAGACGAAGGCGAGAAAACGCTGGCTAGGCCGGTGCGGGGTGGCGAGAAGACATAGATTTTAAAAAATCACATGCGTGTTCGACATGAACATATAATGAAATGTGTAGTTTTGGAAGAATCACGAATAAAGCCATTTAATTTGCACCTTTTGGAAATGCCGAGTCGAATTTCCGTTTCTTTCTGTTTGTTTGTTCGTTCCTGCCACGTTACAGATACTTCCAAGCTATTTTAACGGCGGGTATCAATCTGTGGGATTCTTTGTCATGGACGGCTTTCAAGTTAACAAGAACATAGTTTTTTTTTCAAGTCTAATGTAAACAGATTCTTGTACAGCGGTCCTCTTAAATAATCAAATATCCAATAGCTTATCAGTACTGATAATCATGTTGTTTCACTTTACGCTCATTAACCCTTATCTTCGAGTGAACTTCAGGAGTTGATAAATTGATGACTCCTAGGTAGAAAATTCTTCGCCGTGTTTTATAGTCTACCTATCAACATTTTCGCACGTGATGCATTTGTATAAGCCCGCGCCTTTCATTTACTATTGTCTAATCTTAAAAAGTGAAAATGTGTGAGGGAACTTCGCAACCTATAATACTCAACGAATTTTTAACTCAAACGTTTGGTATGTAGGTTATTCACACAAGTGGAAAACTTATTACTATGTTTCCATACGGGATAATGTGCGACTAAAGGGATTAAAATTGAAAAATTGGTATGTTGGAGTCGTATCTGTTTGTTAACTGATTCACGATTTCGCAATGCGTGAATGGTTCATATACAGATTCCTCATGTTAAAGATAAGTCGGTTTGAAAAAACATTTAAAAGAGGGTGTTATCGTACATGACTCACTGTCTTAAGGCTTTGGTTTCGATCTCAGTTCGAATTTTTTTTTTTTTGACTTACAAGGAGTGAACTGTTTAGAAAAAAAGCATTCGCTTGTACCTGTCTCTTTTTCTGTACGAATTAAAATATATTATTTATGCGTATTTTGCAACCATTTCTATCTCAACTCGAGTATTTTTTTTTTACTTATAAGAAGAAAACTATTTAGAATAAACACTGGCATGCACATATGACAGTTTCTTTCCGTTTTTTTTTTTCACTTAATTTTTTTAAGGAATTTAACGTTCCGTTTATTGCTTGCGACAGTTCTGCTTATAATAAATAAGAATTCTGCATTAATTAAAATAAAATATTTATGCGTATTTTATGAGCGCGTAACGCCGAACTGTCTGCTAGTTATCGAGATTTCCTTAGAAGGAAAGACCAGCAATCATATTTAGTTATTATAAATACATATTTTTTGCATGGATAGAAACATCCATCTTGGAACAAAGGTGATACTATAAAACGTGTGAGTCATCTCCCTCATGCTTTACACATGAGAGACATCGACACTGAACGTAGATCTACAAAGGAGTACCCTAGCAGTACAAATGAGTTGCCACATAAGATTCTTAAACACCTCATGCAAAGACCATGTCAGCAACAATGGAGTCAGCAGAAAGGGCACTCAACAATGTCAGCAACAATGGAGTCAGCAGAAAGGCCACTCAACAATGTCAGCAACAATGGAGTCCGCAGAAAGGTCACTCAACAAGTGCATCACTAGAAAAACTTGCTGATCACTGTGTAAAAAAAAAGGAACACAGACGATATGGGCAGGTAGTGCGCTTTGAAAGACAAAGAACAATCCAGGGAGAACTGAAGACGAGTCAGACAGAAGTATGTCGATAACAGTATTGAGTGAACAGAGAAAAGCGTCGATGATACCCATGCTATCACACACAATCGCACCAGGTGGATCCAACTTGTCAATCATCTATCGACTATGCAGTGCTCCTACGAGCCTGGCGTGTTACAAGACCAGCAACAGTAGCAATAATACATATTTAAACTCGAAAAAGAAGCAATGATATGATAGAGTCGTGCATTTGAAAGATCAGACATGACATCAGCATTTCTTAATCCAGTCCCTCCTCGGTCTTGTTAAGCAACAGACACAATTATTCACAAGTCGGACACGTTAATCCGTTTGATAATCCGGTTAGAGGATTATGGCTGAATTTGTCCTCTACAATCTGCGATTAAAATTCATCTAAAACAATTGTCCACATATCTTACTCATCTACGATGCACCGAGCGAAACATTCAACAATAATGCGGGTTTATGCACACACTAATTTCACGTACCCGGCGTTGTTCGGGATTTAAAGAATAACTGATAGAGTCGTGTACGAAGACATGGAACATTTATTTTGTCTGTGCCTAAACCTAAACGTAGATTCCATGAACAAAGCTTCTTTCTTAGAACTGCACGCCTGTGGAATTGTCTTCCGTTTTCCTGCTTTCCGGCTGACTACAATATGGTTGTCTTCAAGTCTAACGTAAATAAGTTCTTGATGAGCCGTTCCATATAAGTTATCAAATTTTCCAAATTTTCGTTACTAATGATTACTATATTGTCCAATTTCTAATGTACAATCTTTAACCCTTATCCTTGTGTGGCCTCTTGGCCTTGATAATGTGGTGATGCCTATGTAAAAAAAACAAAAAAAAAACAATTATTTCGTAAACAAATTATTTTGAGAAATAAGATTTGAGGAAACTTTGCAGTATAGGGAATAAATTGAAAAAGCGGTCATAGAACATATGTAAGGTCATCCCATAAGTTCTGTCGGAATTTATGAATGAAGAAAAGAATTGACCAAATTTCACATTTTATTCAAGCTTTAATGATCAATATACTTTCCCTGATTATCTATGACTTCGTTCGTTCTATCAACAAGCTTATTAATTCCATTAATATAAAATCTTTTGGCTTTGACTACAAGAACTCACAAATGTCAGCTTCAGCATCTTTCTGCGTTACAAAAGCTCTTCCTTCCAAATGATTTTGTAAGCTACGAAACAAATGGTAGTCTAAAGGACCAAGGTCATGAGAATAGAGTGGATGAGGAATTGTCTCCTAATAAAGTTCTTCGATTGTTTTGTGAGATTATTCTTGCTGTGATGGGTTGTGCATTTTTCTGATGAAACATCACCCCTTTTCGATTCATTAGTCAGGTCCTCTCAAAGCTTGGTTCAAACGCTCTAATTGCTGACAGTAGATATGAACATTAATTGTTGCATTAGGTGATAACAATTCAAATGGAATATTTCTAGCCGCTTCGGCTGCTGAGTTTCCTTTCCTGAACTCATAAAGCATTATATGCCTCAATGATTCTTAAGCATTTCCATGTTAGTAGGGTTGTAATCAAGCAAATTTAAATGTTATCGTTCTGTAAAAATGTAATCAGTTAAAATGCATCTAAACATAAAAATGTAAAAAATTACGCAATATACACAAGATTTTTTAAATTTCGTTCAATTTAAAAAATAAAAATAAAAATTCGGACAACACTCATGGGATGGCCTAATATATAACCAACAAATGTGACCAAATGAAAGAAAAGTTACACTTACATCGCGACATCTATTGGGTGAGTTTCTACCAGTATTTTATTTATTTTTAATTTTTAAGCCATTATCAAGGCTCACCAGATTACTGTCCCATGTAAGCCATTTTCTCATCCTTACGTAAGACATTGAACTACTTGTATTTTAAATGAATAAACGCTATAAAATAAGTTAAAACACACAAAAAAAAACTTTTCCAGATACGTAGACGAGTTGCCTATATTCCCTTTAGTAACACTTCTTACATATTTGTTTTTTACCACTTGTTTATTGTTTGTTTGTGTTTTGCTGCGACATGCCCAGATTTATTTTAAATTTGGTGTTAGAACTTTACGATAAAGACCAAATAATTATATCAATAAAATAGTACATGTAAGTATGTGTGTATGCCTGTGTGTAAATATTTACCGATAAACACTTAAACTACTGATCACATAACAATGAAATATAACAGGAAATATTAATCATACACCATGGGTGGTTTATATCGAGTAAAATATTTGTTTTGATGGATGAATACCGTGAACAAAAATATATCGGCAAGTTTAAATTTTCATTTCACACTTGCCAACATATTTTTTACTTCTTTTTGTGAATGCCAAAATGCAACTCATTTTCTCAAGCTGGTTAATATAAAACATTTCTTCCTTATCTCACAATAGCTCTACTGATAGGAGACGAAGTAAAAACGCTGAATGCTTTGGTTTCGATTCTAGCTGATGGCACCCAACTAATGTTATTTAAAACATTAGAAATCACTACTATATATTAGGTACAATATAACATTCAATATAAAATTGGCTCTGTAATAATAAATACGAAATCAACATGAATTAAAATATATTTAAGCTTATTTTACGATCCTGTACCCCCACTTCCCCTACTAGGGTATAATAAATGTGGGAGTAAAAAACGTAAACACACAAAGAAAAGTCATATAAATTAATTTATCCATTTATGTTTTTAATTCAAGGGAGGTAATTCCGAATGAGTGCGTGTGAAAACAATTTCGGGAAAACGGGAATAATGGTGAGGCATAATCCCTGTAATCTAAAGGAAAATGTCTCTATTTTTATTGTTTCGTCGATATATATGGATGCATATGTATATATATATATATATATATATATATAGAGAGAGAGAGAGAGAGAGAGAGAGAGAGAGAGAGAAAGAGAGAGAGAGAGGGGGCGGGAAACTTTTATATGAAATATATGTTTACATATTTCCTCTATTTCTTATTTCCTGGCGTATAGAAATAGAAAATATGTTCATTTAAAAAAAATGGATCACTTCTTCCACCTTTTCTCCGGTATTGAACAGTATGTGTGTGTATTAAACGTGATGGTTTAGGGTCAAAACTGAGATGAAGAAATGAGATGAACAAATGAGATGAACAAATGCTAAAATGTTTGTCATCCTAATATTTTTTTCGCTTAAACCGGCGTCACTAACTTTATCCAAATTACAAATAGGTTGTAAAACACTGGAATGTTTTTACGCACATGTATATTGTCAATCAGGGATTTTATCTCTACAATACTTGTCACGATGGTATAATAAAAGGATTCATGTTTATGTGTTAATATGAACGCTTGTATTAATCCAGAGAACTTAATATAATGTTTTTTTTTTATTGATAGAATACTTGCTAATTATTTCGTAGACATTTTTGTTTAATTTTCTCAGCGTTTTGTTCTAACAGGGGATAGGTGTATCGGATGTTTGCCATTCACCAACTTCTGCAGATATTCCAACCGAGAGATCTTTTAATATTCTAAGTGCCCCTTTAAATATATTTGTCTCAATCTCTTTTCAAAATTGTTCACCCGGTATATTTACCAGATAGTTTTTGAAATTCTTTTCCTTAAGTATCATTGATCCTATAATTACAAGAACGATGGAGATCTTCCTAAGATTTCAATTTCTTTTCGTGTTCTACATTAGATCATTATATTCGTAATCTATTCTATTCCAACTCTGTTGAACTGAACATCATTGAGGACACTGACTTCTATTATGGTTGCTTCTTTCTCCCTTATATCATTATGTCAGTTTTTATAGTGTACTTTTCTGGGCACGTTGCTATAGGAATTGTATAGCCATTGTGCATGAATTACGTTCTTACTAATATATGTTCCCAGGACTTGATGCCGCATTCGATTTTCCGCATTTATGAATGGTCTAGTGGAGACTCTATTGTGACACAATTTATAGTAATCACCTCTCCAGAACGTTAAAGCTGGATGTCAAGTGCCCCTTACTCTCCATTTCCGTGTGGTAGAACCTACACTTATTGAAATCACCTCGTTCTTTTAACATAACGTTTTGGATAAGCATTTAAAATTGTCGTAGACTCGCAAAAATTCAGTCTGTTATTGCTATGCATCTTTTAGATGACTGACCAATTTTTTATGATTTCAGGTTCAGTAAGAATTGGAATACACCCCACTAAAGGTTTGTTGTCACAGTTGTTGAATTTCAAAAATGCAATCTGGGCGTAAGTACACTTTAGAAAAACGATATGCAAAAATTATGTTTTAAACTTGGAAAAAATGCCACAGAAAAGGTATGGAACACTTCAGACTGCTTTTGAGCCACTTTGAATCGAGCATCAAATCTGGATGCGCATAAAAGATTCAAGGATAACCAGGATAGCTATAAAGGATTATAAGAGGTGTGGGAGGAGCCAGGGAGACAAAATAGCAGAGTTGATTAGCCAAATAAAGAATTTCATTATAAGGACCATCGTGTATCTATAAAGACAATAAGTACACAGTTTGATGTCAGTGTGGGAACTAAACACACAATTATTCATGAGAAACTTAAGGTGCGTAAGATTTGTGCGAAGTTTATCTCAAGGGTTTTCACAGAAGATCAGTCTCTTTGGCCAAGATGGGCATCAAGATGATTCCCAACCCTCCATACAGTCCAGACATTGCCTTCAGTGACTTTTGGTTATTCCCTAACAGCAAGGAAAACATTAGAGGCTGTCGTTATGGGACAATTGAAGAGATGAAAGAAACTGTGACGAAGGTCATTGACATGCTTAAACAAGAAAACTTCCATGGAACTTGCTTGAAGTTGTTGTAACAAGTGCATTGCAGCCGGAAAGAATTACTTGGAAGGGAAGTAAATTTCATAATCAATAAAAACACCCATGCCAAAAAAGGGGGAAAACTTATTGAAAGCACCTCACATCACTTATAAAGCCATTATTTTGAGCCATCATTTTAATCCTCTTTTTATCTTAGTGGTCGATGCTTTTTTTTTTTTTTTTTTTAGCCAGTCAATAAAACTTTTTTAATTATATATTTATGCCTGTGGACACTGTAATCCTTGTATTTTAATTCTGTTCTCAGTGGATTTTCTTTGATTTTTTTCTTCCCAGCATGCAATGCAATTTCTGTTGTAATTTGGAAGTAAAGGAGAAATCTACGTTTTCCACAGACACGTGTATCTTTGTCGGAATGTTTTCCTGCCTCTTCTAAATAGATAGCGCAGGTGCAGTAACACATTATTTACATCTTCCAGCCGCGTTTACCATTGTGTAAATCACTCTCTTCCTTTGCTTTGCAGTCAGTCACTCACTACACAGATGGATATCATACTACAATAAAACCTGACTAAAAAGAGCAACGTTATAACCTATATTATTATTTTTTATTGACAATGTTTGATATTACAGAAAAGAGTCACGTATAAACTTATTTGATATAACAGACACAGGGAAAACTATTACTTATTAAATGTTTAGTTAATAATAACAACAGTCATGATAGAAAACTAAGGTACTCATGTTTAAAGCGGTAGAAAAAAAACCCTAGAAAGCAACAATCACTCTTTAGTGGAACATGGTCGTAAGTTGATGGCAACATTTCATGTATTAAAACTAAGCTACTTTTCTTTTATAATAAACTACAAACATCATTCTAAACCACCGATTACCATGACAAATAACAGCTTACTTGAGATCCAATTCTTAAAACTCTCAATCTACATAAATGGGAACAAATACGCTGAGGACATTGCCGATATTGTTGCAAAGGCATTAGGCTCCTTCTATCCGGCTAGAAAATTACTCCCAACTGAGAACGCCCTATATTTTTTTACAAATCAACAATTCCCACATACATGAATTATTGTTGCTATACTTAGGTTGGTGCATCTTCCACTAGTCTCTCACTCTTAGACAGAATCGAACATTTTAAAATACATAAAGTTCCAGACTCTCGTTCAAGCTCCAACGTCTGTCCCATCGCCTCACTGCTGCACCATTTTAGTTGTTATGCAAGTACTTTTACGAGCCCTTATAATGACATACTCCAGATTTAATACAACAAGCAGCAAAATCCCACCACTTTCACTATTGGGGTCCCTAGATTGTAGAAAGCTGTATAATCTAATATTTTCTTACTTTGTTTTCCGTACAAACGAGTGAACAAAACTAGTTAGTAAAGCAGCACGCGTGTTATTAAATTATGTTAATTTAAGCCGTAGGTTTATCGATGAGAATATATTGACCCAGTTAACAATTACTGTATGGATTCCATCCTCGTTATGTTGTATAAAGAAAAGAATGAAAAAGCAAATAAAATAGGAATGTTTTTCTTTAATCCAGTTTTTTTTTTTTATTGAGTTTCAATAATCATCGGATGTATCCTATCTAAGAGCACTTCCTGCTTCCTGCTACAGAATGTACATTTGTGGGAAATTTAAAAAAAAAACAGCGCAGTCGTTTCGGAGTATATAGGAAATGAACTAACACATAACGACATATACAGACACACATACACACGCTCAAAGAACGTGTATTTAATAAATATGTACGTACACACATATATACATATGTATACATGTATACATGTAAGTATATGTCAGTACACATATATATATATGTACACATGTATATATATATATATATATATATATAATGATATATTCATTTAAAGGTTATGAGGGTTTTGAAGCATTAAAACGATGTTAATTTTTATACTTAATATTTTCTTTTTATTTCAAGCGGTCCTCCGCTCTTGTCACAAAAATATATCGAAATGAAAATGAAAGACGTTGAAAAAAAAACTGGAAATGTTTAGTATATATATATATATATATATATATATATATATATATATATATATATATTTTAGTATATATATATGTATATATTAAATCCCCGAAACATGGTAAACAACTGATGATCCCTTAAAAATAAATTATTGCTGTTACTATAGTGAATTTGAGAGAGCAAGTTGATGCAGTGATTGCAGGTGATTGATTGACTTACTGACTAAATAGTTTTCTAACGAATGATAAAAAATATTTTTGTATAATTTCAAAGGTTAAAAACTTCCAAGATATATATATATATATATATATATGTGTGTGTGTGTGTGTGTGTGTGTGTGTGTGTGTGTGTGTGTGTCAGTGAAAATTGATGAATATCATTACGGAGAAGAACGAACACGTATTTATGAAATGCAGACGTCTTATTAGTTAAAGAAGACCTTTTTGACTATTAATCATATACTTTTATCTAGCGTTCGAGAGCTATAGCCCTACTTTATTTTATTGCGGACTAGTATCCTTATCTTTTTTTAGTTATTGCTTCAAGACATTTCGGCCAACCATTTCTCTGGCCTTCGTCAAGTGGTAACCGCGACGGGATAAGAACTCCGAATCTCCTAACTGCATCACCAGCAATCACTGCCTTCCATAGTTGTTGTCGTTTCACCACGTAAGTTTCTGGAAGGCAGTAATTGCTGAGGATGTATTTAGGAGATTCGGAGTTCCTATTCCATCCCGGTTACCACTTGACGAAGCCCAGAGAAATAGTTGGCCAAAACGTCGTGAAACAACAACTGAAAAAGATGAGGATAATAGCCCGCAATAAAATCAATTAACATATAATGATCATCTCAGTAATAAATTCCAATAAAATAATAGCAATAGCCCTGTTTAGAAATAAATATCCAATAGTGCTCACGTATAATAACAATGCCGTAGACCAATTTTCATCACATTTTCCTTCAACGTTCACTAACTCATATATTTTGTTTTACGTCCAACACATTTACGAACACCTTACTTAGCGTCAGTTATGTAAATCTAGATTATATATAATGTGCCTATACACACATTGTTACATTTGGCTTAATCTTATTCTATTACATATTACGTAACTTACGTCACTGGCTAATGAGTTAGGCAGTATGAATTTTTATAGGAGCTACACCGATTGCATGATATACCAAATCTGTAAAACAGAAGTGTTCTCAAGGCCAAATAAAAGATAGGGGCATAAAGTTAGGATAAGTTCAAACGCCGAAGACAAAACGGACAAATGATGAAGAATGACGTCACATTTTAGAGCAGAAAAGAAATAATGGTTTTCATACCACTTAAAGCCGTGCAAAAAACATCAGCAATAGTGTAAAAAAATCTATACACAATGCTACCATTTATCTCAATAAGAAACTGAATATATATGTATATATATATGTATCTGTGTGTGTGTGCTGTGTGTGTATGTGTGTAAAGTGGCATTATTGGTGTGTGTGCGAAAAGTCTCTATCAGCCTCCTCCCTGAATAATTATTCTACAGTTGAAGTATGATATATAGAGTGTTTGGACTTGTGTTACGTTTCTATTTGTGTTCACCCGGTACAAATTGCTGCTAAGGGGTCAAACTTGAAAACAAATCAGTTGCCATTGTATGCCTGGGCGCTAAACGTTCTGGTTTCGATTCTAACGAATGATCCCCAACCAAAAAATATCTTTAATAACTTTGGAAATAATTACTAAATATTGGATTATAATCGAACGAAACTTATCTCTATAATAATAAATAAGAATACTGTATAAATTAAAATATAATATTAATGCGTATTTTACGGTCTGGCAACACCGGGCGGCCTGCTAGTCAAGTCTATCCAATAATAGTACTAATAATTATTCAAACTTTTTATTAGAATGATTTCTATTTGTTCAACATGATAATTCAAGTAAAAATGATATTATCCGACCTACGGATAAATGCTCTTGTTTAGTGTATTGCAAGCGTATACGCTTGGATGTTCTTTTCTAATATAGCCAGAAAAGCAATGACTTTTTAAGTAGTTTTCTCATTTATTATTGGGGAACATAGTATATTGTGTTATTTTTTGTCATGAGACTGCCCTGATGGTTAAATTAAGAATCAAATAAAAAACATACCGTTTTTTTTTAAATAAGATTCACGCAGGAAACCGACGCTGACAAAGATAAATTACCACGTAGCCATGTTTTAGTTTTAAAAAGAGATACCGTTCATCTTTATTTACATTTTGGCATGAAGAGAGAAAATATACGTAATCACCACAACTTTATATAGTAACGAGAAAACAAAAAGGAGAAACTTTAAGTTACCTTAACTGTTACATCGCTGAAAAATAAGCAGAAATCTGTAGCCGTCAAAAGGGAGACAACTCCTACAACTTTCACAGCATTAAAACATGATCGCTCTTTAAATCTGTATGACGTTCATAATCCCAACACATCCTACTAGGCCGTATCTCCTATTTTAATAGAAAAAATGATGTATATTGTCTGTGATCATGAGACAATCACCACAAGAATTACCATCACCTTCCTGTGATAGGAGATAGTATAGTTTCCGTTTTTTGTTTTTTTTTGTTTGTTTTTTTTGGTTCCCCGACAAAAGTATGTGGACCTGAAAATTTACCCTTGTCCGTTAGCCCGTTCGTCTTTCCGCACTTTTCTTAATAACTAACCAATGATTTTTTTTTTTTTTTAAATTTTGCACAAATATTAAACATGATATGAGTAAAAAAGTAACAGAACGGTTGCCTCCTGGGGGGAGCATTTCGGGTTAAAATGGCTAAAATTGGCACTTTTGTGCTTATTAAAAAAAAATTATGCCTTGGATTTTTATAAAACTTTCTGAAAAGTTGTAACTAACTGATTTCTATATAATTTTGTTTGTCTATACTTTGCGATAACTCTTGGGTGTCCCCCAGTAGCTCTTTTAGGGTTAATAAAAACACTCAATTTTGGGGACTATTTTACAATATTTGTCCAAACTTTTCTGTGTATATCTATTTAGCAGTTTTGCATGGTGCTGAACTCAAATTTAAAAATATGTTCAGGCCTTGGAAATTTTGGGGGCTAAATGGGGGAGAGGCAAATGATGGACTATTTCTTTTTTACATGGTGCAGATCCAAAATGTACATATGTTAAAGTGTAGAACTGCACCTTTTGCTCATTTTCGCCAGGATTTGACGTCTCCTGCGGACGTTTGGGGTTAAATGGGGGTCAACGCTGAAATTAGTAACTGTTTATGCCTCCTTTACTGTGCACCCAAGGGGGGGGTCATGCATCCCCCACTTGTTTGCCATGAAATCATCGTTACAGGTATCATCAACTCATTATTTAGGTATTAGTGATAATATAGTAACTGTCTTGTGGTCAGGGGAATATAATCCCAAGGATTACCGTCACCTTTTTGGAGAGGTATTTTGGTGTTTGTTATATCATCATAAGAATATCTTCCCAAGCATTATCTCCTCTGGAGGTGAAATAAGGTGTTGGGAAAATGATGAAAACAAAGAGGAAAATGAAATACAGAAGGATAAATATTATTTTTATAATGGATGGAGGAATGTTATCATTGTTAAAACGGATGAGGGATCAATACTGCGGTTTGTTTTACTCAAGGGTGTCCATGAGCAATAAATATAATTAAACATTAATTTTAAAAAAGGACATATGCGGTAAACGAATTACAATATCATTCTTTATATAAAAACAAGGAATATAAGGATTAATATAAAGTTTTAATAGAAAGATGAAAAAACGTAATTAAAATATAAATGGGTACGATCGACCTCAATAACGTAAACGTGACCGACGTTGATATGATTGTTTAAAAGTATTCCGTTTTAAGCACTCAGAATTATAGAATAGAATTCTACGAATCTGGAATTAAGCGGTGTGAAAACAGAATCTCGGTTCTATATATAAAAAAAACACAATGTCGAAGAGTTCGGACGAGTCGAGATTTTATATGGAGAGGATATAAGTGCTACTCTCTCTGTAGAGATTTTAGGAGAAATGTATGAGTTGGAATAAATATAATGATTTTTGAACGAATGAAAACTGAAATATTTTTACAAAACACACTTAAGAATTGTTGTAGTTAGCGAATGGAAAAAGTTAATATAAAAATACTCGTTTTTTATTCTGATGTTGTAGCGAAATAATTATTTTATTATATGGAAGATGAGTTTCGGGATCATTATTAGATTATGCTAGAGTTTAGAATAGATAGTCGAATTGGCATCATGCTATGCTGGTTTAACCGGCTTCCCGCAAGAAAATTATTTTCATAAGATTATCAAATTCACAAACTATCCTTAGGCGCATATGTATTTTCGTCGAAAAAGATGACGATGTTAGGTTTTTGCTATTCTTGTAGGGAGGCAATGGCATTCGTCAACATACAGCGCCTGATCTTCCCAAATGGTATCCAAATTAGTATTGATCAGTCTCAGTGATCTAACGAAAACAAGTGTGTCAACGAGTTTCGGAAAGATGAAAAGAAGTAGTATGTTAGTTTTACCATTCGGAACTTTTAGAGTCTGTAGTTCGTGAATAAATTCTCGTAGATTTAGGATTCAGGATGAAAATTCTAATCTAAAAATGGATAATTCTTCGGGAATAATTCATTGCCAATACCCACTATTGACTATTACATTGAATAATTCATTCTGTTTATTTATTTATGTTGCATTGAAAATAACACAAAGATAATACAAAACTGTTAACAATCGTTAAAAATCGACACCCTACCCTTCACCTCCTAATCAGTTATATGAACAAAATAAAGAGAAAATAAACAAAACAGTTACCATTCAAATATAGAACAAAAAACGAGAAACCAACGCAAATCGATTTCCTCCCTAAGGGTTTCCGTGAGACGATCAAACAATTCCAATTGATCATCATAGAAATATCGATTAAGCATGCGCTGAAGAACAAAATGAAGAAAAAGAGCTGTTTTCATTTATCTTCGATACACAGCATTCAATTCACGTATATTCTATGCAGCTAAACAACCGAATGATTTCAGATGAAATTTAGGTGTAAAAAATTTAAATCATAATGAATGCTTTACTAAGATTACAAATGTGTATAAATGTGTTTGCTTAAAAATAAAACGAATAATAATAATAATATGCCCCCCCCCAAATGATATGTATAGTGTCGGCACCAACTGCCACTACATCAAATAATCAGAAAAGCGAAGGAGGATGGAATTCTCTAAGGAAAAAAAAACAAAACCATGCCTCCACAATAAGCTTGAAGATGGTTTGGATCTTGGGGAGAATTGTTGTCACTTACTTCCATTGAAAACCAACGTTCATTACCAGTGAGAGGTCAATGAAAAGAAGCTATTAAGATAACACAGACTCATGTTTAAAGGTTATCATAAACGTTGGAGAGTACTGGAAATATGAGGAGACGTTATCATCCAAACTCCCTAGAACACCACCGATTCTTCTCGGTGATTAATCTCTAATAATGACTCTGTGACAACTCCTAGTGGGACTATTTCCAGAGGAAGAGAAAAGAATCCCCAAAACGAAAAGACAAACACATGATCAACTATGCATAGACAATAATATCCTGAAGGAGATAAAAAGTAGGAAAAAAAGAACATAGCCATGGCATGGATCGAATATAAAATAGTGTACGACAGAATTCCTTCAGTATAGATATTAAAATGACTGAGCATGTACAAAATACAAGGCAACAGTATCTATTTTATTAAAAATTCAATGAGCACCTAGATACCTAAACTAACAGCTGATAGACAATACATAACAGAAATAAAAATACAAAGAAGTATCTTTCAATGGGATTTCCAATCACCACTTCTGTTCATTTTAGCAATGATGATACTTCATAATATATTAAAACAAGTGTCAAGACGGAGATAAGATCACTAATACGTATTTAATAATGGACCAACTATTACGCATGAACGACCTGAAGCGTTTTGAAAAAATCCAAAAAGAACTAGAGACACTAATAAACAGAATCAGAATATTCAGTCACGATATCCGAATGGATTTTAGTTTGAAAATGTGACCCGTATTAGATATAAGAAGGGGAAAACTAGAGGCATGGAAAGTATAGAACTACCAATCCAAGCAGAAATTAGGGCGAAGGTGACCATAGTACTTAAGAATATCTGAAAGTTTTGAAAGCAGACACCATCAAAGTAACAGAAGTGAAAAAGAAAATTGGAAAGGAATACCGAACAAGAAAGAGAGAAAGCTCATATACACCAAATTTTTTCGCCAAAATATTTGAGTCTTTGATTAACCAGGCTCTAGTCCATGGCCTGCTAAACTTCTGACCGACCAACAGTATGTTCTACAGCAGATATCTGTAATTTCTGAACGTATATACCATACACTGGACAAAGCAGGAAAGGGTAGAGCTGTAGCCCTTGATATATATAAGGCTTTTGATCGGGTATGGCACTATGGTCTTCTCAGAAATATCAGATCATACGGTATCACTGGAAGAATACTTAACATAATTAAATCCTTTTGAAGTAAGAGAAGAATACCAATAGACCTCGACGGTCGTAAATCTAAACAATATGATATAAATGTAACTTATGCCCCCTACATCAAAGTGGTATTATGCCTTGTTTGTGGTGGAAATGGCATTTTTTTTAATTCATAGTAGAAACCTAATCTATATATCTATAAAAGTGAAGTTGTCTGTCTGTGTACATTTCTCTACTAAACTACTTTGTCAATTTTCTGTTCACAGACTCGAGATTTGACATAAGGGGCATTGTGATTTTGTAAAATGTTTTTAATCGATTTTGACCAGGTTTTTGGCTCTCAAGGGGTCAAAGTTCAAAGATTTTACCTTTGAAATATTTACCAACCTCCTCTACCAATTTTAGGTCTAAACACTTGAAATTTTGGATATAAATGTGAGCGTGAAAAGAAAATGTGCAGTTGTGATGAAGAAGATAACACCAGTAATAACTGAAGTTAATCCTGACGTGATGTGAGAATTTGTTAAGTACATTCAGCTGTAACCTTCGTAATGATAGGCCCAATCCCTGAAAACTTACGTCGACACTGAGGCCCTAGCAAACAAAATCTGCCGAACAGTCAGGTTGCCGATAATAAATGAAAGAGTTTTACAAAAAGCATTACAAATCTTAAAACTTGTATTAAAAATGAGAAAAATAAAGGGATACCATTTAAAACTTAAACTTTTAACTGTAACGTGTCTAAATGCAAAATAATTCAGTTTTCAGGAAAAGAAAATACAGTCTCTTTTGACCGGTTTTGTAATTGCCACTGCAGTTCGGCACAATGCAATTAGTCGGCATCTTTGACAACCAAGCAAGATAATAATAACTCATATTCTTTCAGTCCTATCTTGATACGTTATTTCATTATATAAACATTACGTTATTACTAGTCATATCTTGATACGTTATTTCATTATATAAACATTACGTTATTACTAGTCATATCTTGATACGTTATTTCATTATATAAACATTACGTTATTACTAGTCATATCTTGATACGTTATTTCATTATATAAACATTACGTTATTACTATTCATATCTTGATACGTTATTTCATTATATAAACATTACGTTATTACTAGTCATATCTTGATACGTTATTTCATTATATAAACAAGTCACGTGACTAAAGTATTGACGCGCCTTAACTAACATATGACGGTTGTTGAGCGACCTTATTTCAGTCTGTAACTGTCGGGGATACGTCTTCGACAATCGGTCCAAAAATGACTGAGGCTATCAAACTGGGGTTTGGTGATGGTTTGTCTCAGTAGATAACACTTCGCATACTTTAGCTTCTCGTTGAGGAAGATGTTAGTTTTTCGCTAATTGCCTGATCTACTCCTACCATCGAATATTGACGGAGACGTTTAAGCATTTTTCCCGGCGAGAAGCTGGTAATTTTAGAGCACTAACTTTTCGACTACGCATTTAACCTTTTTTTTTAACCATCATGAGAGGTTAATAAAATAAGTTAGGCCAATCTATTTATATTCATACCAGTCGTTGATAAGTTCTCGATAATCATTCTGATAATGTTTATTTGCTATCGGGCTGATGTATAATCTTAGTGAGTTTCCATAAAGTGTATCGTTTTAATTTTTGCCTTCTTATTAAGAACGGGTTCATTATTAATTATATCCTGATGTGCTCCTATCAGGAATGCCTACTGTGCTACACATAGATACACATAGATACTTTTAGTACAGATTTCATTAATCCTAGTTCAATTGCTTGTCAACTTAATAATTGTCCTTGTGTCTAACGTCTAAGAGAGGTAAATAAACATTTTTAAAAAGGCATGCATGTGTACCTGATCTCATCCAGGCTATACTATTAAAAATGTTCTGCTGAGGTTGTCCTGTCCCATCGACATCCTTGTGCGTATTTTATATTTTAATAGAAAATGCTTCGACAAACTCTAAGCCCTTGTGCCCCCCTCGGTGTATGTACTTCCGACTAACCCGACAAGCAGTAAAATTCCACTCTTATAATGTAGAGATTGCTAGATGCCAAAAAAAAAAGCTTTCTACTCAAAGAATTTCGACTTTGGAATTCCTTCTGTGTTCCGTGTCTTTTGGACTGTATTGACATGCTGATATCCAAATGTAATGTAAACAGATATCTTGCTGCCAACCTCCCTACATAGTATCCTTGCAAATTGTGTCCCAAATAATAGTCGCTTGCATCCAATGTGCATTTTTTTAGGTTAAAAAGTAAAAGAAAAAATAAACTTTCTGTTTGTCTAGGATATATCTTCAACAATCTGTTCAATCGGGACTACTTTTTGCGATTGGTCTAAATTAAAATCTGCTTCGGTGATATAAGGTTAACCCTCCCTAACATTTGCTTCTCTTTTAAATGTTAGTTTACCGATGATCGCAGGAAATCTACTTATGTTGGAAGGCCAACTGGGCTTCTCAGGCATTTTTGTGGGCCAGGATACGCTAAGTCTATTGCAATGGCTTTATAATGTCAAGGAGAGTTAAATAAAATTTTAACGGCGTTTGTATCAGTCTGGAATGCGTGTCCGATAATCAGTCCAACAGAACGTGGATTGCTGTGGTTTCTTCTAGCTCTGTCGGGTTGAAGTATTGACGTATGTATCTGTTCAGAAATCCAACCCTTTCCAGATAGCATCATTTTATGAGACAATGTTAGCTTATCACTAATCAATTGCTTCAGATACCACTAATAGTTTATGCTGACAAAGCTGCTCACGATTTTTGTAGGTTAAATATTCTGATGTAAGTGCACTTTTTTTTACGTTTACCCCTAACAAGATATATCGCCACTTGGACGTAACAAAAATAAAGGTCATATTAGACCACATACTATTTGGAACGATGTCTAGTGAAAATGTGAAAATTAACTAGATGATGGTTTACGTTACATTTAAACTTCTGCATATCAGTACAGTCAGGGAAGCAAATAACTGGAAGGAGATTCCAAAGTCTAGCTGTTCAAGGGAAGAAACTATTAAAGTAGAAAGCGTTCTGTAATTTAGGGACCCCAACAGTGAAGGAGTGTGATTTTTTTTTTCTGAGCAGGTTTGGGCAGGAGGCAAAAATGTAACGAGGTCATTAGACCACGTTCTATTAAAATATTTGTAAAACAGGTACATATATTAAACATTGCGACGCTGGTACAGGGGTTTAAGCTTACTTGACACAGTGAGTCCTATTAGATTGAAAACTCTTTTTTGGATGCTGCTAAAGAGGGAGAGACATGTGGTAGATTCACCAGCCTAGATGTGGCAACAATACTCCATGCATGAGCGAATGGCAGCCTGGTAAGGGTACAGGATACGCTCACGTGTGACTATTTTTGTTTTCAATATGACAACTGATTTTATGTTTAACCTCTTTGAGAATTGGAAAAAAAAATGAAGTTGAACAAAATTGCCTGGTGCAGCTAAAACCCGCTCTTGAGTGAACTATTAATCAGTGTAAAGCGTCAGAACATTGTGAAGTTAACGTAAATGTGACTACTCCTACTACTACTACTACTACTACTACTACTACTACTACTACTACTACTACCGCTACTACTACTACTACTACTACCACCACTACTACCAATAATAATAATAAAATAATTGTAATTTCGTTTATCAACGTCTCTCTGGAAAGGGATGATATTCATTTCCAGGGGATTTCCCCCAATCCCGGATCCAAACCAGGAGCTTCAAAGATCAAGGGTTTTCCTAAGGATGTTAGTGGTACCTACAAAAGCTGAGGTCTGGGATTTGTAGTTTTTTCAATTTCCCTTCCAGACAACTTGATTCTACTCCTAGTGTGCCAACTACGACCGGGATTATTTGCGTTTTAACCCCATGTATACGCCTTATCTCCAAGGCCAATGGAGCATAATTGTTCCACTTCTCATTCTGCTTCTCTCTCACATTCTTGTCCCAGGGTACTGAAAAGTCTACAATCTGTCGGTTTTTTGAGATCTTGTAAATGACGACCAAATCCGGATGATTATGTACCTCTACCTTGCCATCCTCACTTGTTCTCAATTCATCAGGCACCTACTCAAACCATTTTCCAGCACCATTCATCCCAACCCTCTTACACACCTCCCAATATATCCGGAGTCCCATGCTATCGTGTCTTTTGCGGTACTCTCTGTGAGCCAGTCCACTACACCCTGCTGCAAGGTGAATAATAATAATAATAATAATAATAATAATATAATAATAATAATAATAATAATCAGAATAATAATAATAATAATGATAATAATAATAATAATGATAATAATAATAATAATATAATAATAATCAGAATAATAATAATAATAATAATAATAATAATCAGAATAATAATAATAATAATAATGATAATAATAATAATAATAATATAATAATAATCAGAATAATAATAATAATAATGATAATAATAATAATAATAATGATAATAATAATAATATAATAATAATCAGAATAATAATAATAATAATGATAATAATAATAATAATAATAATGATAATAATAATAATAATATAATAATAATCAGAATAATAATAATAATAATAATAATAATAATGATAATAATAATAATAATAATATAATAATAATCAGAATAATAATAATAATAATAATCAGAATAATAATAATAATAATAATAATGATAATAATAATAATAATAATAATATAATAATAATCAGAATAATAATAATAATAATATAATAATAATAATAATAATAATAATATAATAATAATAATCAGAATAATAATAATAATAATAATGATAATAATAATAATATAATAATAATCAGAATAATAATAATAATAATAATAATAATAATAATAATAATAATAATAATAATAATAACAATAATAATAATAATAACCAGAATCCTCTTTTATCATTTTTCTCCTTTTTTATTATTCGCCATTTCTGATATATTTTTTTCATAATACGCATGCGTCATTAGACATTTCCGGCATATCACTGTTTTCTATGTCCGGTAATTGTCATAAATCGCCTGGGGTTAAAGTCGATTTGTTGTAGTCTCATTTATTTGAGGTTTCATAATATTTGCATCGCACATATTATATTCTATTTATATCTGTCTCAGATGACGAGAAAAAAATATGACCTTTACTTTTGTTCCATTTCTCTCGCGCGCGATCATCCTCAGCCTTACAAATAACCACAGGCCGTTTTCTACTCAATAAATATATATACATAAATAGATAAGGTATAACTGCCAAATTCGAACGAATAGTTTCTGTTTAATTCTATGTATAGATCGAGCCAAGATTCGTTCCTGCTTTATATGCAAATGTCTTATTGAACATAAATATTGCATCAGAAAAAATACGTTACCACTGAGTCACCAACTGAGTATGAGATTATTTGTTTAAATAAGAATACGCTGAGTTTTAAAAGCAATTAAGCTTTTAAATAAAAAAGGCAAAATTTTAAATTAACACTCTCCAACTACGTAGTCTCCAACTACGGTAAATATTATTACTAATTGTTGCGTAGTCTCCAACTACGGTAAATATTATTACTAATTGTGGCGATACTTCATTTTGTTAATTGGGATAAAGGGTTATTTCTTGTACTGATTGTTATAGTATTATGTATTATGTGAGAGCTAAAAGAAACTGTATAAATAAACAAATATTAAGCAAAGAGATGCACGGATAGAGTAATAGACAAAAACATATTTTTGGATTGAATTACTTGATCAATTAAGTACTTACAAATTATGACTTATTTAGATAATCTATATATTAATATCGTATTACTTTAACGTACAGACGTACGTGTGTTACAGTTTTTAAACCATAACTTATTCGATCAGGAGATCCTATATATTAATAAGGAGGATAGAAGTTGAACATAAAATTAGTATATAGATAAACTAATGTAATGTTCGTAGTATTTTAATACCTAATATTCTCCTATTTAATAGATAGGATCTCCCGATCATCGAAGACGCAATGTAAATTTTAAAAATTAAATAATATAGATATTGACTGTTTTTATTTAAGCACTGTTGATATATGAAATATAAAAGTCAAACTTTAACAGTTTTTAGACCAAAACTAGTGCAGACATATTTTAATAAATAAATATATTAATTTATTTAAAAAAAAATCTATATTTCGAATTATGACCAATTCTTCATCGGGAAAATTCAGATGTTTATAGCAGTCCTTTAAATTTCCATATTTCTCCAAATAATTTGAATTTCGAATTATGACAAATTCTTCATCGGGAAAATTCAGGTGTTTTTACTTTTAATATATTTTGTATTAGTTTTTATTTTTTACACCGCATGGCGGTGATAATCCTTGGGACGTCTTCAGATGTTGTTGAAATTTTGAATGCTCATTACAGCGTGAGAGCCGGTCAACGTATGTATCACATAATATAGGAATTCACAGTTTTTAAGCACTTTAACGGTTTTAAGATTAAAAAAAAAAAATTAAACAATAGTTTCGTCAGATAAAAATCAAGTTTAACAATATACTTTTTTTATTGTAAGGTGGAAGCACAGAAAAGTTACAAAAATCCTCCCGTCCTCATGTTAGGAACGGCTTTTAAAATAATAACCTTATTGTTTTAGAACGATGACAAAAGTGCAAAAGTACCCCAATTTCCTCAAGCGATGTTTCTTTATTCGTGATGCTATAAAGATAGCCACCGAATAAATGTGAGAATAATTCCAACTTTTTTAATATATACTCAGCAACAAATATGGAACATCCTCAAGAATAAATTGATTATTCTTTCTTTAATTAGATGTCGATCGCTGTTGATTTGCGACCCCGAGGAAATCGCTCTATATATGAATTCAGGAAGGACATCGAATTAAAAGTACACTAAGTTATTTCCATAGATATATTCCTCGATAAATTATGTTTATTCTAATGTAGCTTCCTAAATGAGAGGCGGCAAATGATTGACTTAGTAATTTCTTTTTTTTCTTTTATGGTGCAGAACATAAATTTACATATGTTTAGACCTAAAAGTGCACCGTTTCTTCATTTTCAGCATGATTTGACGTCCCCTGGGTATTATGGGGCTTAATAGGAAGGGGTAAAGCTGAACGGTTATGGTAGCAATGACGGGGGTAATAACGGGGATAATAATAATGATATCAATTATAATGATGATTATAATAATTATGATAAAAACGATAATAATAATAATAATAATAATAATAATAATAATAATAATAATAATAATAATAATATTAATAATAATAATAACGATAGTAATAGCGTTAAAAACAATGCAGTAATAATAATGATAATAATAAAGGCAGTAGTAACAATACTTCTACCACTACCTCCACCATAACCACCACTATTACCAATAATAATAATAATGTAAATACTGTTAATACTAATTATTAGGGGTGCGTAAAAGAATGGATACAGACGTGGGGAGTTAGAGTAGCAGAAAATGGGGTTGAGGAGTGAAGGGTAGGTGAACTCGTATAAAATAAAGTAAAATAGAGAATATATATATACATATATATATATACACACACATATACGCATACACATACATATATTCGTATAAAAATAGACGTAGAATAAGCCGGGAAAGCGTAAGAGTTCGATTAACAAAAGGCGCTTGGGTTTAAATTAAAATAAAGGATTGTTTCACTAGGAACGGTAGTTTGAAGAGTCCACCTTAAAACTTTAAATTTCTTGAAGTTCGATTATAACGACCATCAAATTAATGTTTATATAGACAGGCCAGGCCTAGAAATTTGAATAATACTTTCTCGTTTATAACACGAGGGACAGGTCCATCGAATCGCCATAACTACTTAATGTAGTAGTTCTAATCTCCAAGAGATACAAGAAGTATAGTTTGTAGCAGTCCTTTAAATTTCCATATTTCTCCAAATAATTTGAATTTCGAATTATGACAAATTCTTCATCGGGAACAATCAGGTGTTTTTACTTTTAATATATTTTGTATTAGTTTTTATTTTTTACACCGCATGGCGGTGATAATCCTTGGGACGTCTTCAGATGTTGTTGAAATTTTGAATGTTCATTACAGCGTGAGAGCCGGTCAACGTATGTATCACATAATATAGGAATTCACAGTTTTTTATCACTTTAACGGTTTTAAGATTTAAAAAAAAATTTAAACAATAGTTTCGTCAGATAAAAATCAAGTTTAACAATATACTTTTTTATTGTAAGGTGGAAGCACAGAAAAGTTACAAAAATCCTCCCGTCCTCATGTTAGGAACGGCTTTTAAAATAATAACCTTATTGTTTTAGAACGATGACAAAAGTGCAAAAGTACCCCAATTTCCTCAAGCGATGTTTCTTTATTCGTGATGCTATAAAGATAGCCACCGAATAAATGTGAGAATAATTCCAACTTTTTTAATATATACTCAGCAACAAATATGGAACATCCTCAAGAATAAATTGATTATTCTTTCTTTAATTAGATGTCTATCGCTGTTGATTTGCGACCCCGAGGAAATCGCTCTATATATGAATTCAGGAAGGACATCGAATTAAAAGTACACTAAGTTATTTCCATAGATATATTCCTCGATAAATTATGTTTATTCTAATGTAGCTTCCTAAATGAGAGGCGGCAAATGATTGACTTAGTAATTTCTTTTTTTTCTTTTATGGTGCAGAACATAAATTTACATATGTTTAGACCTAAAAGTGCACAATTTCTTCATTTTCAGCATGATTTGACGTCCCCTGGGTATTATGGGGCTTAATAGGAAGGGGTAAAGCTGAACTTAGTAATTTTTTATGCCTCTTTCACTGTGCACTAACGAGGAACCATGTATGCTTCACTTATTTGTTTCATGTTACGCTAAAAAGCCGCGGGTATTTACATGTTAGCTTTTTCATTGATATTTACGTATGCTTGCCTCGGCAAATGTCAGTCCCATATATTTCAAAAGGCAGCACCTAAATAAATAAATATATATAAATATATATATATATATATATATATATATATATATATATATATATATATATATATATATATATATAATTATTACAATAATCATTTTTAATCCTTATAAACGCTAGTGTTTTATCCTTTCCGTGATTTATAAGTGCAGGGTGTCATGTTTACAACTGCCGGGATATTCAAACCCTGCCCTGAAGCCATTCTTGACTCCATTAGCAAGGAACAAACTAACATTAACTAACAATGCTGTGTTTTATAACTAAAACGTATGGTATATATTTTCATCATTATCGGGCCATGTATATGGATCTAAGTACGTTGTTTTTAGTATAACGGACTATTGTCCTAATTCTAAATATCTATCCTAACGGTCCGTTTTAGTTGCGTGCGTATCAACATATATCATACACAAAGATGACATATCTGTCTGCTGTTGGTCGTCTCTGGGGGATTCGTTAACTTCTTTGGAGGGTTGGAAACTGCTGTAACAAAGACGTTTCAAGGCAAGGACCAAGACGTTCACTTATATATATATATATATATATATATATATATATATATATATATATATATAGACTAGCATTTCAGTCCGGCGTTGCCCGGGTGCTTGGATGTGTATGTTCAGCAAAAGAAAAAAAGTGGTAGTAGGAAGGCAGGCTCAACCCCGTACCGCAAAGGAGGAAAAGAACGGGGTAAAACCCAACTTTATGTTGTTACGACCACCGCCATACCGGAAGCGACATTTTTTTTTAAATTAAGGCTAGACAATCTACAGGAGAGGATAATTTTCAAAAATATCGGAGAAAAAAGTGACCCCCCTTTAGAAAAGTGCCTAGTTGAAGGGGAAGATATTAATGTTTTTAGCCAATTCTTCGATATTTGTCGTATGAAAGGTCGAATTTTAAAACGATACTGATCTTGATAAAATCCGTCGCGTCTATTGAAAGTTTAAGGCAGACATGCAAACATACATACATACATACATTTATATATTGGTCACTAAAACTTTTCGACCCAAACTGATGAAAAGCTTGGCCTTTCTCTGAATGCCCTTTATGTAAAATTTCAAATATTTAGACCAGAAATTGTCTGAGTAATTTGTAAGAGACCGCAGATGTCAATTTTTTTAACTTTGACCCCTATTATGACCGCTTAAAATTTATTGTTTTGGGCTCAAATAAAGTTATTAAGTCAGACCCATGTTCAAGGAACCTATATCTAATATTTAAAGTGGGTAGACCCAAAATTGTCGGAGGAGTTTGGTTGAGTTCTCAAAGGTTTAATCGTTGAACTTTGACCTCTTAATCGCCAAATTTCTGGCCAAAAACCGATCAGATCGATTTTCCCACATCTTAGTAATCTGTATATAAAATGTCGAGTCTGTAGACTAAAAATTGACAGAGTTATTGCCTAGGGAGATGTACACAGACACACACACACAGACACGTTCACTTATATATATATATATATATATATATATATATATATATATATATATATATATATATATATATAGCTTTATGTAAAAGGAAAAGAGAAAGATCAATTCCACAAAAGGAGACTTATCCGGATAATGCCAAGCTCAACAATAATCATTGGAGCTTATACAATAGGACAACAAGAGTATGAAATGAAGACAGAAAACTATATATTGGTAGATATAGAATGGATCATTTATTGAATAATAAAATGCAGGCAAATTTTGGGGGATAGAAGGGACTCTTTATGCCAGGGCATTTCGAAGCCTAATGCTTCTTATCAGAAGAGTAGAAACGGTGCTAGGTAGCATGGGGAAGACGCGGCGTCTAGCATAAGCTTCATTAGGGATGAAAAAGATTAAGAGGAATTATAGAATGTTGGGGGAAGCTTTATTGAATTCTAAATAAATAAGGAGAAGCTTTTTATATATAGTATGATATATAAGAATATATATGGTCTTTAACATAGTATTGAATTTAAGGGGTGTATGTTTTATGGTTGAATAGGGTGTATTGTTGCTGCGTGGTAATTTATTTTAACGGTTTGTGGGGTGTCTATTTTTTATGGAGTTGGTAATTTTGATTAAATTTGATTAGTGCCTCCTAAACGGCAAATGGTTCCTATAAATGCGCTTATAATTTTAAGGGGGGTATGCAAAGTTGTAAAACTGAAAGGTAATATGCGGCAATATATTTGTAAGTTTCTACTGTTATGATATAGGGAGTATGATCATACGGGGGCGGTCGGAGATTAGGGTAGCAATGATTATGAGTGCATATAACTTTATGCAAAAGGTTAAGTATACATATTGATGTAAAAGTGGGTGAGTGAGGAAACCATTGCTACGTATGAGAGTGGTAAAAATATACCAAATAATAGTAGGATAATTATAATAGTACGAAGGATAATAGTAATGACAAATATAATAATAGTAGCAATAATAAAGCTGAAAATAAATTAGAAGTAAAATTGAATATAAAAAAATATATATAAATAAAATAAAGTTAAAAGCAAAATTAAAGGTAAACATTAAAATTAAACATTACATATAATGTTACCAATAGTAGTGATAAAATTAACTTCAAAATTACTGTTAATAACAGTGAAAATTGAGATAATGGAAGACGTTATGGTAGCAATGATGGGGGTAATAACGGGGATAATAATAATGATATCAATTATAATGATGATTATAATAATTATGATAAAAACGATAATAATAATAATAATAATAATAATAATAATAATAATAAAACGATAATAATAATAATAATAATAATTATAATAAAAACGATAATAATAATAATAATAATAACGATAGTAATAGCGTTAAAAACAATGCAGTAATAATAATGATAATAATAAAGGCAGTAGTAACAATACTTCTACCACTACCTCCACCATAACCACCACGATTACCAATAATAATAATAATGTAAATACTGTTAATACTAATTATTAGGGCTGCGTAAAAGAATGGATACAGACGTGGGGAGTTAGAGTAGCAAAAAATGGGGTTGAGGAGTGAAGGGTAGGTGAACTCGTATAAAATAAAGTAAAATAGAGAATATATATATACATATATATATATACACACATATACGCATACACATACATATATTCGTATAAAAATAGACGTAGAATAAGCCGGGAAAGCGTAAGAGTTCGATGAACAAAAGGCCCTTGGGTTTAAATTAAAATAAAGAATTGTTTCACTAGGAACGGTAGTCTGAAGAGTCCACCTTAAAACTTTACATTTCTTGAAGTTCGATTATAAAGATCATCAAATCAATGTTTATATAGACAGGCCAGGCCTAGAAATTTAAATAATACTTTCTCGTTTATAGACACGAGGGACAGGTCCATCGAATCGCCATAACTACTTAATGTAGTAGTTCTAATCTCCAAGAGATACAAGAAGTATAGTTTATAGCAGTCCTTTAAATTTCCAAATTTCTCCAAATAATTTGTTGGGATGGTATTTCGCTTGGCTAGTAGTCGGAGATGGTAGGATAGGGATAGTGATATGTCTGTATGGGTGACAGGGGTGGGTTGGGTTAAATAGGGGGAGCTTTTCTTAGGTTATATTTTCGGTACATTTAAAATGTTTAATGTAAATACTACTGGGTGGAGGGATTTGTGTAAATCTAATAGTGGAGACCAAATGCGCTGATTTATAAATAAGTTCTTATGGGGGACACTCGCCAGTGGAGTTTAGGGGTGGTGGTTAGATTGTTCTAAATTTAGTTTTGGGTCTTTAGCCCTGTGATGTGGTTTCTAAGCTATATTTTCATTGGGCCTTGGCTTTATATTGTTTAGGTTATATTCTCGTTGCATCGTGCGCTTATTGGTGGTTTGGTTGAAATTTAACAGGTGGTATTAAGTGTACATATTTACGGTGATAGGGTTTGTTAGACAAAGTTGTTTATGGGCTTATGATTAAGGCAGATATATTGTTAATTAGGCATTGCCAAGATGCAGGCTATTCTAGGTTGGAAATTTATTTCAAGTTATGTAGTGGTTGTGGGTTTTAAATTTCCCATATGTTTTCACTCGTTGTTTTTAAAGATGTACAGTTTTGAAATGTATGACTATCATAAACTGCGGTTTCATTTTGGCACACGACATGTTTCGTTTGGTATACCGACTACAACTGTTTTCGTCGGTCGTGATCGGAGTGCAAGCGTCAACTATTCAATTTAATTTTTCTCTTTTTAAAAGAGTGAGGAACAGAGTGATAAGAAGAAGAGAAAAATGAAAAAAGGTATATAGAGAGAAATGAGAACATTCTAGACAGCAGCCAGGTATGACCTTTGCCACTGTGCATTTATATAAAAAAAAACTGCCAATCTTAGTAAAACTTATATGCGATTACATTTTGAAATGAATTTCTCTTCCTGTATCTACCTATCTCCCCCATGAATACAGGATGTTTGCTACAAGGTTTGTTTATGCAGAGGCCCTATCGCTAAAAAAGAAACGTCTTCATTGTGTTACATATCGTCGTCGTCGACCGATTTCTCGTATCGGAGAATTTCAGCTTCCTCTTCCCTCAGTCTTTGGATCGCAGATGGCGTCTCAGACCAATCTGAGCATGGAATTTGCGTGGCCATAAAGGGCAAGCAATTCTTGGCAGGGGGCTGGGATGTTACGCATGATTTTTTCTTGATCTCCATCAGTCTTCTTCTTTCTGCTTCGTATCCTTTGGTACCATATATGATGGATTGGTGCTAAAGACATCGATCCAGAGCAGTTGTGTCCCAGATGTGAAGATCAAATCCGATGTTTTTAGGTTGGACTTCATTTGGTCCTTATATCGCTGTAGAGGGCGGCTGATACATCTTTTTTCCTGTGGCTAGTTTAGAGTACAGGGTTTGTCGAGGGGGGTATGTTTTCATTCATTCTGAGAATGTGCCCCAACCAACGGAGTATGTGCCTCATAGTGGTGGCCTCAATACTGCAGTTGTTTTCTCTCTCAAGAACGCTTGTGTTGGTTACATATCCATATCATTTGATGTTCAGTATTGCTCGAAGTTTTTGTTAGTGGAATGTTTCGAGTTTAATGAGATCACTTTGGTACATAGTCCAGGTCTCACACCCATACAAAAGCGTAGGGATAAAAATCGCGTGGTATACCATGAAATTAGTCTTTATTGATGGATCCTTATATTTGAAGCCGCGCTTCGTCAGTTTACCGAAAGCGCCATTGGCGAGGCCAATTCAACTTTCTATTTCATTCTCAATTGAGCACTTTCCCGATATTGTGCTAACGAGATATGGAAAGTGATCTAATTGCTCAAGAGGAATGTCATTTATATTAATTATGTCCTGTAAGGTGGTGTTGAGTACTGGTTGTACTAAAACTTTTGTCTTCCGATATTAACAGAGAGTTCGAAGCGATGGTAGGCTGCTGTGAATTCTTTACGGATCTCTGTATGTCTTCCTTAGAATGACAAAGGACCATGTTGTCATATGCATATTGGAGCTCTGTGGTGTGTTCGAATTTTACAAGGCTTTGACATTTTAGTCTAGAAGACTTGAAAAGTCCTCCATCATAACGGTACCTAATGTCCATCCCCGGGTTATTTGTGGGAAATTCGTACAACATTAAAGCAAGATGCACAAAAAAAGAGTAGGTGTAAGGACACAGCCTTGTTTTAGTTCACACTGGAAACTTTTTTGTTTCCTTGCCCTGATGCGATACCTATCCTGACATGCCGTCATGCAGTGGTTGGATGCGTTCTACAAAATTGATAGGCAACCAAATTGCTTGAGAACTTCTCACATTGCGTGCCTTGGAACGCTATCGAATGCTTTTTGTGCGTCATAAAATAAAGAAACGAGGGTTTCTGTTGTTATCTGCTTTTCTTCTGCAGCATTCTAATACCGAAAATCATATCTATTGTCCCCTGAGAGGCACAGAAGTCGAACTGAGATTGTGGGAGGACTGATTCCAGCATTAATTTGTCGCATGGTACGGCTCTGGTTATAAGCTTGCCAAGCTGCTGGTAAAATTCTCGTTTCACTTAACTGTAGGCATCTAGGGTTGGCGCATATGCCAAGATGACATTAATGAAGTTATCAGAAGGCAGTGCGACTCTAAGAGAAATAAGTCTCTCATTTACAGATGATGGTGTAAGCTGATGATCAAGCACGATATGTGACTTTATAGCGAAGCCAACTCCGTATATTCTTTCTTTATCTTTATCCCTTCCATTCCGAAAGTGTATCCTGAGCCCTTTTCTTCCAGCTTACCCTTCTCTGAGGGTCGGGTCTCGCTTATTGCAGCAATGTCAACGTTAAGAGCCAGGAGTTCCTTTGAGACCAGGGCAGTTCGTCGTGCTGATCTGTCCGTGTCATTGAAGTCTAGTATGTTTCATGCACCAACGTTTACATATGTGGATTTGTTTTTTGAATTTTTCTTAGGGTGTCCAACTTGAAGCGGCTTTCCAGTCAGGCACAGTTGTGGCCTATTTTTAGCCCACATATTCTAGGGACTTCCAGAGTGAGCAGCGTTTATCCTCGATAGGATTCCTAGTCTCAGATGTAAGACCGAACCTCCGGATAGTCGCAGTTCAAAGAGAGAGCGACAATCACGTGTCCATCGCCAGCGTGCAAGTCCACACTAGGAGCTCCGAGTATCACCAACACCTACTCCCTTCGCCCTTGTCCCGTCGCGGCTGGTCTTGTCGTAGGACAGAGAAAAGTGGAAGTTAAGCAGTAGGAGAGAAAGAAAATTAAACCAGAGGAAAGAAGGAAAAGCCATTGGCATATGGATTTGTTTAGGGTGGGCATCAACTTGCTAGGACGAAACCCGCACACTGTGGCTCCCGAACCTTCCTTCGCGGCATTTCGGGGGTGACGTGCGGTATCAGGGAAAGAGGATTGCAACGGACAGCCGGAAAATAAAACAGTTTCTTTGTTTGTTAACATCCTCATAACCAGTCCGTCTGGCTATTGGGATTTTTTTAAGTCAGAGTTTTCCTTTTCCTAGCATTATCCCAGCCAAGGTATCCGCGATGCAGCGGAACAGGGGTTGATGGTGTGTCAAGGCGTGTCCACACGTTAGTAGGCTATGACATAGCAACTCCGGGGTTCCCTGTTGGTCCGAGATCACCTGATATTTAGTCTGGTGCTGTAAAGAACCAGTATCCTTGTATGGCCACCAATAGGCATTATACTGGCAGAGAAGGCTTACGCAATCTGCTTATTCACCAAAATGGTAGCCAGCGACAGGAGCTGAAAGTGAAAAGCATGCAAGGCATAACTTAGCACTGACGCTGCTGCATTAGACGCATCACAGCCCTGTGTGTTTATACACGCACACACAACACATGTGTCACATATATTCGATAACGTCTTGAATAGACAGACAATATAAGTTTGAAACTCCGTAGAAGGTGCAACTAATTTATTAAACATCATTAGTTTTATTTTAAACCTAGTTTTTTTCTTATCAAGTTCCGATAATAATAAATCGATCATCAGAACTAGTTTTTAATTTGCTTGTAATTAGAAATGTCTTTGGTTCGTATTGGCGGTAGTAAAATGTTCTTAAACGCTGTAAGGTACAGAATATCATTTAATGTAAATAATTTTAGGTTGGTGGTAATGTGATTTGGCTATGTTTAATGCGATTTACGAAAGTCCCTTAGCCGCAGCATTAAAAATTATGAAATATTTGACAGATAAAATGTCTTTCAAAGCATGATATTTAATAAAAGAGTTGCATTTCAATTTTTAAAAAAATATTAGAAATCATTTTATTTTATAGACTTGACTTGCTTTTATTATTTGGGTTCCTAGGGCTACTGTTATCATCTTCAGTGTCATTTTCACAAAGTTTCGGTTGAAAACTGTGCGGCGCAATCACGTTGACACACTGTTTCTCACCAGATCATCAAACTAAAACAACGTTGGGCATGGCCAGTACTAGATGGGTGACTATTTGGGAAAGCAAGACGGTGTATGTACCTTCTGGGAAGGTTGGGCGTCAGACCCGCACTCTTATCCCTAAAAAGAACTTCTCGCTACACAAGCATCTACAAAGTTGTAAATGGCCTATGCCTTTCTAGGGGCTGAAGGCTATGGATGGAACCTTCAACCTTCTTCAGCTGTATCTTGCCAAATTCGGGAATGAACCCCTTTATTTACCTCACGGGGGTAGCATGTTCTTGTTCCGTCACTCATGACTGGATAGAGTCCCTACGTAATTATCAATTGTATGGTTATTTTTTATTGTGCGAATTACTTAGGACCTCTATCCAGTCATGACACACGGAACAAGAGCATGCTACCCCCGTGAATAAAATAAAGGGTTCCGTTCGGAATTCCGTTAAAATTCCCCTGTTCCACAGGAACATTCTCTTGTTCGAAAAGATACACCTGAAGAAGGTCGGAGGTTACATCAACCTAAAGGCTTTGACAACGACACTCAATATGAGAACAGTAGTCCGATGAATCCAAATAATACGAACAAAAACTCCAAAAAATGCAAAAAAAATTCTGATCAAAAGCTAAGAAAAACAGAAGTCTTACCGTGGATGTGGAGCGAGTGAGTTCAGGCCAAGAAAAGAAAAAACAAAGATGGCGGCCAGCATTTTATTACGAGCGTTCTCGCAAAATCTCGTGTGCGCGTGAAGCTGGAAACTAGAAAACGAGCTTCATTTTTCGGTGCTAGAGAGATTCCAGATCTGGCAGGAGAGTAGGTGCAACGGGAGTGGAGATTCTACTTTCTCGGATTTATTCCCTTTTGTGTGTTTGAGGTGAACCCCCCCTCAGGAGGCGCACTGCAGTTTAAGGACCGTGCACTCTTTTTTTAAGATAGTATTTTCAAGCTATTTCGGCGATGGCCAACGCTAGTTTAAGCAACATGATTAAGCTTTTTAATGGCGACGGTGATGTGGTGGCGTGGCTTAAAAATGTGAACCTTGTGGCAAGGATTCAAAAGTTGGACGATGTGGCCGCAGTAATACCACTGTTTCTAGAAGGGGACGCGCTGGCCCTCTATTTGGAGAGATTGGTTGAGTTGTCAGGCATCAGGAGACATGCCACGAGTCACGTAGTCAAAATAACATTCATTACCGGGTCCCCAGAAGAGATATCGAAACGTTTGTAGCAAGTTCCGGGAGTGGAGACGCTGGATGTGAGCTGCTCAAAACTACAAAGATGTTGGTGAACACCCAGCCCACGCAGTCTGGAGGGACAACAGCAACGGTACAGCAGGATGTGGGCAGTAGTTTGCCGAACCCGAGGGTGGCATGCTTCGAATGTGGAGGACCACACACGAGAAGAGACTGCAGGAAGTTCTTGCCACGGACAGGGTGTTATAAATGCAATCGGAGAGGCCCTTTAGCGGTGAAATGCACGAGTTCAGGAAACTGGCAAGGGGAAGCCGAAGCGCTAGTGGCCGTCCCGATTCGGAATAGTGGCGCATTCGCAGCAGATGCCCAAGCAGAAGATCGTGGTGGAAGGACAGGGAGTTATGGCCCTGATCGACACTGGCTGTACCACTAACATTGTGCACACGACTCTGGTCAGAAGATGGAAAGGGAAGGGTGAAGTAGTGGTATTCGATGGGACACGAATGAAGTGTCGAGGGCGGAAGACCGTTACTATTGGTATTGCTAAACACCGAATGAGGGCCCATGCAATTATCACCGATCATTTGGTGCCTGGCGTCCAATCGATCATTGGAATGGATGTGATATGCCGACTTGGAGGCGTTACCATCACATGCAACAACGTGAGGTTCGGACTATCTTAGTGCGCAGTGACAGAGCAAGCTCCCGGAGGGACCAACAAGACCGGGGAGGAAGGAAAATGTCGATCAAAGCTCAGAACTTCCGAGCCGAATTCGACGGAGAGCAGTAGACTGTAGAGGTGGCATGGAAACATCAAGTGCCATCGGTGACAAACAGGGTTGCGTGCTACACTAATTCGCTCAGAGGAAGGGCGAGAAAGGATTTTGAACAAGAAGTGGACCGATGGATTGGGGAGAGTATACTGCTGCCTTGGACGAATGACGTTGAGTCGGGCATTTTGCCGTTGATAGCCGTTCTGCAACCTACTGAAGGGAAAGTAAGACCGGTCCTGGATTTCCGAGAGCTGAACCAACATGTTAAGTGGCATACTGGAGGCGACCACGTAGATGTGTGCAGTGAGACCATTAGAGAATGGAGGCAGATGAATGGAGCGTCTACGTTCGTAGATCTAAAAGCTGCCTATTTACAACTCCGCATCGCCAAGAAGCTATGGAAATACCAGTTAGTCAGGTAGAAAGGCAAAACCTACTGCCTTACGCGAGTAGAGTTCGAGTTGAATTCGGCATCCAAGATCATGTCAACCATCCTCAGGAAGATTCTGAAAACAATGGGAAAAGGAAATGGGGCAGTGAGTTCATACATAGACGACATTCTTGTGAATGAGACTCTGGTAACTGCCAAGGAGGTGGTGGCTCATTGGAAGAGGTTTGTGTTGGTCACCAAAGCGCCGGAAAAATTAGACGGAGGGGGCTGCTATGGGGCTAAGGCTGAAACGAGGTTCGTCGGACAGCCTAGAGTTTCGAAGGGGGAACGGGATCCCGCAACTGAAGCAAGAGCTCAACAAACGGGAACTTTTTTCCATATGCAGGAAGTGGATCGGACATTAACCCGTTGCTGGCTGGCTTAGACCAGCATGCAGCTACATAAGGAAGCATACCGAAGCAAGAGGGTGGGATGATAAAGTGGGAGGAAGAACGGTCGCCATGATGGAAGAGCTCCTGAAAGAAGCAGAACGGCAAGACCCAGTCCGGGGAATCTTGAACATACCGCGAACATTGGATGGAGTCGTGTGGTGTGATGCAAGCAGCATTGCAACAGGGGTCGTCTTGGAAGTTGGAGGAGTGGTTGCAGAAAATGCGGAAGAAAATGAAGGAAGAAAAATGATGTCAGCCACATCAATGTAGCGGAATTAAATGCGATAATCAAATTCTTGAAATGGGGACTGCGTGACATTTGCATCAAAACAGACTTTTCCACTGTGTTTGCTTGGCTAAAGTCCCTCATTTCAAGCGAAAAAAGGATAAGAACGAAAGGGGCATCAGAGATGTTAGTGAAGCGCAGGCTTGGGATGAGGAGTTTTGTCTGAAGCTTCGCGTAGACATGGTTACTTCTGAGAAGAACTGAGCAGATGTTCTCACGAGAGTGAAGAAGAGCTGGTTTGTCCCAAAGAAAGATGTTGTTGCTGCATTGGATTTAGATGATGTTGGCGTACGAGAGCTGCACAATCTGCACCATATTGGAGTAGAGAGGACGTGGTACTTGGTGAAGAAAGTCGACCCGAGTGTCACCAAGGAGCAAGTGAGGCAAGTAGTCAAGACATGCGACAGGTGTCAATCGATTGATCCTGCTCCAAACACGCATGAAGCTGGTCAATTGGAGGTGAGTGGGACCTGGGAGAGACTGGCATGCGATGTCACCCATTACAGGGGTGGACTTTACCTGACCATGATTGACTGCGGACCCCAGATGATTTGCCCCATGGAAGAAGCTACGTGGAGGTACAGGCAATGAAATAGAGGCAATCCTCGATGAGGTGTTTTTGGAGCGAGGTCCCTTGGAAGAGCTGTTAACCGACAACGGAACCGCATTAAAGTCAGTAGCAGTGACGGAAGTAATGAAGCAATGGAATATCCAACAATTTTTCAGAGCTGCCTACAGACCCAGTGGCAACGGGGTTGTGGAGAGAAACCACCGCACCATAAAGGCAGTTGAGGAAAGAGGAGACACCTCACCTGAGAAAGCTGTCTCGGGGACGGTTCCGCACCTGCCAACGTTCGCATATTCCTGGAGACATCCCAGGGTTGAGCCGGCAAACAGAGAGGCAGAGGACACTGTGACCATTAAACTCGGGAATGAGCTATGGGTGAAGCCATCGGGGGCGCGCTGCACCACACAATGGAGTAGAGGTCGCGTGACTGGGAGAAACACCAGAAACAACATTGTGGTGGACGGAGTACCGATGCATATTCTCGACATCAGAATATATTATTTTCAAAAATCAAATGAGTCCAAATATTACGAAAAAGTTCAGAAACGTAATATTGACTTATTTTTTTAATTTCGGATTGTAAAACATTCATCATCAGGGAAATGCGTCATTTTTACAGTAATTAGATCTGCCATTGTCGCGTATTGTTATAGAGGCGGGGGTCGGACCTTGTTATATGCTTTAAAGTAAGGAACTTGTCTCTGATTTGGAACTTTTGTAGACGCGTGCTCGCGGGATGTTAATTATTGTCAACAACTCGTAAAAGCATCTCTAAGAAAATTGAAATATAGAATATATGGTGCCTATACATTTCGTTATATTTTAATGTCACATTCTAATAGTTGATTAATTGTTATATATATATATATATAGAGAGAGAGAGAGAGAGAGAGAGAGAGAGTGAGAGAGAGAAAGAAAGAAAGAGAGAGGGAGAGAGAAGATCTGTTGTTGTTAGTGTATTATCGATATTAACAGTATCTAAACACTGTTTTTGTATTTTAAATTCGCTACCTTAGCGATGACGGAATTACCTACCCTTTGTTTTTGCATATAAATGCATCGCCCCGTTTTATTGATGGCACATGTTTAATGATATGCTATTCATTTTTTATATGCGTAAACGTCATCCATACAAACACGTGTTTCTAGTTTTTAGTCGTTATCAGCCTGGATATGCTTCACCATTTTATTTTTTATTTATGAGTTCTATTTACAATAAAAGAAGATATGCCATTTAAAATCGCCGCGAATCATTTCTTGGTTTGCATATTTTAAAACTAAACATTAATCAGAATTGACTTTTCCAGGGCATTCATTCTCAAACCCAAATATCAGCTGATGTGATATTGTAAACAAACACAGACGAAATATGATAAACGACATTATCATTATTATTTTTTAAATCTTTTATTTTTGCGAACTTATTACTCTTTAAATATAATATTCAATAGATGAGTGATTTTTTTTAATAATATATACGCAATCTACATGAATTAAAATATCATGTTTAAACGCATTGTACGACCGGGAATTTAGCTAGTACTATGTATTCGAAAGAAATCTATCTTTAATGAATACCCCATTTGCACATTATATTAAAGATAATCTATTATTATAATTAGCTCGATGTTATTACGTGTTTGTTGGAATAGCATCGTTTTAATTGTACTATTTAAAAATATTTTTAAAAGTTGATTTATTGCATTCATTTTTAATTTAATTTATATTTAATTTAATATATTGTCAATTATTAATAGCGGGCAACACTTGCTTTAAAACCTGAAATAAGCGTATTTATTTAAGCTATGGGAGTAATTTCTCATGTAAGCTATTAAAATTACTTCGCGTTTGATTTTCATAGAAGAAAATAGATGTCTTTTATCCTTCCCGAAATACATGTGGTCGTATTTCGTAACAAGTTAAGATGTTTTTAAATAATCTTAAATATGTGATTAATCCCTCCCGCTTTGCAATATGTTTCGACCGGGCAATGCCGGGTATGTGCAGCTAGTATATCATATAAATAAATAATATTTGTTAATTTGTTTACATCCGAAAAAATTTTTTCATGATCTTCAAACTTGAAGACGCTCTAACCGTATTATCGTTTAAAAATCACCAAATATCTACGTAAGTTTAAAAGTGATAAAAATAACACGTAGAGTGATCTAGGATTTTGTGGCGTAACTGTTAAGGCTTCTGACCATAATACATATAGTAAGAGGTTCGAATCCTAGAAGCAGTCACGCTATGCTGACGAGACGCTGGACCTCGAACCACACACGCTATTGCTGTTTAGTAATTAAAATCATTAATAAATAAATAAATGTGTATATTTGGTTACTTCCAAATAATATGGCCGTTTTTTTTAAGAAAAAATACGGGCGATTTTCTAAGGAAAATGTTTTTCCATTATCTTCAAGGTTGAAGATACTATCAACCGTATTATTGTTTAAAAATCAACAACACTAACGCTGCTTCTAACCTAACCTAACGCGCCGTTCCGAGACTTAAAAAACTACCGTAGAAACAACAAACGGCTAATTCTCTGCTCCAACAGCAACATTGCAAAAAAAAAAGAGACCTACTGAAGATTAAGGTTTCCTTCGAAATATATTGATGGTTTGGCTTCAAACGTATATAATACGTATCTTATTTAACTGTAATAAATTATTTTGTTGAGATATGTCTGAGTTTTATTTTGGAACAGTATTTCTGCCTAGTATATACGGGAGGATGTACTAAAAAGTACGTACACGTGTGCGCCCATATGGTCACAATTATACGCAATCAACAAATTAATATCGTGGAAATCATTTTCGATTATTTATTTTACCAAATAGTTTCTTAATTAAGTCGGTAATTTTCATTTTTCATTGTAATATTTTGCATAGAATATGGCATAATAAATTTATTTAGATACTTTTTACGAATGTCTTAAGAAATCAATAATAGCGTTGATGTAATCACACCATCGCCGATTCTTCGTGATAAATGCAGCCACCACCAGTAACGTGTCCCTTTGCATTCGAATAATACTGTTATGCAAGCACGCACATTTCTGCAAATCCGGGTGCAGCAAAGGGAATGGACACACTTTGGTGCAGGATAGAATGATGTCATCGATTTAATGCGGTATTTGTAACTCCCTTGGCGAACGCTCTGACGTCATAGCCCCTTTTTTCATTCAACCATTCCAAATCGAACGATAACGCATTGAGATCCTGCCAACGGTATGCCATACGCTCGCTAGCCGTGTGTCCGTAGTACTACTAAAGCTGTACGTTATCAGTATTTAAATTACTACGCGTTTTCTGAAGACAGAGAGGGAGAGAAAGAAGAGAGAGAGAGAGAGAGAGACGTGGAATTGGAGTTTCAACTGCTACGTATCAAACAAACAATGCACACATCTTATAGATGTTTATGAGCGCTTGTATCGATAGAAAGAAAGTACGTGATATTTAAAAACCGATATGATATCCGAGTCACATATGAAGTGATATGTAAGCTTATCATTTAGAGTGGTTTCTTTAACGTATACAGATGCATGTAAGATGCCTTCTCGCATTCATTCATCAAAACTAAATTGTTGCACTTACAGATGAAAAAATAATCCATCATCTTTCATCTGCCCACACACACTGACATATATATATATGTGTGTGTGTGTGTGTGTATATATGCCATATATATATGTATATATATATATATATATATATATATATATATATATAGTCATCCACATAGTTCTGTTTCGTCGTATAGCAACTGATTAGTACGACACGACTAGCACCTTTCCTTGGCCGAGGATTTAACCTACAACCATCTCGTTGACAGTCAGCAATTCTACTCATCGACCCATAGGAGCAGTGCTCGTAAAAGACCTCAACAATTGTACATTGAAATAAATACTCGCCCACCGCATTAACAGTACTGTAGTTGCTTGCTTTATATGCAAACAAACAAACAAACAAACAAAAAGACAAACAAAGAGCTAGCCTCGCTTTACGACACAATCACGTTAACACACTGGTCAGCGTCAGATCATCGAAGTTAAGCAACAATAAACCTGGCCAGTAACGATGGGTGACGACTTGGGAAGGCAAAGCACTATGTATCACGTCGAGTCGTAGAAATTTCCAGCTTTGTATATTGGCGCAGAATTACCAATAACTATATATATATATATATATATATATATATATATATATATATATATATATATATATATAGTATAAATCATACAATTCTAAGATCAGCTTCGTTCAAAGTAAAGGCTGTTGTTCAAGTTTCGTGATGAAAAATGAGCTGCAGTTTACTTTAATTTTCTAAGAATTAAGAAATAATAAATGAAATGCATTGCTATATGATACTTCAAGTATATATTAAGTTCAGTTTACGATATATTGCAAGTAAGAATTGTTAAATATTATTACCAGGAACAAAGGCATTGAAAATAAATTAAATCTACTCTTACTTGTTAGGCATTTATTACCTAAGTTATCATCAACAGAAATCATGCATTTATGTAAAATACATTTTTTAATTAGTTATTCATTGAATGAGTCTCATTGCAGTTTCTATTTTCATCGATTGAGCTCTCGGTCGCTGCCATTGTATTCCGTAAGCGATCACGAAAATCTACAATTTCTTGGTTCTGTAGCTTCTTTATGATTATATCTCTTCGGAGTGACATTGCTTGCAAAACATAGTTGTCACTAAAGTAAGGACTTTTTTCTATAACTTTTATAACCGTCTCCATAGAATTTTCTGCATCATCCCATGATATTGCTTCATCAGAGTGTTCTTGGTTATTTACATTAGGGTCAAGACAATGGGACCTGTCGCTATTTTCATCACCATTACTGCCTTCAGGATATTGATCAGTAGTTTCCTCATCTCGTTGCACCCACATTTCAACATCATTTGCATTAAGTGATTTAAGAACCGCGTGGTTGGTCGGTAACCGTTTGGTTTCAAGAATTTTTTTCTAGACCAGATGTATTCTCGGATTCTTTCAGTTCAAAAACCTTTGGCGCTGGGCATAATTTACCCCATGCTTTTGTTAATGTGCTTGCTCGAACTTGATTCCATGCACTTGCGAGAGAAAATATGGCATCTTTGATAGTAAAATGGTGCTGAAAATCGCTTATACTCAAGGTACTATTTATCATATTCATCATGAAATCATTTCTGTAGAAACATTTTAAATTCCAAAAAACACTTAATCCATAGGTTGTATGAGAGAAATCACATTAGGTGGTAATTAGCACACAAAAATATTTCCGCAAGATGACACTAGTTCTGACTCAGGAGGATGTGCCCTACAATTGTCCAACAGAAGCAAACATTAGAATCAGGTTTACCTTATTCAAGAAATCGCCTCTGGACAACTGGCACAAATTCTTGCAAAAAAACATTTTTTAAGCTGTTGATTCATCCATCCATTTCGTGAAGAATAATAGGATACTGGCAAAGGCGAAACTCCTAGCAATGCTCGGGGACACTTTGATTTGCCGATTACAAGAAGCTGAAGTTTATGAGTTCCAGAAGCGCATACCATCATTGTTAGTTTTTCTTTATTTAATTTTAATCATTTTATTTTCTGCTCCTCGGATCCGGCTAATGTTTTTGTAGGTAAGCACTTCCAATTTATGCTACTTTCATCAGCGTTGTAAACATCCTCTGGTATTAAACCATAATCGGCAATTATCGTCTTAAATTTGTCATAATAATTTGATGCTGCGTGTTTATCAGCAGTCCATTATTCTCATACCATGTCTACTCTTAAAGTTCCTAAGCCAGCCTTCACTGAATTTCATATCTTCTGCGATATTCAACTTAAGAGATTTTGCTTTAGCAATTAATATGGGTCCATATATTGCTACACCATTCCATTTTGCTACAAACCACTCATGCAATATTCGATCGAATTCAACTTGCTTTGGTCTGCGAAGGGTCCTTCTTTTGGCATGTCTTTTATTTGAAGAGAAAGGAGCATCCTTCAATATTTCCTCCTTTTTCTTTTTGATGTAAAACAGTGTATTTCTTCCAATCTTATAATCTCTCAATATAACACTATTTTCAATGACAGCAACTAAATTTTCTATAAGTTGACGTTTTTCGAGTAAAGTCAGTGTCACTTGTTTTCTTTTAGAGTTGCAAGCCATTGTGATGGGTTGTTTTACACTATTTTAAATATAGCAATCTGAAAAAAATTTACAGTTAGTGTAAATTAATTATGAATAGCTTATCTACATTAATTACATAGTACCAATATTAACATTTTTGCGTAATATCTGACTAAAGCATATAAACAGTTTTACTGCAACTCTGCATCAAATATGCAAATACAATTTCAATGATGAGACAGTTCAAGTTTAGAGAAAGTCCAGGTTTAGAAGAAGTCCAAATGAGAGGAAATCCAAATGAGAGGAAGTAAACTTTAGAGGAAGCTCAAATTAAAGGAGTTTTACTGTATATGGTCTTCCATTTGGCCTCTTATGTCTACAAGGTGTTCCTTTCTTTGTCCTGATGGACCACATGTTGTCATGTTGTCTGGCTACGTGCCTTGCCTTCTTTTAAAGATTCACCATATATATATATATATATATATATATATATATATATATATATATATATATGTATATATATATATATATATATATATATATATATATATATATATATATATTCACTACATAAATACTGGGTTGCAAAAACGGAACTGATCACCCTGGCTCCTTGTACTACTGCCTCAGCAGGAGCAATCCTTAATACGAACCGTATATTTATGTAAACTCGTGTGATGTTGAACTGTTTACAATTCATTTATTATGTATTATTTATATTTTTATTTATTATTTATCTATTTAATTCTTTAAAATTATAATACCCCTCCATTATGTAATCCCTGGGTACACAATTAACAATTTTTCAAAACTTTAATTAATTTATTTTATTTTTTTTTCTATTTCCTTTTCCTTATCGTTCTCATTATCTTTTCTTTTTTTTATTTTGTTCTTAGTTGTTTTTCCCTTTCAGCTTTTCCTATGTATCTTTTTCCGATCCAATTTCTGTTTTTTTATTTAACATGGCTTTATTATTATTATTATTATTATTATTATTATTATTATTATTGTTGTTGTTGTTGTTGTTGTTGTTGTTGTTTTATTCTGTAGTGTATTTTGCTTCATATTGTTGATGTCCCTACTGTTATTATTATTCTCTGTTTGTATTGAATGTACCCCACTTTAATTAATCTTATCATTTTATTTAATTATCTTATAAGTAGCCAGAGTGCTCAGCGTTGCCCGGCTGTTTGGAAGTGTGTGCTGAGCAAAAGAAAAAGTGGTAGTAGGCAGGCAGGCAGGCTCGGACCCGTACCGCGAAGGAGGAAAAAAAATATATATATATATATATATATATATATATATATTTATTGTAGGTTCTAAGACGTGCATAACTAAACCTCTAAGTAAAGCTGTATCTAAAATATTTAAATTAATTATAAATCAAATAAATAATTTTCACCTGAAAAGTAAATTCTATAGTAATATAAATCTATTTTGGGTAGTAAATAATTCCAAACCAGTAAAAGAAAAATGAGATAAAATAAATTCCAGAATAAAAGCAAAATCTATAGCTACTTATGATTTTAGTACGCTATATACAAAAATTCCGCACGAAAAACTTATAAAAGAATTAAATGATACTGTAGATTTAGCTTTTCAAGGTGGAAAAGGTAAATATATAGACTTTTCAAACTCTAAAGCTTTCTGGTGTAAAAATAAAAATAGCAAAACTAGTGTTTCTAAAGGTATTTTAAAAATACTTGTAAGTCATCTTATTAAAGAATGCTATTTTCAAATAGGAAATAAAATATTACTCCAAACGATAGGTATCCCAATGGGATTGGATCCTGCACCATTTTGGGCAAATTTGTATTTACATAGACTCGAGTATATATATATGTCATCATTATTAAAAACAGATATATCTAAAACATATAACTTTCATGGGTGTAGGAGATTTATAGATGACCTTATATACATAAACGATAATGATGAATTCGAAAAAAGTAAACATCTTATATATCCAAACGAACTAAAATTGAATTGTGAACATAGAGGACAACAGGCTACATTTCTGGATTTAGATATAAAAATTGAGGATGGGATTTTTCTTTATAAAATATTTGATAAAAGAAACGCATTCCCCTTTAAAATAGTACGTATGCCCCATAAGGATAGCACCTGCCCTGTTTTTGTGTTTTATGGAACCATTATGTCAGAGTTTTTGAGAATAGCTCGCGTTACTCTAAAATTAACAGATTTTATACCACCAGTTTCTAGCTTAGTAATAAGGATGATAAAACAAGGTGGGGATAAAAATAAAATATTTAAACAGTTAAATAAAGCATTTGTTCGTTATCCTGATGCTTTTCAATCGTTTAAGATAAACCAGACTATATTAATAAAGGAAATCCAAAACTATATTAGCAATGTATAAAATGTATTTATAATTACATATAATAAATTTATAAAAAAAAATTTAAAAAAAAAAAAATGTATATATGTAAAAATAAAATATTTTTAACCTTTATATATCTAATTTTAAATAAATAAGAATGTAAATATAAAAACTACTAATTATAGTGGGGGTGATAAGTAGTTAAATGGATTAATCCAAAGCTTATAAATACAAGACTGAAAAATTAAATGTATCCATTTCAAATGGATAGTACCAGTCAAGGATCCGTCACTTGACACTCAGCTCAACAGGTGAGGGGCCGGGGACCGGCCCAGCACCTGTTGGACTGAGGTACACCGCCTGGGTAATACCTAGGAGGTCCACCCTCCCAGGCCTTGCCACTGGGCTTTCCGGTGGGGCAAGTTTATTGCTTGCTGCCTGAGGCGCCCCGACCGGGGAATGCCGACGGGGTTACTCAGGCAATTTTTAAAATTGCAGGAGTGCCCCTCCTTTAGGGGAGCCTGCTGGGTTACCACTTTCCGGCCTTGTGCCACATTTTGCTGAGTGGACAGCAAATAAATATAATCCATTTCAAATGGATAGTACCAGTCAAGGATCCGCCACTTGACACTCAGCCCAACAGGTGAGGGGCCGGAGACCGGCCCAGCACCTGTTGGACTGAGGTACACCTCCTGGGTAATACCTAGGAGGTCCACCCTCCCAGGCCTTGCCACCGGGCTTTCCGGTGGGGCAAGTTTATTGCTTGCTGCCTGAGGCGCCCCGACCGGGGAATGCCGACGGGGTTACTCAGACAATTTTTAAAATTGCAGGAGTGCCCCTCCTTTAGGGGAGCCTGCTGGGTTACCACTTTCCGGCCTTGTGCCACATTTTGCTGAGTGGACAGCAAATAAATATAATCCATTTCAAATGGATAGTACCAGTCAAGGATCCGTCACTTGACACTCAGCCCAACAGGTGAGGGGCCGGAGACCGGCCCAGCACCTGTTGGACTGAGGTACACCGCCTGGGTAATACCTAGGAGGTCCACCCTCCCAGGCCTTGCCACCGGGCTTTCCGGTGGGGCAAGTTTATTGCTTGCTGCCTGAGGCGCCTGGACCGGGGAATGCCGACGGGGTTAATCAGGCAATTTTTAAAATTGCAGGAGTGCCCCTCCTTTAGGGGAGCCTGCTGGGTTACCACTTTCCGGCCTTGTGCCACATTTTGCTGAGTGGACAGCAAATAAATATAATCCATTTCAAATGGATAGTACCAGTCAAGGATCCGTCACTTGACACTCAGCCCAACAGGTGAGGGGCCGGAGACCGGCCCAGCACCTGTTGGACTGAGGTACACCGCCTGGGTAATACCTAGGAGGTCCACCCTCCCAGGCCTTGCCACCGGGCTTTCCGGTGGGGCAAGTTTATTGCTTGCTGCCTGAGGCGCCCCGACCGGGGAATGCCGACGGGGTTACTAAGGCAATTTTTAAAATTGCAGGAGTGCCCCTCCTTTAGGGGAGCCTGCTGGGTTACCACTTTCCGGCCTTGTGCCACATTTTGCTGAGTGGACAGCAAATAAATATAATCCATTTCAAATGGATAGTACCAGTCAAGGATGCGTCACTTGACACTCAGCCCAACAGGTGAGGGGCCGGAGACCGGCCCAGCACCTGTTGGACTGAGGTACACCGCCTGGGTAATACCTAGGAGGTCCACCCTCCCAGGCCTTGCCACCGGGCTTTCCGGTGGGGCAAGTTTATTGCTTGCTGCCTGAGGCGCCTGGACCGGGGAATGCCGACGGGGTTAATCAGGCAATTTTTAAAATTGCAGGAGTGCCCCTCCTTTAGGGGAGCCTGCTGGGTTACCACTTTCCGGCCTTGTGCCACATTTTGCTGAGTGGACAGCAAATAAATATAATCCATTTCAAATGGATAGTACCAGTCAAGGATCCGTCACTTGACACTCAGCCCAACAGGTGAGGGGCCGGAGACCGGCCCAGCACCTGTTGGACTGAGGTACACCGCCTGGGTAATACCTAGGAGGTCCACCCTCCCAGGCCTTGCCACCGGGCTTTCCGGTGGGGCAAGTTTATTGCTTGCTGCCTGAGGCGCCCCGACCGGGGAATGCCGACGGGGTTACTAAGGCAATTTTTAAAATTGCAGGAGTGCCCCTCCTTTAGGGGAGCCTGCTGGGTTACCACTTTCCGGCCTTGTGCCACATTTTGCTGAGTGGACAGCAAATAAATATAATCCATTTCAAATGGATAGTACCAGTCAAGGATGCGTCACTTGACACTCAGCCCAACAGGTGAAGGGCCGGAGACCGGCCCAGCACCTGTTGGACTGAGGTACACCGCCTGGATAATACCTAGGAGGTCCACCCTCCCAGGCCTTGCCACCGGGCTTTCCGGTGGGGCAAGTTTATTGCTTGTTGCCTGAGGCGCCCCGACCGGGGAATGCCGACGGGGTTACTCAGGCAATTTTTAAAATTGCAGGAGTGCTCCTCCTTTAGGGGAGCCTGCTGGGTTACCACTTTCCGGCCTTGTGCCACATTTTGCTGAGTGGACAGCAAATAAATATAATCCATTTCAAATGGATAGTACCAGTCAAGGATCCGTCACTTGACACTCAGCCCAACAGGTGAGGGGCCGGGGACCGGCCCAGCACCTGTTGGACTGAGGTACACCGCCTGGGTAATACCTAGGAGGTCCACCCTCCCAGGCCTTGCCACCGGGCTTTCCGGTGGGGCAAGTTTATTGCTTGTTGCCTGAGGCGCCCCGACCGGGGAATGCCGACGGGGTTACTCAGGCAATTTTTAAAATTGCAGGAGTGCCCCTCCTTTAGGGGAGCCTGCTGGGTTACCACTTTCCGGCCTTCTGCCACATTTTGCTGAGTGGACAGCAAATAAATATAATCCATTTTAAATGTGGAAATTGATGAATCGCACAGGTAAGAAATTCATGTTTATACTATGAAAAGGTTAGTAATTGCAATTAAGAATAGGAAATTGGATAAAAAAATTTTTGTAACATGTCTTCTTCCTAAGATTAAGGGTGGTGGTGTTTGATCAACACTGCTGGGGAGCCATGAAGTAATATACTGTTTTGTTTTTAAATCCCCGAAACAGTGTTTCATGGTAAACAACTGATGATCCCTTGAAAAATTAAAAAAAAAAATTGGTATTATAGTAAATTCGAGAGAGTAGATGCAGTGATTGCAGGTGATTAAATGACTTACTGACTAAGTGTTTTTTTTTTGTTTTTTTTTTTTGTTTTTTTTAAAATGATAAAAATTAATTTTTTTGTAGGTTCAAATGTTAAAAAAACTTCAAAGACTATATATATATATATATATATAATATATATATATATATATATATATATATATATATATATATATATATATATATATATATATATATGCACGAGATTTTTGTCATTAAAGTACTATTTTATCTGCAACGGAATTTGAATTGTGCTGCCAAGTGAGTAATCATCCCTGAGTGGCTTCCGGGCCTTGATAAGTGGTGATCACTGTGTAAAAAAAAATCATGTTCTTATAAGCTTTCCAATATATAAGTGAGTGCAATAGTCTTTATTACGTACCAACAGATGAGATAGTTTGCGGGACTTAAAGGAAATTACCCATTCAGTAATTTATCCTTTTTTTAAAGCATGAATGTACAATTTGGGGCTTTGATTATTTAATAACTACTTATGTCAACACTTTTAGCACATTCGGTTATTTACACTTTTCTGGTTGATTTAGTCGGAGAGTTTAAAATTTTATTTTCCTACCTATTTTACTATATGTACGTAGCTAACTATCAACAACAAAGGATAAGGATTAATGAAATATATTAATTTTAATGTTAATGCTGAAGAATACGGCATAATCACGTTCAAGCGACGATTCTCGTTCGTTCACCGTCTTTAAGCAACGTTGAAGCAGACCAGATAATCAGTTTGGAATATTCTCTAAGACGTGGAGCCGGCTTCCTTTCCAGACGTAAGCTGGTGTAATGCTCTCTTGATAGTGGCAACATACTTTAACAGTAATGCATCTCTAGAGGAAACGGGCTGTTTAAGAGCAACCCTCCATCGAAACAACTATCCAGAGAGCATGGCATTTGGTCCAAGAAATCTGTACCAGACACCAAACAACGCTACTCGGAAACTCATCACAGTTTGTATACCATACATGAAGGGCTTGTCGGAAAGAACTTCAAAGGATATATAATCCATTGGACATCAAGACAGAATTCAGAAGCGATTCAACTCTTCGAAAACAGTTTGTGCAGATTGAAGTCGGAACGTGGGAGGTAACATTAACCGAAACGTTTTAAAAATCGCACCCAAGATGAGAATATTAGTCCGGAGAATCCAAATAATGCCCTTTTCTCTTCTCTGCAACCTCTTTTGGATAAAAGAGCCGTTGCTAGCCTCTATCTACTTTATCATTAATTTCATGACAAGTACTCGTTTGAGCTCCAATATATGTTTCCCTCTTTTAAAAAATTCACAGAAAACACTTGTCTACCTGTAACCACTTTCAATAATTTCCCCTACTCTTTATCTGTGCCTAAACCTTAATGTGGATTACATGAACAACCCATCTTTCTTAGAACTGCCCTGTGTTCTGTTTGCAAACTTTCCAGCTGAGTACATTATGGTTATCTTCAAGTCCAACGTAAACAAATTCTTGACAACCTGTCTCCTTAAGTAATCCAATTTACTAAATTTCTACTATTAACGATTACCATGTTGTAGCATGAATGGAAGCAGTCTCGTAATAATGGGTACAAGAAATATGACATTATTAGAAAGAACATTGTTTATTTAAATTTCGGAGGAATGAAAGTAGTCTTTGTAGTTACCGTATAGATGAGTTGTTACCGTGAATTTTCTAGAAGCTGAAATCCAGAATTAAATCATTATATTTCAACTAACACCAAGGAGTCATGGGTGATTAGTTCCGTTTTTGGAACCCAGTCTTTTTTAAGTTATATATATATATATATATATATATATATATATATATATATATATATATATATATATATATATATATATATAGTGAATATTTAAAAAAGACAAGGCACGTAGCCAGACAACATGACAACAGACGGTTCATCAGGAAAAAGAAATGAACACCTTGTAAACATAAAAGGCCAACAGAAATACCAACTACAAGATGGACGGAAGACCTGATACAACACATGGGTCCCACATGACAGCGGATAGCTCGAAACAGAGATATATGGTTTACGTCCAGGGAGTGGTTTCATATTGAGTGATATATATATATATATATATATATATATATATATATATATATATATATATATTCATCCTTCACCTTCAAAAATAAGGCAACAAACTTTTAGCATCAGAAACTGGCGTTTACTTTCGAGCTCTCATCGAAGAATAACCCGAAATAAAGACGAGAATAAAGTGGAATCATTAAAGTTGAACTTCCTTGATGACATAATTCATTGAAATACGAGGGTGATTTTTAAATTAAAATCTATTCTTTACTAAAATGATTGAAGGAATAAAAAGAGGGGACTAATACAATTAACCAGTTAGGCCCGTATGTTTCCATGAACAAAGCTTCTTTCGTAGAACTGCACGCCTGCGGAACTCTGTTCCTTCTGCCTGCTTCCCACCTGACTACAACTTGGATGTCTTTGAAGTCCAACGTAAACAAATTCCTAATAAACCGCCCCCTTAAGTAAACACTTCATCAAATATCCACACTAACGTACTGTACTTGCAATAACCCTTATCTCTGAGTGGCTTCTGGGCCTTGATAAGTGGTGACCACTGTGTAAATATATATATATATATATATATATATATATATATATATATATATATATATATATATATATATATATATAAACGCTAAGTGCACACACCTAAAGTCCATGCAAATTACTGAACGAAAATCAGTTTTTCCATCGAGCTGGGCAATCTCCACGTCAAGAAAAACTTTAACACGAACTAACAATAGTTTTCGCCCATTTAGACAACAAGCTGGCGGCTCCAAAATAGTGCCGTGTTACAGAACACTGCTCTTCATTTTGACATGGATTCTGATGAAGACTTCTCGTCTCTATCCGCGGATGATGGATCGTATGATAATAAGGACGGTGGAGATTAAGGTTATTTGAGAGGGACTTCCGATTTAGACAGTTCTGATGAGCAGGATGATAGCAGTAACCGCGTAAAATGGAACATGTCTGTAAAATGTACCGAAGGTATTATATGTTGAAAGAACTGATTATTAAGATAAATAAAACATTGACCTTGAAATACAGCTATATTGTTATACACTTATATATATATATATATATATATATATATATATATATATATATATATATATATATTAATCCTCGCACGAAAGAGCAGGACACAATATGTTTTAAATAATAATAATAATAATAGAATAACAATAACAAAGACTTTCGCTGGCGAGGACTACTATTGGGCGTAACCAGTTATACAGTCCTTTGGAAATTGCCCTCTCTATTTTTCTCGTTATCTACTGATTATTTGTTTATGAAACCGATATGAAATATATTCCTTATTGAATTTTAAAGATTTTCTATTATGAAAGAAGTTTTAAAAATGTTAATCTAGAAATTATTTTAAAGTTTTTGATAAAATCTCAGATTTTCTCATTATTTAGACCTGCATTACAAAGAGGATGTTGCAAAAATGAGTTGTGGTGTGAGGAGAAATACAAACTGAGACAGAGAGAATATTCAGACCTGTAATAATACAAAGAGGGGGTTGTAAAAATGTGTTGTGGTGTGTATCTTTAACTGGATTCGCACGTTCCACCTCTGTTGGATGCAGCATACTGTTTTCATTTTCATCATAGTCAGCATAAATTTAATAAATGATTACGGACGCTGTACAATTTTCAAATAGTATTTATTAATTAAAACCTTATTAAAACCAGCAGTCAGTCTGGTTGCGGCTTCCTTTCCTTGCATTATAATTAGTAATTTCCTTATCCAAGTGTCCGTGGGCCACAGATTAACATACAAAAACACCAATAAGCTTAATTTCAACAAATAATTATAAATTTTGAAAAAAAAAATGCACAAAAACATTTATACATACACACATTAGTAGAGAGACCCGATGTTGCCCGGAATTGAATGAGGACTAATCAATGTTTCACACTTCCAATAGATTAGTGAAATCTCACATTTTTCAGACACGTTGATTGAGTGCCTGCTTTAACATACAGCGGTGTATGGTGAAGAAGCTTTACGTGCTCCTCGTAGAGCCGTTGTCCACAATACATTGTCGTATACATTGCACTGTAGAGAACTACTGGTGAGGTTATAAAATTAAAGTTTAAAAGGTAAAATGGATCATGGGTTAATTGTGCCCCAAGCAGAAATATTCATTACGAACCTGCCCCTATGCTGCTGTGAAACCTGACATAGTTACATGGAATAAGTCAGAGAGAGTTGCAACCTTGGATGAAGTGAGTGTTCCTAATGATGGAGGTCTGAACAGAGCTGAAAGGAAGAAACAGATCAAATATCAAGGTCTCATGTATGATATGAAAAGAAACTGGAATCTTAGGGAGATATCAATCATACCAGTTATTATAGGTGCCACATGGCTTATGAAGAAGTACCTGAAGTCCTACCTAACTAATATTCTTGGGGAACCAAGTGCAAATAGAGAACCAGACAATTGCAGTAAAGGGAACAACGAGGATACTAAAAAGAGCTCTCGGTTGGTTTCAATAAAAAGCAGGACAATATTGACAGCTGGTTTGGCTGCCCCATACCCAGCGGTACAATCTTCAAAGAAAGAAAATTAAAAAAACAAAAAAATATCAAAAACTTACTGTATATTTTATACGCCGGGCCTTTCTACTTATCCAGTAATAACTGCTGGAAATTAAATTCAAAATGAAAACAAAATTCAAGTATCATGGTTCAGTTGTGCTTCAAGCAGATGTATTTATTTAGGACGCGCCTCTGTCATATCAAAGAACATACTGTTTATTTCTTATGCCGGGCCTATCGGCTTTTCTGGTAATAAAACTTCTCAAATGCACTTGTGATGCAAGGCTGTGTAAGGTGTGAACTTTAGTCAAAATCGACTGTTTCCTCTTAGATCGGAATTTTTCGATTATCGATACTTACTAATATATATATATATTGATTGATTGATTGATTGATTGATTGAGTGATATGCATGCATATCTATATCTATATCTACAGGGTGACCCCAAAAAACAAAAGCTAAATGAAGGCCATTTAGAACATATGTTGTAGAACGGAGAAAAAAAAGGCCAAAGACCCTGGTGTTTTGATGTGATGTTTTGAATATAATAAACTAGTTATAACCAAAGTTTCATTTCATTCGAACAAAACACTGAGAAACGGGACCTAATTTTAGTTAGGACCCGTTTTGAGGGGGGGGGGTCAGCCTATATATATATATATATATATATATATATATATATATATATATATATATAATAAAAATTACAATTAAATTTACTAAAATGATCCAAGATTGTTAAACTAAAGTATATTATAAATACTGAAGAATTAATATTTATAAAGTAATCTCAACCAGATGTAAAAGCTCGATAAAACTAAATATGAGATAGAGCGTATAATAAGAGCAAGTAGTTAATAAAACATGTTAAAAAGCATTTTGAAAAAGAGTAAAACACATATTTAATCTAAAAAGGAAACACTTAATAAGTGGATAGTCCTTAATCCTCAGAGTTTCGAAGAAATACTTTCTTTTTCATTAGAGGGTAGGAATTAGCAAAATGTGGGATCGGATTTTGCATACAAAAGTATTTGAAGAAACTGCAAGTAGGTCAAAGATCTTACTTGATAACAAAAAGTGAAACAGAGGGAATATATTCCCTCTGTTTCACTTTTTGTTATCAAGTAAAAAAAATACAGTACCCGTCCTATTTCATTTCCTACGCAAAGAAAAAAGCTACAAAAATACACTATAATATAAACTGACAGAAAAATAAAACAAATACCTCCCTATTAAACAGGTATCTTTTCATTCCCACCCACACTAAAAATACAAAACTCTATGACACTCTAACAGACTTGGTTTTTACTTGATACAAACAACTTCCCCAACAATAAAACAGACATTAAAAACTACCAAGCACTCTCCTAAAACCCTCACATCCAACGCCGGTATATATTCCATCCCATGTAACGATTGCCAACAAGCATAGGTAGGTGAGACACACCGTAAATTGAAACTAAGACTTTATGAACATAGAAGAGATATAAGAAATGGTAACGCCCTAAATGCACTCTTTTGCCATTGTGCTGAACACGATCATTCATTTAATTTAGATCATGCGAAAATTATACAATACGTGAGAGCTAAAGCCAAAAGAAGACTTTTAGAGTCAGCACTAATATTAATCACTAATACTATTACGCAAAGAAAGGGCTTCTACCATTTAGCCCCTAGCATAGGGAAATAATAATCAAAGAACAGAACAAGAACTGGTTAATTCATACTATTATCCCAAACCGTTTTTTCTTAAATAATTTAAACAAAATGAATAAGATTAGAGAGAAAAAGTGTACATATTTATTCAAATAACGTATTTTAAAAAGTGTATATATATAGACATTGAACAACCCAACCATCCCACAGCCACACACAAAGTTTCCTTCCCGATATGGGTAGGATTCTTACACTGTTTCTTTTTCATTTACGTATGGTCTATGATCGTTTTCTTCTTCTGCATTTTTCCCTTTTAATACTCTGAAGATGTCCCCTACAATAGGGGCGAAACGTTGATCATTTTATAAATTCATTCGGTTTTTCATTTTTCAAACAACATATATATATATATATATATATATATAATATATATATAATATATATATACATATATATATATATATATTATATATATATATTATATATATATATATATATATATATATATATATATATATATATATATAGCTTAATGCGGAAGAGGAAAAGAGAGAGTTCAAATCCACAAGAGGAGACTTATCTGGATAATGCGAAGCTCAACAATTATTATTGGAGCTTATACAATAGGACAACAATAGTGTGAAATGAAGTCACAAAACTATATATTGGTAGATATAGAATGGATTATTTATTGAATAATGGAATATAAGCAAAATTTAGGGGATAGAAGGGACTCTTTATGCCAGGGCATTTCGAAGCCTAATGCTCCTTGTCAGAAGAGTAGAGAAGGTGCTAGGTAGCATGGAGGAGATGCGGCGTCTAGCGTAGGGTTCATTAGGGGCGAAAAAGAGTAAGAGGAAATATAGAATGTTGGGGGAAGCTTTATTGAATTCTAAATAAATAAATTAAGGAGACGCTTGTTATATATAGTATGATATATAAAATTGTATATGGTCTTTAAAATAGTGTTGAGTTTAAGAGGTATATGTTTTAGGGTTAAATTGGGGGTATATTGTGGCTGCGTGGTAATCTATTTTAACGGTTTGTGGGGGGGGTCTATTATCTATGGAGTGGTGTTTTTGACAGGTGCAACCTAAACGGCCAATAGCGGCTATAAAATCGCCTATAATTTGGTGGGGGATTAAATGCAAGGTTGTAATATTGATTAGGTAAAATGGGGCAATATTTTTAGGTTTTTCTGTTATGAGGTATGGAGTGTGATTATAAAGGAGGCGGTCGGAGGATAGGATAGCAATGTCTATGGGTTGATTTAACTTGAAGAAAAAGGTTTAAGGATACATGGTAAGGTGGAAGAGTTAGGAGAAATTTACTACGTATGAAAGTGGTAATAATACCAATAATAGTAGAGTAATTATAGTGATGAGAATGATAACAAATATAAATATAATAATAGTAATAATAATAAAGATAAAATAAAATAAAAATAAAAATAATGTTACCAATATCTGTGATAAAAGTAATGTCAATGTTAATGATAATAACGATGAAAATGAAGATAATGGTAACGGTTATGGCAGCAATGACGAAGATAATAACGGCGATAATAATAATAACAGCAATTATAATGGTGAAATATAATGATAATAATAATGTTAATAATAGCGGTAAAAACAAAGCAATAATAATAATAATAATAATAATAACAATGCTACTACTACCACCTCTATCTACACCACGACTACTACTGCTAATAATACTAATAATGTTAATAATGATTACTAGGGGATGCGTAAAGGCAAGGGGTACGATTGGGTTGTGGCTTACGATGAAAAGTAGGTTCTTTAAGACAACCGACGATGCTCAGCTCATTGGTTAGACTCTGGCAAAACACCACGACATTTCTCGAAGCCAGATTTGCACCAAAATAACATCATGCTGACTTTCATGGTCTGCAGCCCATGTCATACATTACAGTTTTTTTTAATGCAGTCGAAACCATTACGGCAGAGAACGACTGTGAACAAATCATTGAAATGCATAAGAAACTTCGGCAACAAAAACCAACATTAGTATACAGAAAAGACCCAATACTTCTCCACGACAATGCAGAAGCTGAACAAATTTGGTTACGAAATTCTGTCTCATCCGGCAGATCCTCAACAGCTCTCACCTACCGACTACATCTTTTTTTAAGCATCGTGACAACTTTCTGCGTATGAGATGCTTCAACAACCTAAGCGATATCAAAAACGCCGTTAACGATTTTATCGCCACGAGAACGCAAGATTTATACGTTATTGGAGGTGAATACACGTTATTTGCATTGGCAAAAGTGTGTTGATGCTGATGGTGCTCATTTCGATAAATAAATTTCTATTTCAGCCGAGATATGTTCATCTGATTTTACAAGTTAAGAACCGCAAGAACTTTCTGGTCAATCTGAGATATATATATATATATATATATATATATATATATATATATATATATATATATATATATATATATATACTAGACTATCCGTGACCCATTGAGTCAGTATGTTATATTAGCTATGGAATTCATATACGAGCGTGACACTTGTGACGTAAACAAGATAGTTTTTTTTTACATGACAGAAACATTTCTATGAAAGTATATTAAAATGAAAAATCACGGACGGATCACAAGAACATGAAAAAAAATCCTCCCTATTCGTGGAAAGTTACCTATTTTTCCGGATAATCGCTCAAAAATCGAAAATTAAACATGATTTTCCTACGAATCGAACGCCGACGAAAGTCATTTAGCAGAAAAAACGCACATGAACCTACCGATGAGAAATATAAGAATGAAAAACCCATCTTAGAATCTTCAACCAAGTTATAGGAATTTCAAATCTAAAAAAACAAAAAACATATGTCGTAAACCGGAAAGTGGGTTACATCACTCGTTACAAGGTCATTTGAGTTTTATAATTATATATCTCTATATATTTTTTTAAAATAAAATAGGCGGAAGTTTCTCAAGAGCTCTTTCGGCTATCATCAGGAGAATATCGATAGCGTAAAAAATAATATTACGTCGATTAAAGAGTTCTAATGGGAAACTATTGAATGTGCCAAAAGTACGGAGACAACTAAAATTAAGTTTATTATGACCTCATCCTCCCCTGTCTGATCTTCGATAGAACATGCTGGTTTATACGAGTCAAAAGATGCAAGGATGTTCGCCCAACATAACCAGCATCGCACTGACATTTGAATTGATACACAATATTGCTATTTTGGATGTAAGGCAAATTATCCTTGCGAAAAGAAGGAAAACTGGGTCTCGTAGTATATACCAAACGTAAGGACAAACACACGCACACACACACACACACACACACACATATATATATATATATATATATATATATATATATATATAGTAATTTATGAAAATATTGCAATAAAACTAGACAGAATCCTCCGCGTTTTATCATCGTAGTGAATCCTCAGGCTTTTGAAGGCTAGAATTGATAAATATAATCTTATATCTTTCTATGGCATTTGATTCATATATATATATATATATATATATATATATATATACCCTTCACATACACTTTTCACGATAAAGCTAGAACCCAGAATTAGATAGAATCGATCAAGTGCATCGACAACGGACAATGCCAGACCCAAAGTGGGTTTCGATGTAGTGCATCTCACCAGTGACGTGCTCCGACATAGGCGCGAACCCAGGTCGTCGTACGCATGAAGTGTGCAATACTGACGACCTAACAATATGGGCCACGGCGCAATCTATTCGCTATGCCTCGATTTTTAAGTTCTTATATTTTTTATTCAGTTCTACATCCTACGATGTGACAAGCAACACGTCCTATACAACTAAGATAGTTACTTATATATATATATATATATATATATATATGTGTATATATATGTATATATATGTATATATATATATGTATATATATGTATATATATATATGTATATATACTTTCACGAAAAATACTCGTCTTGCTGAAAACACTATCAATAATTCCCCCGACTCTTTAACTGTGCCTAAACCTAAACGGAGATTCCATAAACAGAGCTTCTTTCTTAGAACTGCACACCTGCTTTCCAACTAACTACAATACGGTTGTCTTCAAGTCCAACGTGAACAAATTCTTGATGAGCCATCTCTTTAAGTAATCCAATTTACCAAATTTCCACTACTAACGATGCCATACATGTTCCCCTTTACCACTGTGTACTCATTAATTCTTATCCTCAAGTGGCCCCCGGGTCTTTATATGCGGTGACTCTTTTGTAAAAAACAACGATATAAGGTAATTTGAGGCAATTTTTACTCACTTCAGATAACAAGCTGTTCTATTAAAGGAAAGTAACCCAGTTTTTTAGATGATTATTTTCAAGATGTGTCTGTACTGGAGTTGCCTCAGCTTTCTACAATGAATATCAAATGATCCAGCGACACAATCAAGAAGTAAGCACAACAACTGAATTTTATTCATGTTTTCTATATAGTTCCTCGTTGATTGTTTACTGTTAATTACTTATAAAAATCACGAAAGAAAGGTAAAAAATAGTCAAGGAATTTCCTGGTGTTTAATTCCTGCTTTGTCAGATAAACATCTTGGCTACTTGGGTATGGAATTTTCTAAATGCTACTAGCACACACTTATAGGTGCTAAACATGAAACGGAGTTTTCTGTCTACATATTTTAACCTCTATTGCTATTGCTTCTAGTGAATTTGTCATTATACTATATTTTGTTATTCGGTTTTCCTGGCAGAACCTTGTCATTTTTAATGAGGTTTCGTTTCCAAGTCTCCTCTTTATGACAGTGAAACTGCTTGTCAGCAAATAACATCAAAGCGGACTTTTAAACCTGGGGTAATACCATGGGATCCTACAAGATTTTCACTGTCTCTGTGTTACTCTGCGGGGCTGTTTGATCCACTCCAATAGAATTAGACTACCTGGTGTCCACATCCAGCTTGACATCAAGCGCAGATGTGTTGTCTGTGCCTTCAACATCGAGTGCAGATATGCTTTCCTCCTCAGAACCTGTGCGTTCCACATTAACAAATGCCCCATGTTCGCTTATTCAAACGTCTACCAGTCCAATGAAGAAAATTATAAAGGATATTTTCATGAGAAACGTGACACTCATGCTAGTTAGGTCTGACTGAAAACATGGTGCTAACAGAAAAAGGGCCATCTAAAGGCAGTATGGAGTTGGCTGACCTCAGCTGAATGCATGAAATAACTTCACAAATCAAGAAGAGGAAGCAGCGAAGAAAATGACATGTCTAGATGTCGAGATCGAGAGACAGGAAGAAAGACTCAGAATACCGGTAAGAAGAGGCCAAACCTATGTGCTGGACAACCAGAATTTGACATCTCAAATCCAGACGCTGACATCACAGAACTACAGAGAAACGGTGATGGCGTACATGAATGCGTTCCTTCTAAAGCCAGAAGAAACATTTTTGAAAGTTCTGAGTTATGTTCAGTTCGTCTTCTGAATAAGACAATTGACAGTTGAACAGTCTCTCTGCGCCTTTTCCCTTTTCCAGTAATGTCGATGCCTAATCTCTGTTGTTAAATAAATGCTCAGTTTACTGGTTGGTTTTATTTTTATCTTAATTTGTTAATGTTTCACACATTAAGTAATTGTCAAACGGAAGATATAGAATTACTCCATTTTCATAAGGGTTTCTCTTTTAAGGCAAACTTTTTTTACTTTTCAGTTTGATACTGTTTGCTCTTGTTCTGATTGTATGATAATGGAAATTCCTTTAATGCTTTCTCTATCTATATAAATTGTTGATATGCTTTAACTATAATCAGAATTCAACAAAGCAAAAAGTATGGTATGGAACAATCATCAGGTCAACCTATCTTATTAAATTGTCCCAGGTTATCCAGGTTTATATTTGCTTTACATAAGCATTTATATTCCGCTATAGATACACGAACATGTTTCGGTCAGCTAGTTACATATAACTAGAAGCCTCTTTAGTCAATGCTGCTTATACAAGATTAGAGTCCGTAATGAAAATTAGAAAAATATTACCGCAGATATTGATTAATAGGGCAGTCAGGTGATATTCCAACACAAAACAAACAGCATTAAAATAAATTTTTAAAAAATAAATAAAATGGCGAATAAAAAATATATATAAGAAAAAGAAAATATAATAAAAAATATGATTATTTATACTGCTACAACTAATAAATAGAATAATAAAATAAAAAAATTAAAATACAAATGCACACTAATAAAGCAAAGAACCATGGAAAACACATAAACGAAAAACCAAAACGAAAAAAAAACAAAAAACAAAAAAACGGACAGGAATTCAACCAAAAGAAAGATCCGAATATATATTTTTTTTATCGTAAGGCGGTAAGAATTGAAAAAAGCAAGTGTCGAGCCACTAGCCAGATTAGAGTGCAGGAGATTTCAACCAGACAGGCGTATGAGTCAAATGAGTTAAAAATAGGTCAACAGGAAAATGATCGCGGAGACACTTTGAAATCATTTTTAGTGGTTTTGGTACTACAAGGTATTTTAGACTATTATATTGATTAATATAATGAGGTATATGTCATTTATAATTTTAACTATACACGATAAGGATAGAACCTGGATTATTAAAGATTCGGGTTAAGAAATGTGCATTACAAATTAGATTTAAAACACTATAGAATTATTGATAATAATAAAAATTTAGAGATAAAGTGTAGGAAAGAAAAAGATTATGAAAATGCCTGGAAATTTTCTAGCCAATAAGCAAGAAATTAACATTAAAATTTTAAAATAAAATTATAAATTAAAATTGAAATATACTTAATGCATTCAGTCCCAGAAAATTGTAATAACATAACAGAAATACATACACAAATATATATATAGAGAGAGACACACATATTAACAAAAAGATTATGTACTATAAATTATATAGTATTAATGATAATAATCAATCAAATATGAGATGATAATAAATAAGAGTATATAAAAGCACGTCATTGTATAGAAAAAAAGTGAGGAAACAAAAATGTTTATAAAAATACCAACATATGAAATCAAAACAAAATGAAAAAAAAAATTAAAAATTAAAATCAAAATACATAAAATAAGCCGAAACAAAATAAAATACAATTAAACATGTCAGGGGTAAAAATAACTGTAGTTTGAGTCAAAAGTACTGGTTAGGAACCAATGGTATAAAAATATTAAAAAATATTTTTAATCGGAAATTCAGTAGATTTGCCAATTTATGAAAATTTCAGAAACTGGAATAAGAGATTTCATAAAATATAAGTATTTATTATTCAAGGACTAGATAAGACTATGTTAGAGATGAATTGGTGGAGTACGAATGTGGCTTTGGAGTTGTCATATATAGTGCTAGCAATTAATCGATATCTCGTGTTTTAATGTAGGAGCTTATCCCTATACATATATTTCCTATAATGCTAATTTTCTAGCCCTATTCCTTAACTATTAATACTTAAATTACTAGTCCTTACCATGTATATCAAAAATGACATATACGTTTGTTAAGAAAGTTATGGAGAAAATATAAACAAAAAAACATTAGCAAAATACCAACGGAGCGAATCAAATCAAAATAAAATAAAAATGACAAATAATAGAAAAAAATTAAAATTAAAATTGATATAACTAAAATCAGCTGAATAAAAAAAAATATTTCCGGGGTAAAAATAACTGAAGTTTGTCCCGTAGACCCCATTCTATAAACTTTAAATTTATAATTTGCAGTAATTCATACACGATAAGAATTAAGTGTCAGAATTGTTCATTGTAGTAATTATTAAATTAATACATTTGAAGTTATTTTCGGTATAATCATCATCAGCATCATCATCATCATCAAATTATTATCATTGTTGTTGTTGTTATTATTATTATTATTATTGTCGTTGTTATTGTTGTTATTGTTATTATTATTATTATCATTATTATTAATATTATTATTTTCATTATTATTATTATTGTCGTTGTTGTTGTTAATGTTATTATTATTGTCGTTGTTATTATTATTGTTGTTATTATTATTATTGCTGTTGTTATTATTATTATTATTGTTGTTATTATTATTATTACTGTTGTTATTATTATTGTTGTTGTTATTATTATTACTGTTGTTGTTGTTATTATTATTGTCGTTGTTATTATTATTATTGTTGTTGTTGTTATTATTGTTCTTGTTGTTATTATTACTGTTTTTGTTATTATTATTGTCGTTGTTATTATTATTATTGTTGTTGTTATTATTATTATCATTATTATGTTTTTTATTTGTTTTTATCACCCATCAATAAACATTGTAAAAAATAATCTGAAATCACTTTTTTCTAACAAAATCACTAAACATAATCCCAAAGTGCATACATGATCATTTTGTCGTTCACCTATTCTTAACCCGTTTAACGCAGACGCCATCTGGTTGTCTGAATTCTCCTCAACTCCCACCTGGCTGATCGCTTGACAGTTGTCTTATTTATTCTGATCGCCTACGGTATATAAAGATATATTCGGATCTTTTTGTGTTTTTTTTTTTAGTTTAGTCCCTTTTTTTTTTTGTTTGATAGTTTTGGTTTTTATATTTGTTTGTTTGTTTGTTTGTTATTTTGTTTCTTGTTTCGTGTTAATTTTCATTTAAAATTTTAGAATTTTATAATTATTTTTATTATTATTAATCTTATTTTAATATTACTTTTCTTTTCCTTTTTATGTATTTTTAATTTTTTTTTTATTCCCCTTTTCTTCTTCTCTTCTATTTTTACACTTATTTCATTTGTTTTGTTTTCGATTATCGCATCACTGTTTTCTTAATCAATAACTGCTGTAAGTTTTTTTCAATTCTATTTTGTGTAAGCAGGATCGACCGAAGAGGTCTCTAATTACATGTAGCTCACTGACTGAAACATTCTCATGAATATGCAACGACATATAAAATCTTATATATAACAAAAATATATATCTATAATATAAAGCTGAACGTCTGTGTGTGTGTCTGGTCACGAATAGACTCTTATATGGTTGACTATTATAGAAAACGGATCACATATAATGATAGAAGGTGTATCGAGACACAGGAATGGGTATGTTTGATCTGACATAATGATGATTCATTAAAAGTGCCTGGTCCACAAAGTATGGAAATAAATTTATAAATTAAAAAAACACGTTTACAAATGTGTTTGATATAGATGTACATAAACTACTTTGATAAGTATGTTTTAATTTAAATACGAATGGTATAATAAAATTGTGGGATCTGCGTTCGCGCCTGGCCTCCATAGAATGGAAATAGGCACAAACTTTAATAAAGACTTTTCATATCTATCTACGTACGTATACTTTGATAATTATGTTTCAGTTTGAAGAAACATGGTATAATAAAATTATGAGGTGTTCGTTCGCGCCTGACCTCCATAGAATGGAAACATGTCACAAAGTTTAACAAGGTTTTTATATAGATCCACAGAATATTGTGATAAGAGTTTCAGTGTGAACAGGTATGGTATAATAAATTATGGGGTTTATCTATTTTATTTTTACTTTCATCATATGTTGCTTTGGTTTTGATACGCCAAAATTCGAAGTTATCTCTTTACAACCCTTCCTTTTCATAACCTATCATACTTTCATAAATCAGAGTCCATTTTCTGTAGGCTGTTTTTGAACCCAGTCAACGACGGGTACTTTTGCTAGTATATATATATATATATATATATATATATATATATATATATATATGCTACGTTCCCACATACACTACAATCTAATGTATTTTTACCTTCAAAACTTAAATATTGTCGGTACTCGTCCCTCTCTCCCTTTTTATATCTTACCCCCAACCTTTTTCCCGTATTTCCTCTAAAACACTTCTTCCAAATACTAACAACCATTTATGTTAGGTCTGACAAGGCTGTTGGATCGTAAACATGGTCCAATATCCGAAACATATGTAACCAAACAGATAAAACGTTAATAAAAAATGAAACACATATTTGCTCTGCAATAGTATTGAGCACTCTCTTCAGGTTTTTACTAATTCCCAGTTTTACTATATATACATATATAAGTAATTATATCATTATCATTATTATTATTATTATTATTATTATTATTTCCACATCAAACACCGTCACAGCTCACAAGACACATGACAGCCAACAAACCGGAAGTCCAAGACTCAAATTTCGCCTCTACTTGGGCTCATCAGTTTGATATATCCGAACGTGAGATTTGAAACCTGGGCCTCTTGCAATGCGAGGCGAGTACTCTGGCACCTGAGCCAACACGCCACACACAAGAAAGTCTATTAACTACCACAGATCAAGCAAACCGTGGAGAAATTCGACGATGGAATGAACCTACTTCCTCTCGGACAAGGAATATGGTCATCCCACCAGCCGATGTATCACATGTAGGAATTTTATACTGGCTAGCACGATGCCATCCAATATGCTAACCTAGCGAGCAATTAATAAGAGAATTTTCATGATGTGAGAGATTATATAATATTTCCCACAGTGAAACAAAGTCGTAGCTGCCGACAATGGATATGGTCGTCCAACCAGCTCTAACCCAAGCCGATATCTCATAAGTAGCAATTACCCGTTCAGACACTCTTTCAGTGACTATCCATTGTCTTTTGAGACTGAACGGAGGCTATGATCATTGTGAGTTGGTTTAATATTTAATAAATAAAAACGCGGGTATTGAAGGTGCTGTAATTTGATTTTGAATTACTAGTCGCGTGCCAGGTGTTCACAATGAATAATGCAATGAAAAGGGGCGTGCCTGTGCAAAACTGGGATCACTTTTCATAAGTACAATTAATCCTGCCACCAAGCTCGCGCGAGACTTTTTGTGCGTGCCATCTGTTGCGCGCAGCGACGTGTTTATTGAGTGGAATATCACTATTCGTTAAGACTTTCTTATCACATTTTAATGTCAACAGCACGGGGTATTTCTTTTAATGCCACCAAGTGCAAACGCTCGTGCTTTCACTGTTATAACAAAAGATGTATAATGGACAAAATACCAGCGTTTGTGGTTTGTCGGCAACATTGTTTGTCATATGCGTTTAGATACCTTTTTGCCCTATGATATTTATCATTAAGAACTCATGCTTTTGCAATTGTCCCTATTTACAATGTCTCCCCAGGGTCGTTTTTTAATATGGAGAAAAGGAACAAAAATAAAAATTGTCTCAGTCATGAAGGATTTCTCCTGCACTGAGAGAGAACAAGAAATTGAAGTGCAGCATCTGAAGAACAGATACTACACTTTGAGGTATTTATTTGCTCCCCCACTGAGCAAATTAGGCACAAGGAATATTTTGGGTTGACACCGGCTTCATTGACTTTTACTTCCGGTTTAATTATAACGAAACAATACCTTCACACATGTACTTGCAGATTTAATTTAAAAACGGTATATTTACAAAAGAATTTTGTTTGTAAACTATTGAGACTTATAAAAATTATCTAATTTATCAAATGATATATGTCTGTCTGTCTGTCTGTCTCCATACCTTCAAACTCTATATCCACTGAAACTAAAAGTCGCAGAGCTGCGCTGGGAACCTCAAATAATTGGATTTTTTACCAACCGTTCTTTTATGGGTCTTTAGCCGGTTAAAATTCGGTTAAAATTGGGTTAAAATTGAAAATATTATTATACATTTTGTACATTCATCTTAGTTAATTTTGATTTAAATCAGGTCAGGTTAAATAATTGGTATAGTGGTAATGTCACCAAAATTGAATACTAGTTTCGGTTTCGATTCTAACGGATGGCACTTAAATTCTTTTCTTTTTATTTACTTTTGAAATCACGATTCCATAATAATATATACGAAATCTGGACAAATTAAAATATTATATTTTATCGTATTTTTCGACCGGGCAAAGTCGGGTGCATTCCTCCACAATAGTTTCATCTAAATAAGAATAACCTTTGCTGATACCTAATCGATAAATAAATGAAGCAAATACAATCAAAACTATGTAAAAACATAGGTTTTATGAAGTGCTGGTTTACAAACATTTTTAGTTGTTTTTCATCGATAGAAATTTATAAAAACAGGGGTATATTAAATATTTACACGAACATAACGAGAGAACATTTGTTAAATTCATAATTGTTTTAAGTTGTAACCGATCACGATTTTCAAATACACAAAGGCTCTAATTTGGAGTCAGAGGAAATTTATTTTATATCCGTTTTTCTTATATTCGGGTATCTTATATCCGGGTTACACTATATGTATAACGTTTCCTGTCTATTTTAATTTTACTCAGATATAAAAAATATCAATTCAGCTTTCAGTACAAATTAGCCTGGATGCCCTGCGTTGGCCGGGTGTTTAGAGGTGTATGTTAAGCAAAAGATAAGTGGTGGTAGGCAGGCAGGCTCGAAATCATACCGCGAAAGAGGAAAAGAACGTGAAAAAAAGGGTGACGTCTTTGCTGTTGTGTCCATCGCTAAACCGGAAATGGCGAAGGTTGAAATTAAGGTTAGTCAATCAAAAAGAGGGGATGACTTTCGAAAATATCTACGAAAAATCGATTCCTCCTTGTAGAAATGTGCCTAGTTGAGGGTGAAGGAATTAATGTTTTTCGCCAATTTTTCGATATTTGTCGTCGGAAGTGTCGAACTTCAACACGACATCAATTTCGTGAAAATCCGTCGCATTTGTCGAAATTGTTAGGCAGACAGATAAACATACATACGTACATACATACATGCATACATTAAAACAGACGGGGGAGATTTATATTATAGAAGATGACATGTTCCTATTTACAATGCCTCCCCACGGGACAGAGTTCGACACCAGGGTCGTTTTTTTGATGTGGAGAAAAGGAACGAAAATATAAATTGTCTCAGTCGTGAAGGATTTCTCCTCCACCGACAGAGAACAAGAAATTGAAGTGCAGCATCTGAAGAACAGATGGTATTTATTTGCTTCCCCACCGAGCAAATTAGGCACAAGGCCGATTTTTAATGTGAGGAGTGAAAGGAGGGGGAAGGGAAAAAGGGGACCAGCTCCCGAGAGGTGGGAAATGGGAGCTGTTTAAAGGTCAGGCATGTGGGGTTGCCCCCACATCTGGTCTTTGCTTGCAGTATCTGCCGGAATAGATACTACACTTTGATCTTGTCCCGAAGGCCAAGGACATGTTTATCTTACAATTAACGTTTAGTTTAATAACATTAAATACTATTGGATATTTGCGTTTAAAGACTTGTTCAGTGTAGTCATTTACTATATTAAAACTGGCATAATGAGGTACCGTGCATTATTACAACATTGACTTCGTACTAATATGTCATCTGCACACGTGATCCCATCATAGAAAAGGTATAATTAAGACGATTCTTTCCTTTACTATTTATTAAGGATAGATAGACACAAATTACAAGTATTGAAGAATAAATCTATTGAAAATAGTAACAAAAAATAACAATGATATAGTTTAACGTTATAATAAACATCGTTCCCGTATAAATGAATATAGCTAATCATGTAGGAACATAATATATTCACCTATTCCCGTCAAAAAGGAGATTGTAGCTACATAATACCAAAATATCTTAGATAAGATTGTAATCGGTAGAATCTACACATAAAACTTGAATGTCGCTATTTAATTTGGTCGTTTATTTTGATGAACAGAAACTCAGTTTAATTATTTCAGCGAGAAAGACGCCCGTTAAATGCCAAAGAACTGCAGGTGGGCCGCCAACAGCGGTTACTATTTCTACGCGATTAGAAACAGTAGAGCGTTCATAAACCACGCATTGCTGTTGCTAATTATTTTTTATATATATATATATATATATATATATATATATATATATATATGAACAAACAGTTAATAAAACATGTTAAAAAACACTTTGAAAAAGAGTAAAAACATATTAAATCTGACAAGGAAACACTAGATAAGTGGATAGTCCTTAATCCGCGGAGTTTCGAAGAAATACTTTCTTTCTCATCAGATGGTAGGAATTAGCAAAATGCGGGATCGGATTTTGCATACAAAAGTATTTGATTAAACAACAAATAAGTCAAAGATCTTACTTTTTTAACAAAAAATGGAGCAGAGGGTATATGGTGAAAAAAGTGATTACACGTGAATGGATAATCTGGTGAAATATTTATATATATATATATATATATATATATATATATATATAAAGATATATATATATATGTGCGTGTGTGTGTGTATGTGTGTGTGGGGTGTATTTGTATAATGATATGTATATGTTAGTGGGACAATTAATAAGAATCGGAATCGGGAATCGGAAAAATCGGAAATTTTTAAGGTATCGGAATCGGAAAAATAATGATCTAGTTTCTGATTCCAAACTGATTCTTTTAATTGGTATTCTGGACACTACAACATGAAACAAGCATAAATTGTTTTTATTAGAAGTTGTTCATTTACAACATAAAATTTCGATGAGTCACCGAATGGGTTATAATCTCATTTTCAGATTTGATTCACAGAGCGTAATGTATTTATTTATTTTATCGAGAGATAACTTGCCTATTCCCTTGTAAACTTTTCGCAACTATACGCTAAATGTCTATATGCCCCCCTCACATCCAAGGGAGTTCACTTGATTATTAAAATGTTTTAAATGCTCTGGAGGTTTTTTTTTTATTTCATTCGCGCCAGCTGTGGATTGGCAATGTCTGCCATCGGCTTTTTCTGAAATAATTAAAGATTTTTGGTACTTCTCGTTGGATGCAAGTGAAAAAAATAGATGAAAATTTCCGATGAGTTTAGCAAAATCTTGAATAAGATGCATAAAGAGAAAACAGTCTGAAGATTATCTTAATTAAAAAGGAAATTATATCTACATTTAAACTTATTGCCTCAAAAAAGAAGAATGGGATTGAAACATTTATTACTGTAATTAATAATAACAGAAAAGAAATGATGAACAAATATGCAGCAAATAACTGATATCAATGGTAAAATCTTCTACGAACCTGATTTGGACACAACCGAATACAACATAAAAAAACCTAAAAAGCCTTGTATTATTCCTATAAGGATTCTAACAACCTTAAGTCTATTTTGAATTCTAGATCATTAATTTCCTAGAGTAGGGAGCGGTGGAAACTAGGAAGCTGATTGGCTAACTAAAAATTCAATAGAATATGCGTATATAAAAATGCGAGACTACAAAAACTCTTCGCATAAGCCTGATGAATCCTAGTGTGGATGAAACGCGGAATATTCTGTGTGGCTTAATTGCCATATATATCTATATATATATATGTGTGTGTGTGTGTGTGTGTAGTGTTTTTACGCGCGACGAAATTAAAATTAAAATTGATCACAGAAAAAAATGTTATTATAGGAATATATGGTTTATCCCACAGATTTGTTATTGCCAATTTTATTTAAAATACATTTTCCGGTATATCGCCCGCGCAACTTGTGCTTAAATGGTATAATCTAGGGATGTGATTTTCACGACTCTGCACATGAAACCATGCTGTATTTCAGAAGTAATTTTGTCTTCCAAGTTGTATAATCTGTCTATATAATAAATAAAACAAAAACACAAAACAATCAATACGTTACTTTGAAAGTAACAAACATTGACCAATACCAATTAAAAACGTAAAAGAACACCATTTACAAGTTATTCACTTTAGAGGGGGTCCCATACAGTCCGCCCATGGTTCCTTTACAGAGAGGCGGGAGATAATGCATAGTTAAGTTTACGGATATTTATTTTTTGAGAGGTGGGAGTTAAGTATTTTTTGTTTTTTTCACTTTTCGACTTTTACATCTAAATTTTTGTTTTTCTTTTTTTTTTTTTGTAGGGCGGTGCAATTTTTATATTAGATCTCAATTCCCTTGAGAATGACGGGTTTCATAAGTTATTCAGTATACACATTAAGACAAGGCCATTTATAATTGGCGTAGACGGATACTTTTCAAGATATAAACATCTGCATTATGCACTGTAATTCGTCTGCGGAGGTTGGGGATGTCTATTCCGACGGCCTTTCTTACCATGAGAAGGTTGGGGTGTCTACTGCGAAAACCATTCTTAATATTTGGAGGTTGGGGTGGCAACAACAACAACAACAATAACAACAAAAACAACCGTACTTTACTTTTCTACGCGGAGAGGGGAAGGTTTCCACCGGGCAACGACGGTTAATGGATCCTGCTAGTTGATAATATAATTGTTGCTCAGTCTATGATACTATTTAAATCACTATTATGTCTGAGATAAATCTCATTTCCCTTAGAGCGTATCCCCCAACATACGACACACATATTCGGAAAACACACTTATCAGTTTTAAAGACTTCATGAAGTCGCTCGCATATTCATGGCTGAGTATATAAGAACTTCGTTTTAATAATTTCTAAATTAAAAAAGTAGGATATTAGTCTCAGCGTTAGAACGAAAAGAAAACCTCAACTTTATGTATATATGTATATATGTATATATATATATATGTATATATATATATATAAATGCATGTATACGTGTGTATATATACATATATACATATATGTATATGTACATATATTATATAAGTATATATGTATATATACACATATATGTGTATATATACATATGTACATATATTATATAAGTATATATATGTACATATACACGTACTTATCACTATATTCATTGTTTAAATACCTACAAAAACTAGTGTTTCATTTCATCAATGCAAGGTGTCACGATTACAGCCGGCCGCGAGATTCGAACGCAACCGGGAAGCCATCTCTGACTGCATTGGTAAGGGACAAACAACATGGCCAACTTTAACCGTGAAAAATATCGCTGAAATTTAGCATTCGTCCATGGTAATCTAATGATTATAAAACCACGATCTGGCATGCGATCTTTAGTAACTGACTTTCATTTCAACTTTAAAGTGCTCAACAATAACCGAGTTCTTAAAATATCTGACATAATGATTGCTATGATATTTTTTTTATTTCTTAGATACTATAGACACTAGTGTTTCATTCTTTCACGAATCATCAAGGCAGGGTTTCACAATTACAGCCGGTTAGGAAATTCGATCCCAATTATCTCTGAGCCCATCAGCATATATATATATATATATATATATATATATATATATATATATATATATATATATATATACACACACACTTGTATATTTTATACATTTTATAAAAGTTTATTGTTGAAATATTGATAATTTCAATGTATATGGCCGACTTGTAACAACGTGGGAATGGAATTTCATTTTCCCAAACGTAAACACCAGGCTTATCATGTACAAAATTAACTCTTTGTTGGAAATATCGAATGGAAATAACATGTCACGAACAAATGAGAATAGGAGACTTTTATGAACACATAAAATCATAAAATTGCCATCCCATTAACGAAACGGCTGTAATGAAGAAATCCAAGATGAAATAAACAAAAGTTACAATAAACTAAAAACATTTAAGTCTTTGAATTTCAACAAAGTTTCGTGCTATATATATATATATATATATATATATATATATATATATATATATATAATAAATTCCGTAGATAAACAATATCGCAGCCCACAGGAGCCATGACAGTCAACGAACAGGAAGTCCAAGACTCGAGTTTCGCCCTCATTTGGGCTCATCAGTTAGACACATCCGAACTCATGATTCGAAACCCGAGCCTCTTGCATGCAATGCAAGCACTCTACCAATTGAGCAAACGCCCCGCACACAAGAATTTAAATTCCACAGCCAAACAACGTCGCAGCCCACAAGAGCCATGACAGTCAACGATCAGGAAGTTCAAGACTCGAGTTTCGCCCTCATTTGGGCTCATCAGTTAGACACATTCGAACTCAGGATATATATATATATATATATACATACATACATATATATGCATATATATGCATTTATATGTGTATAAATATACATACAAATATACATACAAATATACATAGAGAGAGCATAGACAGATTATTCATAATAAATTGTTGCTAAGTCCCTGATGCTATTCAAAATGCAATTATCTCTGATTTGAATCGCACTTGACTCGGAAAACCAAATTATCAGTTTTAAAGCCGGAGTAATCGTATTTCCGTTATTCAGTATGTCTGTCTGTCAAATTCTTCTCCTTAAGCGTGTGCGGTTTTCTTTGAGGATTAGATGTCTGCAACAGTGTTCCTCGCTTTTATCACGCCAGACATCGGAGACAGACCTCGGGCAAGACTCTTGAGAAACAATAGGATTTTCTTCTACACTATGTCTTTGCGTCGTTTGTCTCTTTTGACGTCTACGATTATCAGTCATCAATGCGATGACGTCTTAATAACACAGTCGTTATCCGCTGGCGGGGAGCGATTGTCACACTTTCTTACGAAGAAACTCAATCGTGGTAGTAAGGGTGAACTTCTGTTTGAGCCAACTGACTTCTTTTTTTTGGGGGGGGACCTCTTTAAAAGAGACTTCCACCAAGCTCTATAAGTATGTTTAATGTTTATTTACCCGTAAACATCTTAGTTGGTTTATCTGGACTCCATGGATGATCACAATTGTTGTCGTCATGTTTGGTTTCGTCTGACTGGCCTGCATGGATTAATTAATGACTATGCACGAAGCGGATTATTCATAATATTAATTTATTATTTATCCGTTTCATAACAATTATCGGCCGATTCGTTATGTTTTCAGATAATTGGACATCACGTTTTTCATGTGTCCTCACGTGTAAATGTCTCCGACTTTGGTGTTTTATATCGATCACCAATAGCTTTATTTTTCTTTCAAATAAGTTAATCTTAACATATGTATATTTCAGCCTAGTTTAGCATCAGATTAGACCAGCAAGCCATCGCACACAGCTGCCTGTTATTTCCAAGGTTTCTCATGAGCTGCTTTCTCAGTATAGCTGAAGCGAACACTACCACAAACAACAACAACAACAACAACAATAATAATAATAATAATAATAATAATAATAATAGTCGAGGAGGGAAGGGAACTAACAAGATCTCCATGAGGAGAAAAATGGAGTATTAGTAAAGGCTTTTTGCTGCCTAAGCACCAAGGAATACCAAGGAGTGATACCAGCAAGAAATCAATGTTAAGCCGCTTTTCTGATAACGTGAAGTAACCAGCGAGAGAGCGGTGAAAATTTTAGGAAATTTGTTGTCACTCAGACTCCAGGAAACACCCCATTCGGGTGATGGCCTCTCTAGGAATAGAGAATAGTATTAATATTAATAAGGGAAACTCTGTTGTTGATAAATTTCGTTAAAATTTGCAATAAAGTCGATAAATTGCAGTAGAATTCACAATATGTATGGTGAGGCGGCATAATTGTGTAGTCGTCGTAAAACCAATGTAAGTCTCGCTAGCAGGTGACTTGAGTATTGATTCGTTTCATTTACAGGTACTAACAAACGATTATTGATATAAAGCTAATTTTGATGAGTATGGTGTCAATCATTGTATTACGATAATAAATGTTTACGTATATTTTTAATGCTTCAACAGTTTGTTCAATATATTTTACTCCAACTTTTACATAACATATTACTTAGTTAGCAATAAAATATCATTTATTGATTGTTGCATGTGTGTGACTCATCCATTATCAAGTTCTTGATGTGAAAATTCATTAAGTACTAGCAGGCGTCGTCCGGAAACATCAACACGATTTGAACCTTGTTATTTGATGGTTTTTTATCTATATAAATTCTAGTGTTCTAAAACAGTTTTATTCATGAATAACCTTTAAACAGTAATATTATTTCATAATTACTAAATGTGTTTAATGTATTTGTACACAAACAGTATAAGGAGGTAATATAAAAAATACACGGCTCGCAGTACTTCTTTTTTTTTTACACAGTGATCACCACTTATCAAGGTCCGGAAGCCACTCAGGGATAAGGGTTATTGCAAGTACATTGTGTTAGTGTGGAGATTTGATGAAGTGTTTACTTAAGGGGGCGGTTCATTAGGAATTTGTTAATGTTGGACTTGAAGACATCCAAGTTGTAGTCCGAAGGGAAGTAGGCAGACGGAACAGAGTTCCACAGGCGTGCAGTTCTAAGAAAGAAGCTTTGTTCATGGAATCCGCGTTTTGATTTAGGCACAGATATAGAGTAGGGGAAATTTTTCACAGTGGATTCAGCTAGACGGGTGTTTTTCGTGAAAGATTGGCGAGGGGGGACCAGGGATTGGTGTTCAGACGAGCACCTGCCATGAAAATAACGATAAAACAAGGACAGGCTCGCAACGTCTCTTCTGTGGGAGAGAGGTTGCAGGGTAGAGAAAAGGGCATCCCCCACTAAGCCACGAAGTCTATTTTGTACTCTGTCAAGGCAGGATAGTCTGTTTTTAGCAGCTCCTGCCCAGATATGGCAGCAGTATTCCATCCTTGGACGTACTTGGCTTTTATATAGATAGAGAATTGCATCAGTAGTGAGATATCTTCTGGAGCGGTAGAAGGATCCCACCATCTTTCCAGCGACCTTGGCAACAGACTTGATGTACGTGTTCCATTTCAGATCAGGAGTAAAGGTCAAACCCAGAAGCTTGTCAAAACACGGGGCCTCACCCAGACGAGAGCCATCCATCACAATTGATGCCAGCTGGGGATCAGAGCGTTGATGATGTAAGGATAGAAGTTTGGTTTTGATGTTCAAAAAGCAATCCAAGCGATGCGTATGCAGTTTGTGTAAGGAAAGCAATGAAAGTCAATTCATATTCTAAGACAAGGTCAAAAATATTCTACTCAGTAACGCGTACACTATTTCATAGAAAAGATAATCACAAGCGAAAATCAGCTCTCTGAATAAAAACTAGTAATAACTGTGAGGAGAACGTTAGGTTATTTTCAATGTTATTTCAAAAATTGAAAAGGAAGAAAAGGCGAACCAATGCCCTTATAAACACCGATAAAAATCAATTGCGTTTAAATATATCCTCATCTATCACGTCGGCACTACTTAACAAATTAGACCACCGCAAACAACGCGAAAAGAAACCCATGCCATAAGATTGAAAGTATTACTTCTCACAAATTTCTATTGAATAAAAAATAAGACATGTCGTAATTTTATCTGAACAGTAATTGTAAATACGTGCGGTAATATACGAAGAAAAGAGTCGGAAAAAGTATGTGCGAAGCCGTAGAAGCAGAATCGGAAAAAAATTAATTTATTACCGAAGGAACTGAAAAAAAATTCATTTCACCCCAAAATGTCCCTGCAACACTCGTTATTGTCCAACCCATTAAAGTAACTCAAAAAATAGACTTAACACCATCAGAAAAAAGTTGAATGTCAGAGAGGAAGATCTCCGTGTGTTATGTAACGGTTTTCTGATACAGTATTTATTTAAATACCGAATTAATTGAGTTGGCGAACATTTCCAACGGTAGATTGTTATTATTTGTTTACGTTTTAATACCGTTGTGAAAATTTTAAACACGTTTTTTTCAGCTACAGATAAATAGAATGTTATCTCTATTTATATATAAAAGGAACTTTGTGTGCATGTCTGTGTCTGTGATTTTGAGTGTGAGTTCGTTACCTGTGTGCGATTTTTTGAAAGTTCACACAAATGTCCTTTTTTGTGTATGGATGTGTTCTTAGATAGAGTCTGTATCGGATTGCCTGCGATATATGCCGAAAATCGGCAATTGAAAAAATCTGATTGAAAGAAAGAAGAGTTATCTTTTGACCAAAGTGAACCTTATTATACAGCCTTACATCACAAGTTCTTTTGAGAAGTTTGATCACCGTACAAGCAGAAGGGCGCGGCGTATAAAATCAACAGCAAGTTCTCTACAGTGCAATGCAGACTACAGTGTATTGTGAACTAAGCAATTACGGGGAAATATATGATACTTCCCCTCCCATTGCACTGTGGTAGGTCCCCGATTCGAGCAGACAATCAATCGATTTGATTGAAAAATAGACGATTTTGTTGATTTCAATAACTGTATTGGATGCGTTGAATGTTAATAGGTATCCATTCAATCCTGTTCAGTGTTAGTTCTATCTCCAAGTCTTTGATAAGTACCACTTTGTATTGTGTTGATTGTGTAAGTAAGCTGATATTTTTATTATTTAATAATAACAAAATAAATTGACGTACACAAATCAATTTAAACCAACCACAAAATAAATAACAGACGTTGTAATTGAAATTAGTAGAAACGTTATATAAATCCATATATTAATATAAGTTTATATATTTCAATATGTTTCAGACTTTTTTTGGTACAAGTATTTAAAATTGTCGAAGACTCTTGAAAATTCAGTATGTTATTGTTATACATCTCATAAGATGACTGACGAAGTTTTATGATTTCAGGTTAAAAGGAACCGCTACAGCAGGATTTGGAATACACCCTACTTAAGCCTGATTGTCACAGCTTGGAAATTTCGAAAATGCAATCCGGACGTATGGACGCCTTGCAATCAAATTCTGATTTAAACTTGGAAAACAATGCCACAGAAACGCATAAAATGACTTAGATTGCTTTTGGAGTATCTTGCATGAATCGAGCATCAGTTTTTGAATGGCATAATAGATTCAAGAAATACAGGGAGTCTGTAAGGTATAATGAGAGGTGTGGGAGGAGTTAAGAAGTCAGAAGAGCATAGTTGATGAGCCAAATAAAGAATTTCCTGAATAAAGACCGTCGTGTGTCAGTTTGATATTAATGTGGGAACTTACACACAATTATTCGCGAGGAACTGAAGATGAGGAAGATTTGCGCGAATGCACCAGTCCATAACTCCATCCAAGTCACAGATTATTAGACAAAGATGTACATCAAGACAGTTCCTCAACCTCCCTATAGTCCAGACCTGGTTTCTTGTAACTTTTGGTTATTCCCCAACCTCAATGAAAACCTTAGAGGCCGTTGTTATGAGATACTGGAGCAGATTAAGAGGTTGTAATGAGGATCATTGATTCGCTTACAGACGAGATGTGCTTACAGTTATATCTCATAGGATTAGTTAATCTTTCGACGGAGACAACCTTTCTAGGGTAATTGCGCTTGACATATCTAAGGCCTTTGATAGGGTATGGCATGAAGGTTTACTTCACAAGATCTCTAGCTATGGTATAGCTGGAAATGTCTTCTCAATTATTAAATCATTTCTTTCTGACAGTGTCATAAGAGCAATAGTTGACGGGCAAAAATCAGAAGCTCACAGTATAAATGCTGGAGTCCCTCAAGGGTCCATCCTGGGCCTAACTCTTTTCCTGATTTACATTAATGATCTTCCAAATCACATCCTTACATCATTTGTAGACATTTATGCTGATGACACTACCATCTATGATAGCACATCTAAGTCGGTAAACGACCAGGTTCTCTCCGATTCTCTCTCTTCTGATCTTGAGCACGTAGTACAATGGGGAAAGGAGAGGCTGGTTACTTTTAATGCATCTAAAACAAAGCTTCTCTCTTTACATCATCAACGTTCTGATCCCCATCTGGCATCAGTTGAAATGAATGGCTCTCGTCTTGAGGAGGCCTCAAGTTTTCACAAACTTCTGGGCTTGACCTTTACTCCTGATCTTAAATGGAACACGTACAACAAATATGTTGCCAAAGCCGCTGGAAAAATGGTGGGATTCTTCTATCGATCCAGTAGATATCTCACTGTTGGTGCAATTCTCTATCTATATAAGAGCCAGGTACGTCCAATGATGGAATACTGTTGCCACATTTGGGCAGGAGTTGCTAGAAAGGACTTGTCCTGCCTTGATAGAGTTCAAAATAGACTTCGTAGCCTCGTAGGAGATGTCCTTTTCTTTTCCCTGCAACCTCTATCTCACAGAAGAGATGTTGCGAGTTTGTCTCTGCTGTATCGTTATTTTCATGAAAAGTGTTCGACTGAGCTTCAGTGTATGATCCCCCTTCGGTAAACTTTCACAAGAAACACCCGTCTAGCTGAAAACACTATCACTAATTTCCCCCACTCTTTATCTGTTCCTAAACCTAAACGTAGATTCCATGAACAAAGCTTCTTTCTTAGAACTGCACGCCTGTGGAATTGTCTTCCGTTTTCCTGCTTTCCAGCTGACTACAATATGGTTGTCTTCAAGTCTAACGTAAACAAGTTCTTGATGAGCCGTTCCACTTGTTAACAAATTTACTGAATTTCCATTACTAACGATTACTATATTGTCCAATTTCTGCTGTGCACTCTTTAACCGTTATCCTCAAGCGGCCTCTTGGCCTTGATAAGTGGTGGAGACTATGTAAAAAAAAGAGAGAACTATGGGATTTTATATACGCGGTTGAAATCGGACCAGTGAATTGTAGCCAGAGGAGATTACTTCGAAGGGAACTAGAGTTCCATCTGTGTATTATCAATAAAAGTGCCCATATAAAAAAGGTCTGGAAAATCATGGAACGCACATCGTATTTTCTCACCAAGACTTTTATATGTAATTGTATTTCTCGTGTAAACGAAACATTGTTAATGTTACAGGTATTTTTTTATTTATATTTCCTACTAAGAGAATACTTACTCGAATAGATATTTTTTTAATGTGAAAATGGAACCAGTCGTAACGGTGGCGCTGAGCAACATTATAGAATAATTCATACAGCAGTGTAGCCAAGACAATAAAGTGCAAAAGATGAATGAATGTTACCTTGAAAAGGAAATCATGTTTCATTTTATTTATTGAAAGAAAAATACTTCTAATACCACTCCGATTACTTTTAAGACAAATTTTAAACGCATAGTTTTTATTATAATATTACAGCCGCATATAACTACTCTCTAGACTTTATTACCTCGATATAATTTTCAATCATAGCGAAATATTTATCCAACACATTAGTGTCAAATGCAATTACTGATATGATATCAATATTAACCACACTTGATGTTTATTGAACTTTAGCACGCCCAGAATGAAGTCGTCTCTTTAAATTATTTTCATAATCATTTATATTATGACTTTTACGTATGTCGGATGATCATTGCTTGGCGCGGAACCCACTTGAGAAACTGCGCACCAAATTTGGCATAGGATTCAAAATATTTTATGGGTCAAAGTTTACTACTACTACTACTCACAGGAAACATGAGTTGGAACAATTACATTGCGAGCATTGCCAGGACCTCTGCGAAGAATATAGGTTCTCTCTACCGTTCTAGAAAGCTTCTAATGGCCGAAAGTATCCTGTACTTTTATAAGGCCACCATTCGCCCATATATGGAGTATTGTTGTCATATTTGGCCTGGTGTATCTGCTACTAGTCTCTCGCTCCTAGATAAGGTTCAAAAGAGAGTCGCCAACCTGATAGGTCCTGAATTGCCATCTAAGCTTCAGCCTCTGTCTCATCGACGAAATGTTTAATCCCTCTGCCTGTTCTACAAGTACTTTAACGGTGAATGCTCTGACGAACTACAAGCACTTGTACCCCTCGACGTAAATATCCCCGACAAACCCGACACGCCGCTAAATTCCACCCCTTCATAATAGAGATCCCTATATGTAAGAGATCCTTTTACTCCAGTAGTGTCTTCCCGAAACCGCTTCCGGGTCTCTGCTTCCCCAACTGTACTGACATGCAGAAGTTTAAGTGTAAAGTGAATCGACATCTTGCTGCCCAACTCCCTACATAGTAACCCTATAGGTTATGTCGCTGATAGTAACCCCTTACACCAAAGTGGCAATGTGCCTTGTTTTGCGTGAAAAAGAAAAAAAACTACTACTACTCCTAATTTTAAGATTAATAACAATAATAATAGTACTAGTACTACTGCGGCTACTAATAACAATAATAAAGTGATACCGCAAAAGAAAAAGGAAACTCCTAGAAACTAAACTATATAGAAGAAACCTAGTGATAGGGATAAACACATGGGAAGTCTCAATAGTCTGCTACTCCGAACCTTTTATAAATTTGACCAAAGGAGAACTAAGGGAGGTATTTCAACCAAAACATTAATATACACAATGCACTGCACCCAAAGTATGATACTGACCGATCCTATGTGAAAAAAAGAGGCGCGGGAAAAGGGGTGGTTTGTATGAGAAGATAGTGTAAATGATACGTAAAAAGAATTAGAAAAATACATGATTCAGAATACTGAAAGAATAATTGCGCAACAAGACATACTGAAAAAAAAACATATAAAAAACGTACAAGATAGAAGAGAGTTGAAGGAAAAGTCGAGAAAAGAAAAATGGGAAGAAAAACAACTAAACGGACGATTCATAAAGATGACAAAAGATGAGACTAACTAAAACATTTGGATATAGCAACAAAAAAGAAACTTAAACAGGGAAACAGATTCACTAATACCAGCGACAAATGATAATGCGATGAAAACCAATCACATCAAAGTAAGGACCGAGAAAACAAAAAAAGCAGTAAATGCAAACTCTGTGGATAAAGAGACAAAACAATAAACCACCTAATAAACGAATGCAATAAATTATCCCCAAAACAATATAAAAATTATGCACGATCAAAGAGGGAATGTATCGGATTAGAAATTATGCAAGCAAAGATATCTTAAACGCCAAGATAACTGGTACAAGCACAAACCGGTATCAGTACTTAAAACGAAAGTCACAGGATCCTATGGGAGATGGCTATAAAAGCAGATAAAATCATCCAAGCAAGAAGACCATGTGTCATAATAGTTAACAAGAAGGAAAGGTCCTGCCAGATCATAGATACCATCGTTCTAACAAGCTACAAAGTGAATATCAAGGAGGCGGAGAAGTGGAGCAAATGAGCAGAACTAGCCTCGCTGATTGGGTCTAGTTGATAATTCAACTTTTCAGTTGATAATTCCAATTGTACGTACTTCACGCGCGTGTGTATTGATTAATCCTCTCATCTCTTTCGTCGATTTTTACTCTGTATTTGTGCCTAAAAGTAATTAATTCTATGAAGGAAATATTTTCTGCCCGAGAATTGTTTGTCCGTGGAACATACTAGTGCGGAGCTGCTTCCCAGCGGATTATAACCCCCTCGTTTCCAAGTCCGTAACAAAGCAAGTTCTTATTGAGTCGTCGTCTAAAAAAATTAATTACTACTTAATTTCCAAAGTCACTGATTCATTACAGCGCTGACTCACGTGGAACTAATTAACCATAATTCTTGAATGGCTCCGGGTTTTGATAAGCGATTATAGTGAACCGATACAAAACAAATAATTTTTACTTAAAATTACTATAGAATATTTGTTCCTTTCCTTTCGACGTTTCATTAAGATCGATAGCTGCAATAAATAACATTCCTACACGGCGATAACAACCATCAGAAATGTAAGGGTAGAGGTCTCAGGATGGAGAAGTGAAGATGAAGGGAACAAAAGGTTCTGTCGTGAGTAGAGAAATGAGGGCGAGAAGGAGAGGGTAAATCGTCCGATCGATATTGGATGAACGGATCGAAAAATCTTCCCAATAAACTTCAGTAACAATACAGTAGTGCCTGGTGACGGCAAGAATGTAAGTGATTGGACAAGTATCGATCAATCGAACTTGCATCGCCTATCATAAGTGGAACCACTTAATGTACTAACTCTAATTCGATCTTTGCTTCAGCATCTTCTCTTTCATCTTCATCTTTGTTGTTGGTCTTTTGTTTTCAGTCTATAAAGCAAAGCTTCTTTAGAATGAAGTCTTGGTCCATCATTCATGTTTGACGATTTTCAAGACAAGAATTTGATAACAGTTTATCAAACAACTGCTTCTCTGTCGTAAATGGTAGAATTAATTTTAAATACTTAGATTGAAAAATCTGGCGTCATATTTTGTTTCTTTCTGTAAAAAAATCGTTCATTAACGGTTTAAAACTCCATATTATTCGATTCTCTCGTTCAGTGATTTATTAACCTGTTCTGGATGATTTAATGTCGAATCCAATTATTTGGATAAAAATAGGTTATGCTTCAAGTTCTTTATATCTTCAAATATTTTTATCGTGTTTAGTTTGATTGTTTTGTTTTACAGAATAACGAATATTTTCGAGTTATTTAATGCCGAATACGGTCATTTTGGAATAGGTGTTTTATGCTTCAAGTTATATATCTTCAAACATTTTTTTAATGATGTTCGGTTTGGTTGTTTTGTATTCGAGAATTGATCCTTTCGTATTTGGCTTGACAGGACATGATTGGGTATTATAAAAGTAAAGAAAAAGACACTATAACATAAACATATGGTGTAGTTTTGGTCAGGAAACTGATTTATGTGTTTATTTATATTTGCCTTCTGATGTTGTAATACCACGAAACTGCTTGAAGAAATATTTAAGAATCCAATGATAGCAGTTGAAATGAAAGTGTTTTGTGTAATAACGTGTTTGAAATGATTGATATGCTCCAAAGTCCATGAGCTGGAGGGGGTTGATGAAAAACCCTGTAAAGGAAACGACACTATTTGTTTAATAAAGTAGATACGTTTAGAGTATTCTCATATTGTTATGTATTTAAGTTATTTACTAAGACATGACTTATGTGTCTACTAAGTGATGGTTGACGGGACGAGAGCATGCTACCCCGGTGTAATCAATAAAATGTTCCGTTTAAAAATCTGTGCGGATTCCCAAGTTCGACAATAAGATTTCCAAGTTTGATACAATAATCTGAAAAAGGTTGAAGGTTGCATCGACCGAAATATTGTGCGAATAACACTTAGGCTTAGAACCGTAGCCCAAATCATACAAATAATACGAACTAAAAATTTATGGCAGCCATTCTGTCAGTTTGTATAATATTTATCACTATTGATTTATTAGTTCGTGTTTATATTACTCAAGGAATTACGGCTGTATAAATAATAAAGTGGGATGGAATCCGACCTATTGAAAATAATATAAACGACTTTATTTATATATATAAAAACATGATTGCTATTTTTTACTTGTATATATATATATATATATATATATATATATATATATATATATATATACTTTTTTGTTTTATTTTACTTCAGCCGAAGTTCTCAGAAATCAAGGGCCCACGACCTGGGGGCTTATACTTGAAGTCTATATGAGATACATAGACATTCGAATGTCCCATTAAAGTTCTTCATCTCTCAAACACTGAGTTAGTAAATAAATTTAGAACATAATTTTCCTCTCCCCAATTAACACTTTTATACGTTGTAGTATATCTTTCATGTTGGTCTCATGGTCTTACTGGATTCCAGGACAAGAATTTATCTAGTCTGGTAGAGTATCCACCTTCGTGCTATTACTTGGGGTAATATCACTTGGAGAAGGTGCACCATTCCTCGGAAAAGATGTGGGGTAGCCGTAGTGAGGAGATCTTATTTGGGCTGCGAATACTGTGTGATTTTGAATATTTGGTCAGGGTTTACTTCTATGGAAAAGTATCCTCATGCCAGGTTGTTCTGACAAACCCTTTTATCTATATAAAAGCCAAGTACGTCCAAGGATGGAATACTGTTGCCATATCTGGGCAGGGGCTGCTAAAAACAGCCTATCCTGCCTTGACAGAGTACAAAATAGACTTCGTGGCTTAGTGGAGGATGCCCTTTTCTCTACCCTGCAACCTCTCTCCCACAGAAGAGACGTTGCGAGCCTGTCCTTGTTTTATCGTTATTTCCATGGCAGATGCTCATCTGAACTCCAATCTCTGGCCCCCCCCCCTCGCCAATCTTTCACGAAAAACACCCGTCTAGCTGAATCCACTGTGAAAAATTTCCCCCACTCTATATCTGTGCCTAAATCAAAACGCAGATTCTATGAACAAAGCTTCTTTCTTAGAACTGCACGCCTGTGGAACTCTGTTCCGTCTGCCTGCTTCCCTCCGGACTACAACTTGTTTGTCTTCAAGTCCAATGTTAACAAATTCCTAATGAACCGCCCCCTTAAGTAAACATATCAGCAAATCTCACTAACGTAATGTACTTGCAATAACCCTTATCCCTGAGTGGCTTCCGGGCCTTGATAAGTGGTGATCACTGTGTAAAAAAAAAAAAAAAAAACCTTGTACAGAGAGAACTTAGACACTCGAGGATAGTGTCTAGTAGGCATTCAAGTTCTCCCCAAGTAGGCATTCAAGTTCTCCCCGTGTGACATAAAAGGTGGGGATTTAAGTCACAAATAAACGTAGGAGTATGATGAGAAATTTCCGAAAGGAATGAAAATAGTTTATCTTTGTAACACGTTACCAAAAGGGGAGGGGTACAAGGCGATTTACGGGAGAACAAGATCCCAGTATCTTATCGCACATGTGACACAGACAAAATAAAGGAATGAGACACGGGAACCGAATACGACAAAAACGCGAGAAGGAACGAAACAAAAACACCGGTGATGATATTTTCAAAATTAAATTTTATTATAAAACAATGACTAACTATGGTAGGAGAGGAATAATGTAAATAAGTGAAAATACAAAAAAAAAGAACAAATTATAAAGATGGGAGGGGTATATTTGTCTACTATTCGAAGATGCCAACGAGAAATATATCAAAACTAAAAATGTATCAGTCCAAACGAAACAATGGTAATATGAATTCGTTGACTTAAATATATGAGAGAGAGGTAACTCACGTTTTTTTCTTATGTTTCTTTTCTCTTTTGTTTTTCTTTTAACTTTTAAAGTGGACTTTAACCTTCATTTTATTCGCTTCGGGCAATAGTTCACAGCACGCGGTGTTTCTTTATCGTATCCATCCAATGTTTTGGGTTATTCTCGGAATATCATGTCTCCTGTGTTCGTGAAATTAACACCCGGTATTCCGACAACGCCAGTTTGTTCTCCCAAGCATTATTTCTTTTCTCTCAACGTTGATATGGTCGATACCTGTTATCCTGACGGCATCGCTGCCTCTGTCGCTGGGATGGGGATTTCGCACATCCGTCTGGCACTTCGGCCGGCGGCGACTGCTGTACCAAAAGGGTATCTTCTCTTTTTTCTTTGTCTCTCTCTCACTCTCTCTCTCTTTCTCTCTCTCTCTCTCTCTCTTCTCAGTATCTTTCTTAGCCCCTTTCTTTCCTTTATTCTTCGTTGCCTGCAACCCGCACGGGTCGATGGGTTTCTTGTCAAATGACTCGATCATCTCGCTAGCGTGTCAAAATGCTTTTCTCACCTCTCTCTCCTTCTCCCACTGTTTTTCCCTCTCTTTGAAACTAGGTTTATTTGCCTTTGGCAAAATAATGAAATAACAAACAAAACGATACATTTCTCGTTTGCCCAAAATTAAATTTTTCAATTTTCAATCAACTTACGTAATCCATTTATGGGTTACTTCACAATATATATATATATATATATATATATATATATATATATATATATATATATATATATATATATATATATACTATTATTCGTAACTGAATCCCTTTGCACAAGTAGTACGTCTATAAATTTGTGATCCTGGAGGTTTATGGCGTGACAATTTTCATTTACTTAGATTATTGATCATTAAATGTAATTGTGTTATAACCTCTTGGACGATTTCTGATCGTTTTCTAAACAAGATAGACAGCCAATAGAAAAACAAATAGATGCAGGTATGCATTGATTTAGATGTACTTGTTGAGTAAAAGAAAACACAACTAAGAACAAACTCATTTATATAACGAGAAATTATTTCATCCATTTTTTAAAAAGTATATTTGATTATGTTGATACACCGGTTCCCGTCAGATCACCGAAGTTAAGCGATGTTAAATCTGGTCGGTTCTAAAATAGGTGAGCATTTAGGAATACCAGATACTATTATGTGGCCTGAAACCTAGAGATGGATGTGCTCCGCCGAGCTATTTTTGTTTCAGACACGTGAAATAATGCATCGCCTCTACTATCTCGGAAGGTTAAGAGATTCATCACCACCACCATCATCCTCATTATCATAATCAGCAGCATCATCAGCAGCAGAATCCTCACCACCACCACCACCACCACCACCACCATCATCATCATCATCATCATCATTTATAAAGTTACAACAATAATTTCTTTGAGTTTTGAATTTAACCCATTAATAATACCTTAACGTATATCATGATGCAATTGATAATAGTTCGTTTGAAAAAAAAAAAACGCAATAATATCTTTCGGAACCCTGAAGGAAAAATTATGTTCTTCCAAAATACAAATACACTTAACATAAAGAGTAATTACTATTGTTACAAATTACAATTAAATTAATGACAAAAAGGGTTGAGTTTTAATAGAGTTGAACAAAATGTATCCCATTCGAAACTATATTAAATTGAAACAACCCATGCTATTTAGTATAATTTGAAACTCGGAAAACAATTCAGCATCACAAGCATTTTTAAAGTGAAGTAAATTTTAAATGGTACATTTACGAGCTGAACAAAAAACTGCATAAAAACAATGACTGCTCTTCAATCTCTTAACATGTTGTTGATATTCTGAAAAAAAAACGTACTAGAATAAAAGCACTAATTATATAAACGGACTCTCTCTCCCTCTCTCTTTCTCTCTCTCATTTTCTCTCTATCTCCCTCTCTCTCCCTTTCTTCCTCTCTCTCTCTTGCCCTCTTTCCCCTCTTTCTGTTGTCCTATCTCTCCTCCTTCTTTTCTCTCCTCATCTCTCTCTTTCTTTCTCTCTCACTCTCTCTCTCTCTCTGTGATTGTATATACCCCTGCCTGTCAACCAGAATTCTATTTTAGTTAACTTTAGAAATACTTTTCGATATCAAAATACATTAATTTTTCTGACTAAATTGAAATAGTTTTATTTCGAAACCGAAACCTTAAGATAGTCAGTCTGATGTTCTACGAACTAACGAACTTATAACTTCTTATGATTAGATTATAAAAGATTACCTTAACAAAATAATAATTTTTAAATCACCTCTTATATTTAAAATTCACATTTTGTTTCAATATTCGAAGGTAGTTAAAAAAGAGAAACATCATATTTTTAATTCAGCTACGAAGACAAGAGTTGTACTATTAAAACGATCGGGCTTTTGTGCTCCAAAATTTATTTTCCTTCGGAGTAACCATCATTCTATGGCGCACTTTTACCAGCGATAAACGATGCCCTGTATGTGGGTGTCCGTAGCGCGCTTTGTCACGCAAGTCTCTGCCGCCATTCTTAAATTGACGAACTTATTTTCTAACTGTGTTGCCATCAACTACATATGGTTAGTAAACGTTCAACAGGCGCCAGTTAATGTTGATCGGTTCAATTTTTCTTGCATGGAGAGAATTCAATTATGCATCTTTACTTCAATTACGCATGTCCATGACATGGGTTTCTTTCTTAGAACCTCACACTGTCAATATGTGTATCAGAATTGAACTTTCAGATCATGAATGCATTAGTTCAGTCATCATAACAATGCAATTTACAATCTTCTCTGATCCATACGGGCGGAATAAAAAATAGGAGGGATTACTTTTGGAACGGATCTCGTATTTATTTAGACAAAAGCGATTATTTAAATAAATAAATTAAACTTGTTATACTTATCAATATCATTGAAAATAATATATATATATATATATATACACACATATATATACATATATATATATATATATATATATATATATATATATATATATATATATATATGAAGTACATATGTTTTAAAAATATGTAAAGAAATACTTTAGTAAAAGTTAAAATATATTTATTATTCGGAAAGGAAACACAAAGGTGAATTCCTTAATTCGTGTCAGAGGGGAGTAGTTAGCAAAATGCATAAAGAAATTTTGCCTGTAAAGTATTTAAATAAACTAAGTATAAAAAGGATCACACTAGCGTAAAAAATGAAATGTGGAATAATGAAACAGATACAGTGGGGTGAAAAAAAAAGTTGGTTTATGGGGAATCGTCTTCCCATGGTTGTTGATTTCAAAGTTTAGTAAATCCAAGAAAGGTAACGAAAGGAAAGTTTCCAAATTTGTAGTTGTTGAATGCAAATTGTATATATATACCCCCCCGCCTCCAAACATAAGCGAGCACCCAACAGCTCAAGACATACTTACCAAGAAATCACCTCACCAACGAGACGCTAAAAACTTTAACACTAAGACTCGAATTTTAAAGTTATCCCCTCCTCCCATCCCCACATATTTCCCTTCCCCTCATATATCCCTATGCCCTCAGCCACACCAGAAATGAACTTCCCAAACCCTCCCCCACAAGTTCCTTAAACCCCAAAACTAAAACATTATCGACATACCAAACGCCCCCCGCCCTCCCTCCTTGTTCCCTTCCTCTCTTCCTCTTCCGCCCTCCTCGCACCCCCCGACCTCATTCACTCTTCCACTCTTTCATCCCAAAATAGCGAACATTTCTGTAAAAGTCTGAGGACGCTACAGACGGCAAAAAATACGGCCGTGTAGCCGAAACAATAATGTAACTTAACAGAAAGATACGGTAATAAAAAATAAAACGTATATATATATATATATATATATATATATATATATATATATATATATATATATATATAACTTCTAGTATATATTGCATAACCTTATAAACTGACATATCTTTCGCTATTACTATGGCTCATCAGCATATGTGACTATGACAGGATTCGAATCCTTCATTGCATAATTATATACTACACAATCGGGTAACCTTGCAATCACCAACGATTGAAGAGAGTCTGAATAAACTATTTATTTTTCTAATACAATAATTATTAAAGAGAGTCTGCAGATGACATGGCGTATTTAGACCTTACGATATCATAAATTAAAATGTTTTCAGTTAAATGTAATTCAATATGCATGTACAAATATATATTAACAGTGTTGATTGCTTAGCAACTGCAAATTAAAGATGTTTATGGAATGAAATTTGAATACTCATTGTGTGTCGATTGGATTGGGATTTTCTTATAACCATAACAACTATTTTAGATATATTCCATTATATGTTCTTTAAATAATAAATCTCCTAATCACACACACAAGGATATAGAGTAAAACCTTTTTCTATGCAAATAAATTTAAAAAATAGATTAAAAAACAATTTTCTATGCAAATAAATTTCGTATGGTTCAGATAATCACATTGTTGGCATTGGTTTCCTCGATATCTCTTTAGTTAAAACTTTATCTAGAACGATACTGATATTTACGAGAGGGACCAGGTAAAGGTCGCACACATCCTCAGTGAAGTGTTTCTGTAGAATGTATATAGGCATAATTACGTTGAAACACCGGTTCCCGTTAGATTACCGAAGTTAAGCAACGTTCAGAATGGCCAGTACTGAAATGGGTGACCATTTGGAGATTTCAGATGCAGTATGTGCTTTTCGGTTATCTCGGCATTGTTCCCAGTCGTCCTGGACTCATACTTGCCTTTGGACTCAATCAGTGTAGATTCAGGAGAGGTGTGGTTAGATATTGCGCAATCCTTGTCTTACAATTATACGCGATTCGAGAATGTATTAGAATTTGGCACACCCATGTTGACAGTCTGTATCGTAAAATACATAACCACCGTTATCTTTTAAACTTGGGTAATACGTAATGTCGGATATGTTTTTTTGAAGTCGACACTTATCAAGGCACAAAGCCCATTTGAGGATGAGTGATAATATGTTTGCAAGATGGATAGTGAGACAACATCATTATGATTGGTACAGTAGTGTGTATTGAGCTCAATTTTATTATTTAAGTGAACGTCTTATCAAGAATTTGTTTACATTGGAGTTGAAAACAGCTATGTTGTAGTATGCTGGAAAGCACCACTGCAATATTTTGTCTCACAAACAGGGATTTCTAAGAAAATAAACTTGCTCATGTAGATTTGAATAGATTAGTTTGGTAGAAAGAGAGAAAAAGGACAAATATTGACGGTTTCATTTTTTTACACAGGAATCACCACTTATCAAGGTCCGGAGGCCACTCGAGGATAATGGTTAATAGGTATACATTTGTCAATGTGATTATAGCGTAGTAAACATAAGTAGTGGGACTTTTGTAAATTGGATTACTTTGATGGACGTTTGATTAAGAACTTGTTTACGTTGGACTTAAAGACAATCAGATCGTGGTAAGCTGGAATGCAGGCAATCGGAAGAGAGTTCCACGGGCGTGAACTTCTAAGATTGAACCTTTGTTCATGGAATCTACATTTAGGTTTAGGCAAAGATAAAAAGTGTGGGAAATTATTGATAGTGGTTTTGGCTAGACGAGTGTGTGTAGTGAAAGTTTGGCGAGGGGGGGGCATAGATTGAAGTTCAGCTGAGCGCTTGCCATGAAAATAATGATAAAGCAGGGACAGGCTCGCAACGTCTCTTCTGTTATTGTATAAATACGATTTTTCCTATGAATGTTTTATATCCCACAATCATAGATTTGGTGTATGGTGTATATGGTGTATGCATAATTGAACAGTTGTTACACAGGGACACGCAAAAAGCCACAGTAATAAAATATTGCGCTTTCTTAAATATTTCATAGTATTTGTATTCGCCACATCGTGAATAATCGGGGTGAGATTACAAAAAGATTCAGATGTTGCAAAGGAAACAATTGAGAGAAATGCAGCGTTTATTAAATTACCCGTGAAAATGCTCCAGGGTATCTTGAAAAGCCAATTCGAATCCCGTAAGTATGAATTATTATTTCCACGCATGTATTTCCAACATAAGAATTTCTTTCAGGATCTGTTGAACGCAGAATAAATAGGAATGGATATTTTTTTTGTCATTCCGACTGAGGAAGCTATCGAAATAACGCGAGTTAAAACAAATGGCTATCCAGCCACGCATGAAATTAAAATCTTTTTCTAGTATGAAAGGGAAGCGAATTCTCATCTGAAAACAGAAGTTTTGTACTAATAATATCAGAAGCGTCGGATTAAGGTTAGAGTTAGGGTAAAAAATCGTGACAATTTAAATAAAGTAAACAAGGGCGTGCCGCACTAGACCCTCTCTCATTGTTTTTTTATTCTCGTTATTATCTTCAAAGAACTTTTCTCATTATACCCTCACTTTGATGAGGTGTATTCGCTTAAAACACGAACTAGAAGGAATGAGCGGATGACAGTTAACGTTTGTTCGTTGAAAGTTGAACCCAAAAAAAAGCAAGAATAAGAAAAATCAATGGGAGACTGTACAAACATTTTTAACACCTCCCTCTACCTCCAATGTCATCAAAATTCAGAAACCAAACGAATTTTAATAAAAATGTGAGTATTTATCAAATAATAATCACGGAATTTAATAAAATCATTATTTTCACTTAAAATCTTACGATAAATCTAAGATTCGTATAAACAAAAACACTTTTACTAAAGTTATAAATTTAATCTCCGAAAAAGAACACCCAAATACTATTAAGTAGTACACTGAAATGGCAGGTATACATTTAAAAGAACGGTTCAGAGGGGGCAGAAGTCGATTTGAAAATGCCAAACAGTAAAACGAAAATGTCACCTTCAGTATTCTATAAAAAATAAAATGAACAAAAAAGCTAACACAAACCTTACGATGGAATATCATGAAAAAACTCCCGGTGTTACCTATGTCTTACTGAAAGATTATTTTTCACACGGTTTAAAGACAGATATAGGTTACTCAGTAAAAGACAAGAAACCTCCATAAACTGCAGGCATTATAAATAGCATATTTCTAGCAACGTTAATATCATCCCCTGACTTACTTATACTATAAATAACAAAAACATCCATAATTAAACTAGAACTATAAATAACGCACATATTATATATAAGCAAACACTTAGTTGAATACCTCAATTAATTAGATCTACCTCCGATAAACTCCTATGTATTTTCTTCTAACATGACCTTGTGCTAATATTATATAACAATGTTCATGTTTGGTAGTACCTGTTCTTCAGATGCTGCACTTCTATTTCTTGTTCTCTTAAGGTGGAGGAGCAGTCCTTCACGACTGAGATAATTTTTTATTTTTGTACCTTTTCTCCACGTTAAAAAACGACCCTGGTGTCTAACTCTGTCCCTTTGGGGAGGTATTGTAAATAGGTACTATTATATAACAATGAATATCCCTTCTTGGTTTTTAGTTCATAGTATTACATAAATGAATCTCACGAGTTCACTAATCTTCTCCCCTAACATATATTAAGATAATAGTTAACTATCTGAATATTGCTAACACTTCATTTTACTAAAACCAATATAATTTAATGAATAAATATCTCAAATGTATATATAGAACGTATGGAACTAATGAAAGGAAATTTTATTTAAAAAAAAATGCTAAAATTTACAACAATAAATCAGGTTCACAATAATAGTATAGAATTTATTTAAATAAGACTACTTAAGTAAAAGGGATCACGGGTGATTTTAAATAGAATTTTGTAGATTTAGGAAAACCTCTGGAAAATGGTCTAGATTGTGATCTTCTCATCAAACAATTAAAGCACAATCTCTCTCCCTCTCTCCCTCTCTCTCTCTCTCTCTCTCTCAAAATATATATATATATATACTTATTTTGTGCTTCCTTTTTAAAATTAAATGTTTTAACTCTTTTTAAAAATTGTATAACATGTTTTATTAACTACCTGTTCGCATATATATATATATATATATATATATATATATATATATATATATTAATTCAATTTTCTCACCACAAAGGCACAGTGCCACTTTGAAGTAGGGGGCTACTATTAGGGACTTAATTAGCGGGGTCATTATGAAGGGAGATGAGTAGAAAGATGTTTGTTAATATTACACTTGAACTTCTGCATATCATTGTAGTTGGAAAAGCAGAATCCCGGAAGGGAGTTCCAAGGACCCGCAGTTCTGGGGAAGAAACTATCGGAGTAAAAGGCTTTCTTGCACCTAGGGATCTCTACTGTAAAGGGATGAGACTTAGTAGCTTGTCGGATTTGTCGGGGGTAGTTACGTCGGGGAGGTACAAGTGTTTGCAGTTCGTCAGAGCATTCACCATTATATATATATATATATATATATATATATATATATATATATATACGTATTTTATGCATATATGAACCAATTAAAAGTTAGGTAACTATTATCTGGTAAATTTCTTAAATAAATGTATAAATTCATTAGATACAATAAAGATCATAAAAATAAATTTTATTAGAATATAACTGAAAAGTATATAAAAATTGAAGTTTAATTTGGGTTCGATAAATGTGGATTCAATCTGAATAAAAAACGTTGTAACTTTTAAACATAAAAATTGAACGTGTTCCCCAAATGAAGACATACACTGATGTCATATATAAAAAGATCGACCCTGGCTCAAATTCAGTGAACTGCTCCTATTTAAAAAAAAATGATATAAATGCATCCCACCTGTACATAATTTAAATTCTCTGAGTTGCTTTTTGACCTTTTAATATACTCTACCCCAATGCAACTCACGTACCTTCTTATTTATATTTTTATATCCTTTCCCCTTTTCTTGTTTTCTTTTTGTCTTTCTTCTTCCCCCTCTAACTGGGTACACGGACCCTCCTTCATCCAAACTTAACTTTAAAATCTTCTCTTTTGCACCCTATTTCTTTCGCTCTATATTATCCCTATACATCATCCCCTCAAACATTTTTGTAACTCCCCCTATTTCTTAACTGAAGACACTCGTAAAAGTTACGCTTTCAAATTCATATGATCTTTAAACCATGCTACACCTAAGACATGACAAAATATTCTCTCCTCTAAAATTCAAATTAGTTTTTCACCTTTCCTTTTTTTAGTTTTTAACATTTATTCTTGCCTGATGAGATCAATATTGATCGAAACAGTCTGCACATGTTAGCAAATATGACAACATTTACTTAAAAGAAATGTATATATATATATATGATTTTTTTATAATTTTTTAAGCGGAATTTACAACTACGAAACGCTGTTGTTTTTATTTTTATTTTTATTTTTTTACCGCTACCTTAGCGGTTTTTTAAAGTTATGAGCTGTTATTGTTATCTATATGAATGGATTTCCCTTATTTTTATAGGACGTATTTACTTGTTTATATTATTAATGCACGTATTTATTTATATTATTAATGCACGTATTTATTTATATTATTATGCACTTAAAATAATATAAATGACATTCAATATACCTATACACACACACACATATATATATATATATATATATATATATATAAAATAAAATTTTGTATGTAAGTATGTAAGTTTTTGTTTAACTTGTATATGTTTTTGGATATGTGTATATATTTATGCATGCGTATGTGTTTGTATATATACGTATATATATATATATGTGTGTGTGTGTGTGTTATTGTATATGTATACATATATGTATACATATTTATATGCGTGTGTGTATGTATATACATGTATGTGTGCATTTGTGTGTCTGTATGTATATATATGTATGTGTATGTGCATATATATATATGTATGTGTATGTATATATATAATTTTCTATTTATTATTTATTATTATTTATTTATTTTTATTTATTTACTTTCACTTTTTTTTTAATATATATGTATATATATATAACAGACGCCCCATTTCTTAAACTTGGCCATTTATTTGTTCTTCTGGTCAGTTTTCTTAATTTAATTCTGAGACTTTCACGTGCATATCTAAGCTGACCTAATTATTAACGCTAACTTTCGCGCTTTTTGTCTGGGTCAGTTTCACCGCTTTTCGTTTTTTTTTTTGTTTTTTTTAAACCTTAATTTTTTTTATTCATCCAGCCTTGACAGACGTGTTTTAAATTTTATTTCCAGTGCTTTTCTTTTAATGATTTGGAATTCATTCCATTTGCGCTTTTTTTCAAGGAACTCTGCCTTTTGGATTATTTTGGACTATTTGGAATTTACCCATTGGATTGAAATTTTAAATTCGACCGTTTTGGATTTACCATTTTTGGATTTTTACCCTTCACCGGACTATCCATTAATGTGAAATCTTTTTATCATTTTTCTTTTGCCTCCTGTTCCCCTTGCCTCACCCTTTTTTTAACCAAGTAAGATCTGTGACTTACTTGTAGTTTCATTAAATACTTTTATATGCAAAATCCGATCCTGCATTTTGCTAATTCCTGCCCTCTGATGAGAAGGAGAATATTTCTTCGAAACTCCGCGGATTAAGGACTATCCACTTATCTTGTGCTTCCTTTTTTAAAATTAAATATGTTTTTAACTCTTTTTCAAGATGTCTTTTAACATGTTTTATTAATCATTTGTTCATATATATATATATATATATATATATTTATATATATATGTGTGTGTGTGTGTGTGTGTATATATATATATATATATATATGTTGCAATATTTTGGGATTAATGGGGTATGATCCCACACAGTCGGACGATTCTATTTATAAACGATGCTGCTGAGAACTGACGAATCAAATTAATTCACGTTCTGCTACCAACCAATCAGAAACCAGAATTACTTCATAAATATTAAACCTTTTCTGGAGCAATTTCACATGTTCTTTTCCCGAGTTTCGACACGGTAAGAATATTTTGTTCTGTGGAACTGTCTACTACAAACAAGTCACCTCCCAGTCACTTGTGTGTGTTATAGCGAACCATCTGAAACTGTTCTGAAACTCAAAATGGCTTACACTTCTACAGGTTATGGGCCCAGTGTCGTCTTTATTTCGATGGATCCGAATCAAAATTCGAATTGTGGCAAGTAAAATTTCTGGGATATCTACGAATCCAAAAGCTACACAAAGTACTACAAACACAACCTGAAAACAGAAACGCACCCGACTTCATTGAAAAGAACACAACTGTCTTTGCGGAATTAATACAGTGTTTAGATGACCGAAGTCTATCACTGGTAATGAGAGAAGCCCTGGACGACGGCTGCAAAGCATTAAACATATTGAGAGAGCATTATTTATCGAAAGGAAAACCCAAAATTATTTCTTTATACACTGAACTGATCTCTCTAAAACGAATGGAAGCCGAAACTATTACTTATTATATTATAAGAGCCGAGACAACTGCAAATTCTTTAAAAATGTCTGGTGAAGTTATAAGTGACAGTCTGTTAATTTCCATGGTCCTTAAGGGATTACCGAGTGATTTCAAGCCATTTACCACCGTGATAACCCAGAAAGAAAAAACCATGACTTTTAGCCAATTCAAGGTAGCACTCAGAAGTTACGAAGAAACTGAAAAAATGATCACAGAAAAAAACGTATATATATATATATATATATATATATATATATATATATATATATTTATATATATATATATATATATATATATATATATATATATATGATTATTTCGTTACATTTCTGTGATAAAGAGTGGAGGACAGCTTTAAATATAAAAAAAAATTAATTCTTAAAGACAAAAACAACAGGAGCATGTTCCTTCTTCAGAAACCTACATAACCTTGAAATTATATATATATATATATATATATATATATATATATATAATATACATGAAATTATATATATATATATATATATATACATAATTTCAAGTTTATGTACGTTTCGGATTAAATATATATATATGTGTGTGTGTGTGTGTATGTGTGTGTGTGTGTGTGTAAATCTAGGTAAGTTTATATGAATTTAGAAAGGCGTCATAAAGCATAAATCAATAAATATTTCTTAGATTTTGGTTTAAGTAGTCTATAGTGTTGTAAGGCGCATAATGAGAAACAATTATTTTAAGAATTCAAATCCATCATATTTGCATTGAAATGGATCTATATCCCTTACAATGCATTAATCAAACTTCCATGAATTTCAATTTTCTCTTCAACTTTCTGATGTTTCTATTCGCGCTCTGCGAAGATTAGTTTGATAGCATATCTTCGATTGAAACTTTGGTTTGCCCATTAATTGTTTTTTTTATGTAAGGCAGAGTTAGCAAATTCACGGAATACTCAGACAATGAGTTGTTTAAAGTTGTAATGGCTTGTGTAGACATATCCACACTTATTATTAAGGTGATTACATTAATTGGTGCAAAATATCCCACAGAATCGACGAACAACGGCACGCAGACTTGTATTGTCTGAGTTTTCCATATTTTAGGTAGGTTGTCGACTAGGACTGAAGAGCTCCTACCTGCCCATTAAGTGCGTTAATGCGAACTATAAACAAACGATGGTAATTTTCCACTCCGGATATATATATATATATATATATATATATATATATATATATATATATATATATATATATATATATATATGACGAAAATGACGAGGTTTCTCTACGTAGTGGTATCTAAGTTCATCGGTAAAAAATTAAATTGTTTTAAGATTCACGAAAATGTCGTGACAATTTTTTGTCACATTATAAAAGTTAAATGTAAATATTATGCAAAGATTTAAGTAATTCAATTCGAACGGCGCGTGATAAACCATCGCTGCACAATAAACCGCGTTTATATGTCAGCAAAAATTTGAAAAATCACGTAAATATCGATTGATCTCGTCACTATTATGAAAGTCAAAAGCAAATCCCCCAGTTAATCCATTGGAATAGAACGTGGTAAGCAACACTTTAAATTGATAAAAAATTTTAAATATTTAAAAATACTCGAAAAACAAACGACTTATTTTCACGCTGTATTATTAAAGTCTTTTAGTTTTATGCACAGATTTGAAAATATTTAAAAATCCATGAAAATCAAAAGTAAATTTACCAGTGACAAAGATTTTTTTTTTTATAGTGGTTGAGGTTTGTGCAGGGCTATCCACCAATATTGATCTTAATCGGTTCAAACAGTTGCCACAAGATAGACCAGATATTTTTTCTCTATCGTACGCTATAATCACATTGACACATAGGTAGTTAAGCAGCGATTAACCTGGTCACTACCAGACGGGTTCTTATTCCAAGCGTTGTATGTATGGCGACGGGACTTAGGAATATCAAGATTAGTATCTGGGGGTGCGTTAAACCCACTGGACAACATGCGCCACCCAGGTTTCGTTAAGACATACTTATATATAGTCATCAGCTCACTAGTGTGACAAGATTAGCAACTCCTCAAGCCAGGATTGAAATCCGACCGCCTAGGCGACAGTCAACGGTTCTCACCGTCACGTTATTTTCCTGCTACTAAAATGTGTATGCGAAATTACAATGTTTAAAAATTGTCCAAACGCCTAAGCTCCATTTATTTACACAGTGAACATTGCTTTATACCCTAGCGGCAGTTTGTAATTTCGCTCTAGCCAAAAATATATAAATCAATTGCATTTTGAAATACTTTCAGATTACAGCTATGGTCTTTTTTAATTACAATTTCACCCCAAACAAGGCACATTGCCACTTTGATGTAGGGGGCTACTATCAGAGACCTGAGTTGTAGGAGTACTATGTAGGGAGCTTAGCAGCAAGATGTCTGTTCACATTACACTTGAACTTCTGCATGTCAGTACAGTTCGGGAAGCTGGAACCGGAACAGAATTCCAAAGTCTAGCAGTTCTGTCTGGGGAAGAAGCTATTAAAGTAGAAGGCCTTCCTACATCTCGGGATGTCTACTGTGTAGGGGTGAGACTTTGCTGCTTGTTTGAACAAACTAACAGAAAATAAATAGAAATATAGACTTCACTTTTATACTATACCCTATAATAAAACACTAATGTGTATTTAAGAGTTATTTTCTCATATAGATAATAATTATATATTCATTCCGTTACAAAAAATAACACGTACGCACACGTGCCTTCCTTTAACCGTCGGACGAAACTTTTCCAAGCTAACGGTGTAGACTATTTTTGTAATGGAAATTTTCCAATTGACTGCGATATGATGCAGGGCGTGAGTAGTTCTAGGAGGTCCACTCTTTTTAGCTTTGCCCTATCCTTTTGAGAATAAGTTAGTTTATTGTTAATTTCCTGAGTGAAATTAATTCGAAACGAAATACTTTACTCTAAATTATATGTCAATAGTATTGTTTTGTTTTGATAAATTACAATAAAACTTTATACAAAATTAATTTAGTGACGTAATGTCATGATTTTCTATGAATTTTCGTGCACATATTATTATTATTATTATTATTATTATTATTATTATTATTATTATTATCTATTTTAAAAATTGTTTATTTTATATACATAATTATTTACTCATTTAGTTATCTGTATTGTTATTGTACATGTTTATTTACTTATTCCTTTTTATTTTATTTTTTTTTCTTTTCGATATAAGCGCGTCTTAACTCGGCGAGTGCGTGAGACGCTGCCGTTGAATTTTGAACGCCACGTGGAACTGTGCCGTTGGTCAAAGCGGAAGATGCTGAAACCTTTAAACGTCCAGTTTTGAGTGTATTGAAGAGTTCAGTAAAAATCAATTTAGATAATGGGACCTCAGGTGGTGAGGAGGCTGATATGCGAAAACCCCGTCGAGGGGTAGTCCTCGAAACGGTGCGTATTCTTACCTGACGACCCGAAATTATCTGTACACCGGGATAGATTAATCCACAAAGAAAAAGAAAGAGAAACTTTACCATATACAAGTCTATAGGGAGATGCAGGCGTATTCTCTCCTGATTATCCGACATTATCTGGTGACCGGAATGAAATGCCCCATAAGTTTAAACGTCTGATAAACTTGATTATATACATGTTTCTTTACAAATAACAATATCGTCTGCTGGTAGCTCGTTTCATGTGAGTCTCTGTTACTATTGTGATAGCACATATTCTGATAAAACTTTATAGGAAATTAAATAAGTGACGTAATGCCGTGATTTTATATGAATTTAACTGCGCAGATTGGCTAAGCAAAAGCCTTCTTCCATCATTGTTTAGGCTTACATTAGTATCTATATAAACGGTTTATTCATAGTAAATACGTTGCATTTGAATGGATCTTCCATGGAACTTATCGATAATTGCTTTTATGTTTTGTTTCGTAGTTCCACCAACAAAACCAAATTGGCCACTGTTTCCAGATAACCACGGAAAAGAATCGTGAAAACAATCCGAAATAATCACGGTCGTCTAGACAATCAAGTAATAAACAGCAGGTTTTGCGCCATTATTATCCATCAACAAGATATAAAAACTGCTCTGTTCAACGTGTAAGCGTAGAGGCATTTGCGCGAATGAGATAATGTGTTCCATTCTTCGTTCGCGCATGCGCTGTTATCTACTCCTTTTTCATTTATTTTTATATCTGAAACTATGCATCAATATAAATAGAAGAAAACAAATGTTAGAAATCAGTATTGTGAACTCAATACATTCGTGTCTCATTCCCGACTTACGCTCACGCGTCTTTCCTACTTTATCTGAGACTATAAAAAGATACCCCATTATCATATCTATGTTTGTAAACCGTAACCGAGTAAAGCAGACTATTATAGAGTGGAACATCATATCAGTCTTGTTCTTAAACTCTTGGTGAAAAACAACCACGACTGATTTCAGTAAACATATGTATTGTTACAAAGATGTAAATATTTATCACCAACGATGACATTAATTTCAGACGATAGGTTATCATACCTAGTCATACATTCAGCGTGCAATTCGTTTATTCACATGCAATATATAATGTAATAGTCATTTCTCCAGAATATTCACAATCTTATCTTTAGAGTATTAGTAAAATAGTGTGCCAGCTCATGATTTGATAATCCATTTTACTGGTGAAAAATACACATATACACAAACGCACATATATGTGCAGTCGCACACACCCATGACAGTTAATAGGTATAATGGTCGAGTTGCAAGAAAAACTAAAAAATTAAAACGTAACAGTTACATGCGAAACACTCAGAAATTTAAGGTAATAATGATAAGTGAAAAAATAGTGTCGTTTTCGCCTATATTAAGGCACTATCCCATGATATATATATATATATATATATATATATATATATATATATATATATATATATATATATATCTTTATTCGATTGGCAAAATTTTATAATAATTATAAAGAAGTAAACCATCGCGTAAATTCAATCAACTAAAATAAGATGGAAAACGGGGTGAGGAATATATATATATATATATATATATATATATATATATATATATATATATATATATATATATATATATATATATATTTAAATGAGAATTTTTTGAAAACTTTGAAGTGTCGAACATAATGATAAAAGCATTGTTTATAGCTTTTTTTTTTTTTTTTGTAAGTCCTATATTTCGCTAATACGTAGCCTCATCAGGGTTGAAAGTCCAGTTCGTGAATTTCTTTTTCTTTTTCTTCTTCATTTTGGTGTTATGGCGAAGAGACGAGAATTTACGTGTTGGTCCGGTCGATTCAAATGTGTAATGCTCCAGTTTCGAGCGGAATTTAAAGTAAAAGATGGTCACAAACTTTCTGAAGACACTTCTTTTTAAAGTAAAATTTTTTATCAGAAAGTATGAGACTGTCTTATCTGCCATATTTACCGAACCTCTTGATCACCGGTTATCATTTTTTTGAGCTTCTCGAAAACTTTCTGTGCAAATAAATGCTTCAAAAGCCGAATCGGCCTTCTATCCCTCTAGATTTATATGATAATGAGATAAATAAACTTGTTTCTTGTTGGCAACAATGTGTCAATATTAATGGTGCTTTTTTCGATGAATAAATTTTATTATAAAAGGAGTTACGATTTTTTCAAGCTGAACGTAAAAGCACGACATCATTTTTGCACGAACCCTATATATATATATATATATATATATATATATATATATATATATATATATATATATATATATATGTGGTGGAGTTGGTACAAAACAGGGAAAAGTGCTCAATACTTTAGTAGAGCTAAATGTATTTTTAATATTTCTACCTCGGGCTTTTTTGTTTTTGCTTAAATTATTACATGTAGTTTCAATCGTCTGGACAATAATATTGTTCTGCCGATGTCATCAGATGATTTAAGTCTAAAACATATCTGATGAGATCGGCGGAACGATATTATTGTTCTGTCGATTGAAACAACCTGTAATGATTTCAGCAAGAAAAAAAACTGAGGTAATATATATATATATATATATATATATATATATATATATATATATATATATGAAGGAAGGTAAAATTTTGCAAATTATGATTTACAACATTAATTGGTCATACACAAGAAATATACGACAAAGTTAATTATTTCTTTATTCCATGAAATTATGTATGCTTCAGAAAAAAATAAATTCTATTTAAAACGGAAACGTGTGATAGCGACCGACAGTCAAACTACAGACAGACACTTTTATACACAAGCGAGGACGCACCTAATATCTCAAAACCAAACGAATTTGCAATTTCTGTGAGTAAATCTTATATGCTGCTGTGAAGCAGAATGAAAAAAGATGGTATTATATCAGCAGATTCATGTAATTAATTCTGACAAGTATTTTCAAGAATGTCTGAGTGAATACTCTCATTCAAAATTATATGGTTTTGCTTATTCTCTTGAATGCCTTGTCGTCTCATTTTCTATTTATTTGTTAATACACAGATATTAATTTGAGTTATTTCTAGTACAGTTTTATTATTATTTTTTTTTTTTTTTTGCATATAAAATAGCTGAGTTGGTGCGTCTGCATCTCGTCTGACTTATTAACAGGATCTAAAAAAGAGTATCAAATCCCACAATATCGACCAACCTCAGATCACTGTCTCTGCCCAATCGCCATTCTTGTGCTTGTTTTTTAAGTACTTTAATGGAATGTGCTTTGATGCACCCATAGCTATTGTAATCCTTCGACTTAACTTCTCGCAACTAACCCCACAAGCTACAAATTCTAAATTCTATTACCATGAGGTCTCTCTTGATGTTAGAAAGAGTTCTACTCAAATAGTTTAGGTCCTGGATACAACCTTAAACTATATCTGATGGTGAGGCTTCAGCTTGCGGGCTTTGGGGAGTGTGGAGACACCTCTTAATTGGCATTGCTCCCAGGTCCATTCTGACCTGGAGTGATAGTTCCTGGTAGGATCCCAACTGTAGGTTAAATAGAAACCGAATTGAAAAAAAGAAACAAATATGTTCTATTAAATTTTTCTTCAAAACCACTGGATTTGGAATTAAATAACCTGAAAAGGGTTCATATGCCGTAAAACAAAAACAACCACCCAATCAAATAGCTTATTTTCTCGGCTGCTAGTCATTAGGATTCACCTTTTTTGTTGTTTTTCATTGACTATACTATCCCGCAGAAGTTTAAAGGTTATGTGAATATACATGAAGCTGCTCAACTCTGTACCGACCCCTATAAGACACGGTTCCAATATTTGCCCGATGTATTTTGATTGTTCACAAATAAAGGAAAATCGTAACATCATACAACTCACAGCGCTTTATGAAGACAATGTTGATGTTGCATAACTAGGAAAATATGAACTATATAAAGATCTGATTTCTATCTGCGAAGATGCTAGATTGTCGCCTATGTGGAGGACGACTGTAAATGATTGGTTGGCCACAGAATGAATCGGTAGGTATTGATATGAGATATGAGCCATAAAAAAGGGGACATTAGATTTAGAGAGTACTCAAGAAACGCCGGGAAAAGCAAGCTATTGAATATGGTTGAAAATATATGATATGGAGTGACATAAGTGGGGTGGTATTACAGAAACCCACCAGTAGATTTAATATGTAGTGTTTTTGAATTAGTGCAGCGTGGGAGTGATGAACTGGGAACCTATCCAGAAGAAGGCCACGAAACGGAGCACATTTGCTCTTGATGACTCTATGAGCCTGTTAGCAGACCAATATATGAGATCATCTGCTGCTAGCACGTGCATTTTTCTTCTGATATGTATTTGCTTAATCTTGAATGTCTGATCGTCTGATTTTTTATTTATTTGTTAATACGAAAATATTAACTTGGGTTGTTTCTAGATCCGGTTTATTTTTTGGAAATAAAATAGCTGGGTTGTCGCGTCTACAAATAGTTTTTAACCCTGAACGTTTTCCAAAACATAGCTTAAAATCTAATAGGTCCCGCACTATGAACAAGCTCTGTTTCTTCGCCGCAATATCACGTCTCTATGCATCTTTTACAAGTATTTGATGGAATATGCTTTGATTAAGTCATAGTACCTGTTTCCCCATCTGACGTACATACTCCTGACTAACTTGTCAAGCAGTAAAATCACACCTCTTTCACGTTGCGGTCGCTAGATAACGGAAAGACTTCTATAGTTTCTTCCTTTCGACTGCTGGACAATGGAATTTTCTCCTGTTTCTTGCTTCCCTCACTGTACTAAACTGCAGAAGTTTAAATGTAATGGGAACAGACATCTCGTTGCGCAATGTCCTAAGTCTTGTGTTTGTGGAACTCTGTTCCGTCTGCCTGCTTCCCTCCGGACTACAACTTGGATGTCTTCAAGTCTAATGTTAACAAATTCCTAATGAACCGCCCCCCTAATTAAACATTTCATAAAATCTCCTCACTAACGTGATTTACTTACAATAACCCTTATCCCTGAGTGGCTTCCGGGCCTTGATAAGTGGTGATCACTGTGTAAAAAAAAAAAAAAAAATGTCTTTTTTTTTCGATGAAAACTAGGAAGAGATATTAAAGAGTGTTTATTTTAAAACTTGTGTAGAAGTCGTTTTCTATCTTTGTAATTCACCAGCGGCGATAGGCGCCCGGCTTTGCCAGCGTATAAAATACGCTTAAATATGGTATTTTAATTTGTCCAGATTTTGTATATATTATTATAGAGTCGTGATTTCAAAAATAAAAATAAGAAGTATGTAGGTGCCATCAGCTAAAATCGAAACCGAAGCTGTAGCATTCAAAGCTGGTGACGTTAACACTGAACGAACATGACACGCATATAAACTGATTAAAAATTAAAAACTTAAAAATAAAATAAGATAAATGTATAAGAATTTTAACGATTTTTTTCAATTTTTACCCATTTTTCACCCCTTTAAAAACAATTTTCACTGGTACAAAACAGTAACGGACTGTAAAAATCCAATGATATTAGGCCTCTAGCGGCGCTCTGCGACTTTTAGTTTCGGAGGATATTAAGTATGAAAATACGGAGACAGACAGACAGACAGAAATATACCCTTTTATATAAGATTATTTAGTAGTATGAAATTCTGGAAAAAAAAACAATTAACAGATCGATTTATCAATTGTAACACTTATGATAATTTCTGCATTAATACGTTGCAAAGGGATACCAAAATAATCTTTGTAAGATATTATTGCAATATTTTTGGCATACTAAAATGATTGAAACGATTATATTTATAGCAATTAATCTGATAAGAACGAACCAATCATCGCTATATAAAATGTACTGAATATCTGAATGTGTCAATCATAGCATTTCGTCTTGAAACAAAAAAAGAAAAGGTGTGACTGGAATAATGTAACCATTTTTTTAATTTACATTGGAATTTTTTACAATCCAGTCTTACATATGTTTTTATTTTTATGTTTTGTAATCATTTAAGATGAGGATTCATAATTTGTGCATTTATTTTTATGGACTATTATTCTCATCTTTATAGTTATTGTATGTAAAAACCAATAATATATAATACCATTCGGCACGGATATGACCTTAAACTATAGTCGATGGTGAGGTCCAAGCTTGAGGGTTTGGGGGAGAGTGGAGCCACCCTTTAATTGCCAGTGAACCTAGGTCCACTCTGACCCGGAGTGGTAGTCCATGTTAGGATCCCAACTATGGGTTAAATAGAGGCCGACTTGAAAAAAGAAACAAATATATTCTCTTTTAAAAAATGTTCTTCAAAAAAACTGGATTTCGCATTAAATAACCTGAAAAAGGTTCATATGCCATAAAACAAAACCAGCCAAACCATTTGACACGGACCTGACGATGGAAGACCAGCTAAGTACACAAAATTGTTTTTATAAAACTACTAGCATTTCATTCCGGCGTTGCCCAGGTGTTTGGAAGTGTATGTTGAGCAAAAAAAAAAAAAGTGGTAGTAGTAAGGCGGGCTCGATCCCGTACCGCGAAGGAGGAAAAGAACAGGGAAAAATCTGACGTCTTTGCAGTTACGACCACCGTCAAACCGGAAGTAACTTATGCTTAAATTAAGGCTAGATAATCGAAAGTAGAGGATTACTTTCAAAAATGTCGGCGAAAAACTGACCCCCCTCTATAGAAAAGTACCCAGTTGAAGGTGAAGAAATTAATGTTTTAGCCAATTTTTCGATATCTGTCGTCTGAAAGGTCGAACTTAAAAACGATACTGATCTTGTGAAAATCCTTTGCCTCTGTCGAAAGTTTTAGAAAAACATGCAAACACACATACATACATACATTTATATATTGGTGACTAAAAATTTTCGACCCAAGCCGATTATAAAGCTTGCCATATCTCTCAATACCCTTTATCTAAAATTTCAAATGTTTAGACCAGAAATTGTCTGAGTAATTTGGTAGAGACACGAGAGTAAAAGTTTTTTTTTTTCAATTTTGACCCTATCATGACCCCTTAACGTTTATTGTTTTGGGCTTAAATCAAGTTATGAACTTAGATCCATGTCTAAGGAACCTATATCTAGAATTTCAAGTGTTTAGAACCAAATTGCCGAAGGAGTTTGGTAGAGTTCTCAAAGGTCAAATCGTTGAACTTTGATCCCTTAACAGCACAATTTCTGGCCGAAAATGGACTACAAAGATTTCCCCAAATCTCAGTACCCTGTATATCAAATTTCGCGTATGTAGGCTGAAAATTGACAGAGTTATTGCGTTGGAAAATGTACACACACAGACACGTTCACTTTTGTATAAATATAGATTAAATGCAACATTGACCGCCCTAGCAAAGTGGGTATAGGCGTTAAGCCCTTACGGTTCTAGCTGAGCATTGTATGCAGATGGCGGTTTCAATCCTACTCAAAGCATGCCAAAGGATAAGATAGACAAACACGTAGGGGTGGACAACAACAACTATGAAAGACACTAATTATTCAGGACTGAATTACAAGACTCAGCATTCTTATACTGTCGCTGTTAACAACCTGAACGATGCCTGAAGATAAGTTGACCGAAACGTGGTGAAACAATAAAAGCAAATATAAATATGAGGATAATAGTCCATAAAAGAAATGAATGCACAAATTCCAAGCTTTTTTTGTCAATTTTTGCTTGGAACAGCTATAGTTTATACTAGCTGGCAGCCTGTCGTTGCCCGGGAGTACAATACGCTTAAACATGATATTTTACTTTTTGCAGATTATGTATGTATTATTATAGAAGCAATCCTCTATTAATTATTATATATTACGAGAAATAATTTGCCTAGTGGACTAATTGGTAAGAATATCAAAATATAAAAAATTAATAACGATAATGTCGTTCATCAAATTCCATTGTGTTTGTTTACAATATCACGTCAGCTGATATTTTGGCTCTTCTGATTAATGTTTAGTCTTTACATATGCAAACGTAGAAATTATTTGTGGCGATTTTAAATGTTATCTCCTGTTTTATCGCGAGTTAAACTTATTCCTGAAATAAAATCTCCTTTGCCGGTGTAAAGTAAAATATGCTCATCTAACAATGTTTTTTTTTTATCTATAAGAGTGAAACCTATTTTTGAGATCGGAGTTTTTCGATTTTCGATACTTATCGGGTCAACTTCTGTAAAAACATATATAAGAACACTGTCAGGTATATAAATAAGCTTTGTGTGAAATTTGCAAAAGATAGGCTACGCTGTTTCGTAACTTATGAGGAAGGAACACATACAGACAAAGTGACTTTTATATATATATATATATATATATATATATATATACATACATATATATATATATATAGATAGATAGATAGATAGATAGATAGATAGAAATAAAAATTACAATAAGTTTACCAAGGTAATCCAAATGGTAAACTTAAAATATATTATAAATATTAAAGAGTTAATATTTACAAGTAAAGTAATCTCAACCAGATGTAAAAGCTCAATAAAACCGAAAAGGAAATAGAGCTTATAATATGCACAAATGATTAATAAAACATGTTAATAAACATCTTGAAAAAGAGTTAAAAACATATTTAATTTTAAAAAGGAAGCATAAGATTAGTGGATAGTCCTTAATCCGCTGAGTTTCGAAGAAATACTCTCCTTCTCATCAGAGGGCAGGAATTAGCAAAATGTTGGATCGAATTTTGCATGTAAATGTATTTAATGAAACCACAAGTAAGTCATAGATCTTACTTGGTTAAAAAAAGGGTGAGGTAAGGGGAATTGGAGGTAAAAGAAAAATGATAAAAAGATTTCACATGAATGGATAGTCCGGTGACTTTGGACTTTGGAACTTTCCTGTTGGATTGGAAGTTTTTAAATCGACCGTGTTTGGATTTTACCATTCTTGGATTTTTTACCATTCACTAATTCCTGCCCTCTGCTGAGAAGGAGAGTATTTCTTCGAAACTCCGCGGATTAAGGACTATCCACTTATCTTGTGCTTCCTTTTTAAAATTAAATATGTTTTTAACTCTTTTTCTAGATGTTTTTTAACATGTTTTATTAATCATTTGTTCATATATATATATATATATATATATATATATATATATATATATATAAAATAAAAAGATAAATAATTTTCAATTATGAATCAGTTTCTAAAGAAAAGACAAACAACATCAACTTAGTGTACGATCGTTTCGGAAACGATATTCATTTTATTAAAATTGATAATAATTATTGACAATAATTCACAAAGCTTTTGTCTTCGAATATAATCTCCTGATCAGACAAACAAGTAGTGAGGGGGGAGAATTTTAAGAGACCAAAACAAAACTAGCATTTTTGTAGTAGGTAAGGTGGATATTACTGAAAATATTTGGAAACATACAAACGAAGTTATTAGTTTTATGTTAATAATGAAAATCAACAATAAGGAACAAAATTAAGATAATAAAGAAAAAAATTTAGAATAAAAAAATATTTTTTTTTAAATACGATACTAAGTTTCATTAAAAACTTGTTTTAAGTGCAGTCAATTTTTTTTTTTTTTTTTTTTTTGCTGGTGAGGAGATCATATATTTAAAGACAAAACATTTTTCAATTATTGTCAATAATTATGTTAAATTCTAATAAAATGAGTATCATTTGCGAAACGATCGTACACTTAATTACAATTATTGATCTTTATACTCAATATTAATATCGCTCGAGGATGTATATACCTACTTAGTCTATGATATATCTACATTACTGTTGTGGAGACGCCCAAGAATTAGCATACGAGGGTGAAAAAATATAGATAAAGGTATCAAGTCAGCAAGACCGAGGAATTGTGTTCGAACGCCGGATAGGAAAGACGCATGTGCCGGTTGCTCCATGAAGGACTTTAACACGCCCTCTGCCGGACAATCTTCCAACTGCAGTACAACTGCACCTTTGTAAATATGTATTATCTTTTCGTATTCATATATTTGTTTTACCTTTACTTTCTGCGTTCGTGTTGTTATTGATACAGACACAACAATGGCGACGGGATTTCGAAAAAAGATTTACGCGTGAGAAAATACACTATCAAACTCAACAGTAGTATTCGGGAAATACTTACTCGTCAAAGATTGAAAAAAAAATTCACTCGGGAATTCAATGTTTAAAACAAAGCAACTACGAAATTGTCGAACGCGATATACTTGCAAAACACCAAGATTTTTTTTGTGACTACTTATCCTATGATATATCTACATTACGATGGGCACTGTTCTTTTTAAAAGTATTAATACATTTATTAATACATTAAAATAAACTCTGCTTTTTAGACTTTAGGTCTATATCCCTCTATAAAATGTAAAAGATATATATATATATATATATATATATATATATATATATATATATATATTGTTTTAAGAAAAACCAAGACATCGAGGAATAGATTGATAGCAAAAAAATAGTGTATGTCATCGTTAGTTACGATTGTTTCAAGACTATTCGGACAAATTCACACATTATGTCGTTTGAAAGTTTTCACAAGAACAGCCTTTCGCCAGACTTATTGAATAAAAACACTTTAACAATTAGACATTATGGAAACCATTTTCCATATAAGGAAAAGAAAACAATCGAAAATATTTTACCTATATCTCATCATTGCAAAGTTTTTAAAAGATTTATATATTTACCTATTTTCGTATCTCGATTTTAAAAAATTTTCAAACAAATTATCATCCAACGTTATTACTAATTACTTATGCCCACTTAATATGTTTTGCTAATAGTATTCATTTGATTTCTTAAATTAAATTTATTTATTTCTTTATTTAATTTAAATGACTTTTTCTAATCCGGACTAATCAACTAAGATACATTGTTACGATTCTATGTTAGTTTCGTATCAGGAATTTGCTTTGTTTATTTACATATATTTTGTTTATATATATATATATATATATATATATATATATATATATATATATATATACATATATATATATATATATATATAAAGAGAGAGAGAGAGAGAGATGGAAAGAGAAGAGATAGAGATTCGTAATTGGATAATTTTCTGCTCTATCATCCCTTTTTGGATTATTTTTTCCTATGACAATAATGTCTCTCCACTCAGGAAATATCAATTTATGCTCAATTAATTGAATAAATGCGGGAACTATAACGGCACATATGAATCGAAATTAAATAAATTAAAAACTATCTCCTTCATTGCAAACACTTTAAAGGCCATGCCTTAATTCCTGTAGTGGGTTCCTTTGTTAAAAAAATACATTGTTACCACTTACCGTAAGTACATTTCATAAAAGAACTTAGGATACGTGATAGCTGAAAACATAAATATAAAACATGTTAAACATTGTAATTCCATTTTATTTTTAGCGACTACAATTGTGTAGTAGCAACAAGCTTGACTACTGATCAAATAGTTTGGTTCAGAATCTCAGTAGGAAGCACTCGCCACATCTTGCCTTACGCTAGACAGGACCAAAATGAAAGTAAGTATTTTTGACAGAGTTTCTCTTTAAAAATCTACCAAAAATTAAGTAATTTGCCAATCTATACGATATTTACACCGATGATTAAGTGAAAAATAGACTATATAACGGTGTACTTTTTTCATAATCAGGATTTAAATATATATATATATATATATATTTGAAGAATAAAATACGTATTGAATACGTTTGAAGCCAAAACTGCAACGCGATTTCTTTTCTAAAATAAACGAGTGTTTATTTTTTAGAAATATATTTCGGAGTAAAACTACTTGTCAATCTTTTTTTTTCTTTTTCGTCGCCATAATGTCGAGTGGAAGAAAGTTCTATGAAGCATTCACTTGATGTTGTTAACTGCGGGGTTTTTATGAAGTCGGATAGGAACGTGTGGTCGCGGGGTTTGAAAATCTGGGTAGTTTTTTGTGTTTATATCCGTTAAAAGCAAAGAGTGAAATTTGAAGAATATTTTTTTTTTAATTCAATTTTCACCCCAAACAAGGCACAGTGCCACTTTGAAGCAGGGGGCTACTATTAGGGACTTAATTAGCGGGGTCATTATGAAGGGAGATGAGTAGAAAGATGTTTGTTAACATTACACTTGAACTTCTGCATATCATTGCAGTTGGGAAAGCAGAATCCCGGAAGGGAGTTCCAAAGACCCGCAGTTCTGGGGAAGAAACTATTGGAGTAAAAGGCTTTCTTGCACCTAGGGATCTCTACTGTAAAGGGATGAGACTTGGTAGCTTGTCGGGTTTGTCGGGGGTAGTTACGTCGGGGAGGTACACGTGTTTGCAGTTCGTCAGAGCATTCACCATTAAAGTATTTGTAGAACAGGCAGAGGGATGCAACATCTCGTCGATGGGACAGAGGCTGAAGCCTAGATGACAGTTCAGGACCTATCAGGTTGGCGACTCTCTTTTAAACCCTGTCCAGGAGCGAGAGACAAGCAGCAGATGCACCAGCCCAGATGTGACAACAGTACTCCATACATGAGCGAATGGTTGCCTTATAGAGGTATAGGATACTGTCAGGCGTAAGTAGTTTTCTAGCACGGTAGAGGGTGCCAACCTTCCTAGCAGCAGCCTTGGCAATGCTCTCAATGTATCTATTCCAGTTCATATTCCCTGTAAACGTTAGGCCGAGGAGTTTAAAAGAAGTACTTTCAGGTAATGTGTTCTTGGCCATTGCTATTGGTGGTAGAGAAGGTTTCTTGTAGTTATTGAAGGAAACAAGCTTAGTCTTAGCAGCATTGAATGTGACCAACCATTTTTGTCCCCATTCCACTACGGATTGGAAGACATCCTCTAGTGTTTCTGCCATTTCCTTGGATATGTGTTCATTTGTTTTCCCCTCATATCTGTTATAGAGAGTGGTGTCATCGGGAAATATACCCATCTCCGAAACAATTTTATCAGGGAGGTCGTTTATGAATATCAGGAATAATAAAGGTCCAAGGATAGACCCCTGAGGTACTCCCGCATTTATGTCATATTGTTTAGATGTACGACCGTCGAGGACAACTTTGATTTTTCTATTACTTAAGAAGGATTTAATTACATTATGAATTCTTTCAGTGATTCCATAGGATCTAATTGTCCTTAGAAGACCATCGTGCCATACCCTGTCAAAAGCCTTATATATATCGAGTGCCACCGCTCTACCCTCCCCTGTTTTATCCAATGAACGGTATATACGTTCAGAAACTACAGTTAAGATATCTGCTGTTGAACGGGCTTGCCTGAATTCATATTGTTTGTCAGTCAGGAGTTTAGTAGCTGTTAGGTGCTGGACTAGGGCTTGATTAACTAACGACTTAAATATTTTGGCGAAAAGCGGGAGGAGGCTAATGGGGCGATAATTTAGTGGGTCAGTTCTTTCACCAGAATTCTTGAAGACTGGTACCACAGAGGCGGTTTTCCAGCAGTCGGGAAAACAAGATTCGTTAAGGCATTTATTGTAAAGTTTGGACAGAACTGGGGCAACCTCGGCAGAGCATTTTTTTTATAGCACAGCCGGGATGAGATCTGGTCCACATGCTTTTGAGGTGCCTAGGTTTTTTATAATAGCATGTACCTGAGAAGGGGTGATTTTCAAATCGTCTAGTGTGGCGTCTGTTCGCAGAGGAAAATCAGGGAGTGAGTGGTGTACCGATTTCAGTGTGGAGTTTGAGGCAAACCGACTGGCAAGCAGATTAGCCTTGTCAGTTGCCGTGCAAGCAACCTCATGATTGTTTGATAGTGGGGGAATAGTTGACTGTCCATTATTTACTACGCTGTTGTAGATTTTCCAAAAATCCCGGGTTCCTAATTTCTGTGCTTCGATGCGTTTTCTGGTGGTTTCAGAGTAATCTGTCTTAGCTGTCTCTATCACTCTCTTACAATTATTTCTAGCATCTATAAACTTCTGTTTATTTGAGCTGGACTTATGTCGGTTGAATCTGCGGAACGCATGCTGCCTTTGACAAATGGCAGCTGCACAAGCAGAAGTAAACCATTGGGGAGAGTGGGGCTTGCTATAGAATTTCCGTGCGGCAACATGTGCTTCAATAGCAGTTTTGAACCATTCAGTGGTCTAATTTGCACACTGTTCCGCTGGAAGAGTAAATATATTTTGCCATGGGGCATCTCTGATGAGCTCCCTGATGGCTTCCCAATCAGCCTTTTTTTAATACCTCGTTGTTTTGAGTAGTGGGTCTTCAGTTTTAGGGCGAGAATTTAGGCTGATTTCTACCATTATCACAGCGTGATCAGCATTCCCGAGTGGGCTGTGGACATTTGTTGTACAGTCATTGGGAACTGTTGTCAGAAAGAGATCTAGAAGTGAGGCATGTTGATCTTGCTGGTCTGGGAAACGTTTCGGAAATGTAACCAACTGAGATAGGGAATGGGATATAGAGACGCCATGTGTTGCGCTACCAGCTACGTCTGTGTGATTAGAGAATCCTAGCCAGCTACTGTGGTGGACAGTGAAGTCACCAAATACATGTATTTGTGCGCTAGTATCGAGGAAGATTGCTATATCTATGCTGTCTGAGACTTTGTTTATTAGGGTACAGTCTTGGTTTGAAGGAGAGCGGTAGAGAAAATACAAGTAGCTAATATTGTGTTGCATATTTAGTCTGAAGCACATAAAGGCCTGGTCCTCTGATTCTAGTTTTATTTCTCTAGTCAGGGGAGGGTGTTACGAATATAGACTCCAAGTCCATGCATATGTCTGTTCGAGTCCTTACGGTAGAGTGGGAGATAACCAGGCATGTTAAAGTGTTTAGAGGGAATGGAGGAGTGAAGGTTAGTTTCACTTAATGCTAAGATATCCTGGGTGTTTACAGGGAGAAATGACTCAACATCATCTAAGTTAATTCTAAGCCCGCGGATATTAGTAAATGCAAGCCTCAAGGGAGGAGGCAGGTTGGTTTTCTTTTAGTTTGGTCCTGGTTTAAACGTAACTTTTGCTTGAGCTGTCATTTCATTTTATTTTATTTAAAAGTTTCAGTTAGAGTGAGTGAGTGAGGGGGTGCTGGACAAGTAGTTGTGCAGAATACCTGACATGCAATACAAGTAGACTATCAGCTGTCCTCACCCACAGGATTTTGGCCTCAGGAAAGCCCACCGGGAATGAGTGCAGGGTCCCTTTCCATGCGCGACATGGCACTACAAACATCCCGATATTTTACAACTGTTGATGGAGCAGCCGCTCTAAGCGCTACCAAAGAGTTAGGGCTCCTGTACTATCAGTCGGAAACAGCAGCCAGGAACTGTCAATCCGGTACCCTCAATCCGTTAGGCAAAGCCAGCACAGTCCAACTGCAACGACATATATGGCACTGAAGCACCCCACTGTGTCCAGTTTAGGGGGATGGGATGTGGTGGGAGCGGGGAAAAACGGCGTTCATTGCCCTAGTCAGGAAACAAGGTCAACCACTGGGTGATTCAGACGAGTCCCTGTGATAGTACCTCTACGCCTGGCCAATAGGCAAAGAAGGAGTATGAAAGCCGGGCGATAGACAGAGCCTATCTCCTCCTTAAGCAGTTTAGGTTTGCCAACCGGTGATTTGTTTGAGTCACCAGCTCTAGGAAGGTTGTCGTCCAGGAGTGAAGAGGCCTCCCTCCCCTAGGTTTAGTTTTATAGTTTTCCTTCTCCTAGATATACATCTACCTGGAAGACCTACGGGTCCATCAGCTCCGAGGGGGTTCGCCCCGCGCCTGGGTCCTAATCGAGGTATTTCTGCGACCCCGCATGGGTAGTTAATATTTATTGGTTATTTAGGTTAATATCTCCTTAAAAAATCGGGCATTTAGGTTAACTTCTACAGAAAATTTTCACTCCTCAAACGTGGTTTAAAAAGGGCATTACTATGCTTTCCATTTTCATTTTTACTGGGAGAGGGTATAGGTAAAAATTCGTGCAGTGGAAGCAGCTAAATTTGCTACAGTATTGGATTGAGAGAGACGAGTTAATGCATGGTTAGATATAGTTTTGTAAGTTTAGGAATGGATGGTTAGATATGGTTTAATAGGTTTAGGATTAGGATAAAGTTTAGGGTATGATTTACTTGCTATTAGAAATTCTGATTTGGTGCCCAAACCGAATATTTAGTAAGACTGAAAGATAAGATATGCTCAGTATAGATACAAAAGAATATTTGATATGGAGTACAGTTATACCTGATAGATATAGGTTATTGCATATTCTGTAAGTATAGTTAAATGTAGATGGATGGATAAGTAGTATTGTATACGAATGCATGGAATTTTAGACAATTTGAGTAAGCTGCCTTTAGAATACAACGAAGGAGAATGACTTCGTCTTTCTCTTAATATCCGGAAGTTTTTATTTCAATGAGTACCGCTTTATTTTGTGTAATGATTATTGCAATACTATCTCTTAACAAAGAGATATTAATGGTTGCTGTTCATTATAGATTACTTTAAGTCTGTGCATAGGACTATGGCTAGTAATTATTTACTTAGAAGCTTGGTTATGGGTTAGGAGTTATAATCAGGAGCATGCCTAGGAAATTTTGGGTGTTAATGAGTATCGATTTACGAGTCTGTTAGGGTCAGGGGCGGAGAGCAAGGACCCCTTTAAGTTACGTGAAACGGATTAGGTTTAGTGGCAACTTGAGAAATAGAGCAGTATGATTTGTTAGTGATCAGGAGAAAGAGAATTTAAGTAAAAAATAAAAAGGTTTGTCATGCAAAACAGACAAGGCAGTCATCTTGGAGGTAAAGTATCTATAGGAGGTACTTAGTATACAACCAGCAGTATTTTGCAGTTTTGAGAGGAATTTTAGGTACAATAGTTTCATGGTTTGTTGTACAAGTCCGTAGTCTAGGTCAGGGACGAAGCACTTTTAATATTGCAACTGGGTGTATCTAATTTTAAAAGTAGTAGAATAGAGTATTATGAGGTGTTCTACTTAGCTTAGGGATAGAATGAAAATTTAAGGTAATATTCAGAGTGATATAAGCAATTCCATGAGGATTAGATATATGATCACTGGATGTTGAGCTGCTCAGGAGAATTCTTGTATCTATTCAGAAGGATGTCTTGGTAATATAAGATTTGAGAAATTAAGAGTCTGGGGATACAGAGAGTTGTGAGCTGATGAGGATTCAGTATAGGCGACTATATATAGGTAGCAAAGGTGGTTTAGTTTAGTACGCACGTATTGCACTTATTAAGTATACTGCTTCAGTTCTATCCTCTATCGTAAAGGAAAATCCGTTTGTATTTCGATTGGCAATTTTGTCAAGAGAGGAAATTTAAAACAGCTTATGTAATTTTTGATGATATCAGTTTATAGACAATTGTACAGACTGATAATTTGTTGTGTAAGACATAGGAGCCCCTTGTGTTCGTATTTTGATGAAATGATGGATCAAGAGCATAGGTTCGGAACAGGTGTCCGGACAGGAAATGGCAGTGTACAAGGAAGGGGGGGGGGGTCACTGATATCTTATTAACGTTATTTTATTTATTTTTTTCTTTAAAAAAAATTGCCTTTCGATGGCTGATTATATGAAGTATCGTACTTAAATAAAGTTTTCATATCGTATAGAATACGTTTGAAACCAAAACTGCAACGCGAAATTTTTAAAAAATAAACGAGTTCAAACGTCGCAACCACGCGTTCCTATCCGACTTCTTAAAACCCCGCAGTTAACAACATCACATGGACTCTTCATAGAACTTTCTCCCACTCCACATCATGGCGAAGAAAAAGAGAAAAAGAAAAGATTGGAAAAGGAGTTTTACGTATTTTATTCTTCAAATTTCACTCAGTGCTTCTAACGGATATAAACAAAAAACTACTCACATATATATATATATATATATATATATATATATATATATATATTGCCTACAGCCCCTACAGCCGAATCTTCGCAAAATATTCTGTATTGTAGGGAGGGTGAGGATTATAGATAGACAACTGTGTACGTATCAGATTTTAAGGTTGAAAATCCGAATTTTGAATGTGTTTTATCAATCATCTGTTGTGTATATAAGTGAGAAATTCGTAGTATATATTAATAATAATTATTACCTTTCAGATTAACAAAATAAAATTATAATTTTCATTAGTTTGCGAAAAATATACTTCTACATTTTTGAAAAATAAATTAATACATTTTTAGTGAGACCAATATGGCTAATATACCATTAAATAGGAAATGATTTGAAAAATCCATACCAAAAAAAAAAAATAAAATTGATAACTAATTGCTCATTTTGCGAAAAAAATACGATCATTTTTTTCAGCAAGTTCTTCCTGATTCACCTATGGTGGCCCTACCGAATGAAGGAGTTGTTTTCAACACGTATGACGCCTAGCATTCCCAAAATGGTCACCGATCTGATACTGGTAAGTCTCATCGTTGCTTAACTGCGAGGGTTATGTAGGCAAGAAATATATATATATATATATATAGTAAGTTATAGAATATATATGGCGATTAAGCCACACAGAATATTTCGCGTTTCATCAACGCTAGCATTCTTCAGGCTTATGCGTGAATTTTGTGATTGTCTCGCGTTTTTATATATGCACCTTCTATTGAGTTTTTAGTTACCCAATCAGCTTTCTACTATCCACCGCACCCTTCCTAATCAGCCAATGAGAAGGCACTTATAGAACAAATACCCAGTTGACATCCGGTTGGCCCGTTCCTTTGTGTGTGCTATTTAGAATTGTTTTCATACGGTGTTTTTTATTATTGAATGTACTTTTGTGGTCATAATATCGATATTATGACCACAAAAGTACATTCAATAATAAGAACACTGTATGAAAACAATTCTAGCAAACAAATAGTAAGACAAGCAAACACATGTAGAGACCTAAACGATCCATGTAGATTATGTCTTCATGAAAAAGCTGTTCGCTATTTCTCTCCTACAGTTTAATAGATGTTGGGGTTGTTTAAAGAATAGGATAGCACATTTTTTCATGAAGACATAATCTAAATAAAGATTTAAATATTTCCTTCCTGTTCCTTTATTTCACGAAAGGCGTGTCTAGAAGCGTTTTTTGAAAAAATGCTTATTCGTCCAGGCTCATCTGCAACAGTTTTCTAATTATCTCAATATATTTGTTTTGTTGGTTTGTTTTACTCGGTGACCTGATTTAGCTATTAAGCAGCACGACACGAATTGTCCAAACTCTATAGAAAATGCTAACAATTCTGGCGAAAAGAAAACAGGTTTCTGCTATCAGTATATAAAAAAACACTTGTGACAGTAACATAGTATTACTTATTATTTAAATCCTAAATATAGAAATACGAAAAACGGGCGTCCGAAAAATTTCCATTAAACAAAAACGGATTCTACTTCTGGGTACCGTTAATAACAGGATGAAAATCTGTTAAAATACGTATTGACCATTGTTTTAGTTTTCAATATTTCTGATGAAATCATATTCAAAACTATTCCTGACCTGCATTTCATCAGAAATATTGAAAAATAAAACAATGGTCAATACGTATTTAAATATATATATATATATATATATATATATATATATATATATATATATATATATATATATATATATATATATATACACGTTTGGTTATAAAAATATATGCTTTTAATGTGTATGTTCAATAGGTTTTTCTTAATTTCAGATTGTAACAAATAATTAAGCTCAATACAATAAATTAACAACCTCAGTGCATATATGTCTCTAGCAAATATTCTAAAGCCAAAGATGTAATTATTTCACACCCATAGTGTTTTATTAATAATATAGTGTAACTGGCGCAAGTTTCGTTGAATGGTGGAAATTCATAAAACAACTCATCAAAAATAAATTTATGTTCCTCGAAAAAATCAATGAGTTTTTTTTTCTTCCTTGGATTAAATAATGCACTTTGGTAAAAAGAAATATAATTTTTTTATCATTTATTTAATATTTTTATTATTTTATTAAGTTTTCACTCTTCTGAAGAAATACCCTTTGAAATAGAAGAGACGTTAATTTTTATGGTGCCATATTAGACTTTTTTACATATAATATAATATATATATATATATATATATATATATATATATATATATATATATAATAGCTACCTTAGTAAACACGTGTGACTAGATCTTTTATGTATTTTTCCGGAACTTTTTCATTATGCTTTTCTTAAATATAATTTCTGTTTTCTGATGAGTATCTGATGCATGAAAACATTCCATATTGATATAATAATACTTGATCCTTTTCGGCGTAATAAAGCAGATATGTAAAAATGTACGGAAAATGTCATGTGTTGGGAAAATGTTTGGTAAGAAAAATAAATATTTGGAATTTGTTATATGGCTAAAAATTTATTATTTTATGTATATCATCTTGTTATACTTAACAAGCATTAAGTTGCTAAACTGAAAGGTTGGTACAAACTAAGTGAGAAATATGATTCGATGAATTATATGTTATCCAAAAAAAACATGTGTGTGTATGGGGGGTCTGTGTTGATGGGTATGTTCTGTGTGTGTGTGTGTGTGTGTGTGTGTGTGTGTGTGTGTGTGTGTACGTCTAGTTATGGAAACAGGCCGCAATAATTTACGTTCAAATATAAGCATCCACGTCCCTCTGTGCTTTTATACGTACTTATGTCGTATGCGATCTATATAATTATTCCTATTATTGACAGAAAAGTTTGTGATAAGTGTATCCACTAATCTTTATTGTGTTGTTTTTTGTCTTGATCTATTTTTAGTCGTTATCACACATTTGAGAGTAACGTGTATAAGAAGAAAATACAGATCATGAAATAAATGTGGAATGCGATAGTTTCCCAAGAGGAATTGGTGTTTTATTCTTTCACTTAGATAAGCACTTGGAATGTCATTATAAAGAAATGTAATAAATACATTATATATTATAAAAAATTGAAAGCATCTTTTTCCCTAGCTGAAACAACTGTATGCTCCGAGTGGAAAAAATGATTTTGGTGAATTTGTTAGAGTTGTTAGAGTGGGTATCGTGGGGTGGGGTCTGTTTTTAAACTAATTTTCACGTGTCAGGAAAAGAAGTTTGAAAATGCGTTCGTAGACATAATGAGTCGCGTGTCGGTAGACCTTAGGTAGAGGTAGGGCAATAGAGAGAGAGAGAAGAAGAAAAAAGGAGAATTGTCACTATGATGGGGAACGAAACGTTAATAGACTAATTTAGACATATTCATACCGAGACATACAGCCATATACACACATACGCACAAAATATACACATATACTTGTGCGCATACAAACACACACACATACATACATACAAGAATCTATACACACATAAATACACATCTATATGTATACATACACAAACAATGAAAAGTATAAATATATACAAATATAAATATATATATAAATATATATTTATATATACACACGCATTTATATATATACATATGTACGCAATAAATATACACAGACGGACATCTACAAAAATAAACATATGTACAGAGATAGTATCATAGAGACATATGTATATGTTTAAGTAAATAATATTAGAATACTAAAATTAATGAAATTAATTATATTTAAATTTAAATTTGCGATGAAAAGCCATTATGGAATTAATAAGAGAATTTAAAATTTAATCGGGGCACATCTAAATGTATACAGCTCTATATGAATATGTAAATATGAATACCAACATGAGACTCATTATGTCAACGAGCACATTTGCAAGCTTTTTTCCTTACACGTGAAAATCAGTTTATAAACAGAACCCCCTACGATACCCACTCTCCTATACAGTAACCAGTTCCAGTAAAATTAAGACACACTTTAATCGTTTCATATTTATATCCAGCTGTTAAACTATTTTTGAATAATTTTCCATAAGGTTGAAATGCAATCCATCCATTCTTTATCCTCTTTTTTTGTTAGTGAGCTCGCGAATTTTTATAGTTTTTTTTTTTCGAAGAGCTTCCCTTTTCCCCTTTTTACATTTTTTTTATTTTTAATTTTCTGCATTTTTCTTTGTGGCATCGATAGGTTCAAGATCCTCTGAGGAAGTCTCATTGACTGAAACAGATGACTGTTTTTAGCGACAATATATAACTGTCTGCCCTCAAATAATATATATATATCAATACACCAAAATCGGAACCAAAAAACAAAACTCTCAACCCTCACTTTTTAGCCTATGAGCTTCTCTCATTATATATATATATATATATATATATATATATATATATATATATATATATATGTGTGTGTGTGTGTGTGTGTGAACGTTTTTGTGTATGTGTATGTGTCTGTGTGTGTACATTTCCCTGCGCAATAACTTTGTCAATTTTAAGTCTACAGATTCGAAATTTGATATACAGGGTACTGAGATTAGGGAATATCTGTGTAATTCGTTTTGGGCCAGAAATTTTGCTATTAAAAGGTCAAAGTTTAACTATTTGAACTTTGAGAACTCTACCAAACTCCTCCGACAATTTTGTGTTTAAACACTTGAAATTTTAGATATAGGTTCTTAGACATGGATCTAACTTCATAAATTAATTTGAGCCCAAAAAATAAATGTTACGGAGTAATAGTAGGGATCAAAGTTTTAAAAAAAATTGACCTCGTCGGTTTCTACCAAATTACTAAGAAAATTTCTGGTCTAAACATTTGAAATTTAACGTAAAGGGTATTCAGAGATAGTACAAGCTTTTTAATCGGTTTGGGTTGAAAATTTTTAGTTATCCCTTTAAATGTATGTATGTATGTTTGAATTTATGCCTTAAAGTTTCGACAGCTGCGACGGATTTTTATGGTTTGGCGGTGGTCGTAGCAGCGTCAGGATTTTCCCCCGTTCGTTTCCTCCTTCGCTGTATGGGTTCGATCCCACCTTCCTACTAGCACTTTGTTTTTTGCTCAACACACACACACACATCCAAACCCGGGCAACGCCGGCCACCCATGCTAGTATATTTATAAAAGTGAACGTGTCTGTCTATGTGTCCGTGTGTCTGTGTATATTTTCCTACACTATAATTCTGTCAATTTTCAGTCTACAGACATCGAGATTTAATATACAAATGTCTGCCTAAAACATTCGACAGAGGCAACGGATTTTCACAAGATCAGTATCGTTTGAAGCTCGACCCTTCCGACGAAAGTACCGAAGATTTGGCTAAAAACATTAATATCTTCACTCTCAACTGGGAACTTTTCTACAGGGGGTCGCTTTTGTCGCCTTTATTTTCGAAAGTTATCCTCTCGTTTCGATTGTCTAGTCTAAATTAAAATCTACGTCACTTCCGGTTTGACGATGGTCGTAACAGCAAAGACATCAGCTGTTTATACCGTTCTTTTCCTCCTTCGCACTACAGTTTGGAGCCTGCCTTTCTGCTTCCACTTTTTTTTTCTTTTTGCTCAACATACACCTTCAAACACACGGGCAACGCCGGACTGAAATGCTAGTATATATATATATATATATATATATATATATATATATATATATATATATATATATATATATATATATATATAATGGGCGAAGCTCATAGGCTGATGAATGAGAGTTGAGAATTGTATGTTTTGGTTGCGATTTTGGTTGATTGCACCGAAATCATATATATGTTTTTAATTTTGATCTTACTACTATATATTAGGTTTAATATAATAATCGATAGAGAATTGTCTCTATAATAATAAATAGGTTTAAAAATACAACACTTTAACAAAAAATCCATGTTTTTAATGTTCTTCCCACCTTTATTGAGGGAGAGACGAAATTTACTCACCATTAAAAAAGCCGACATTGTTTCTAACTCTGCCCTCTCAGTAGTTTTATTATTATTATTATTATTATTGGTAGTAGTAGTAGTAGTAGTAGTAGTAGTAGTATTCATAACTAATAATTACATTATGTTTACCGTTTTACAGTTTCATTTCTATTCAATTACACTTACTGAAATCAATTCTGTCTCATTTTTTGCCGTTTGAATCAAACGCTTTTACGTTGCAACATTAAAAAATACTAAAAAAAAAACACAATCTTCTTCCACAAACAGCTAAAATGATTCACGTGAACCTTTTCGAACATGATTGCTAGGAATGAACGCTGTCCACGCTACTAATTTCCAGTTCTTTCAACGGGTTTCTTTCTCTTTTTCATTTCGATACGTTTTTGTGACCAAAAACTCTCATAACCTTTAAATCAATATATATATATATATATATATATATATATATATATATATATATATATATATATATATATGTGTGTGTGAGTGTGTGTATGTGTGTGTGTGTGTGTGTGTGCAACTAATTACAAATAATTGGGGAAATCTGACTCGGGTATTATGTTTTGTCCATGTTTGGAAATAGTACTTTTTCAAGGTTTTCTAATTGTATAAGTCCGCCAATAAAATATTCTTACTCTTCTGGTATGACTTATGTAAGTGGAGAGCTTCAATGTTTACACAGAATGAATTTTGGGGTTTTGTCTTTATGGAAGATAGTGCATATGAACGCCTGGAAAAGCATCGGCAGCAGGCAGTATGGCTAGTTTACGAAGAGGCTAGCCGCAGCAGCAACCGAAAAAAGCGGATATGCAAATTACGAAGTGTGCGCGAGCAGCTGAAAGAAAAAAAAAAGAAGGGAAAAATACACCACGTGCTTGGGACAGAAAGAAAGTCGACGTCGAAAAATTGACGTGTAAAGCCGAGGACGTGTATGAGCCGTTTGTAGCAGGCATGTTATCTAAGGAAGGAGAAACACGCACAGCTAAAATTGACATGTGGCAGCGAGAGACTTCTAAATTGTGCTGAAAATAACATTAATAAAAACTTTTGTTAAAAAAGAAAAAAGCCGACCGAAATTTTTATTTCTTTCTATCCAATTTTATTTGTATAGTGTAACCTCACGCAACGTTGCATTTAATTCTTATATTACGAATTTTAAACAGATATTTAGAGTAATGGAAAAATTATAAACACGCTGTTTTGTGAAAAACTTTTCTTTAAAAAAAAAAATCTTTAAATGAATAATTGTTGCCTATATAATATCTTCCGAAAAACAATGCAAGCCAATTATATCTACTTCTCCGTCTGTCGCCATCTAACCTGGTGTCTCAATAAAATAAATAAATAAATAAATAAATAAAACAATTTCCAGAAATAAATCATCATCTGATCGCTTTATACGCGAAGTCGTTAACCTTTCGCATCAGCGGTAAATGTCGTTGCATATCGATTGATTTTCTGTTTAACACTTCCGTTTCTATAGGAACAATATTCTCGTGATATCATGTTCTGTTAAGCAACAGTTTTAGCGTTTAGGTCGTATCATTGATTTCTCAAATGCAAACATTTAAGTTTCGATGTTTTTAATTAAAATAATAAGTAGATATTAAAACATGATAGTACAACAAATATTCTTAATCCATACCCACAAAAATCCCAACCGTTTCTTATTATCAAATTGGTAGTGTAAGCAGGTCTGCTTAGCTAAGGAAGCGCCGGTGATCATTTGGGATTGAAGTCAATATAGGCATTCGTCGTCCTTCTTATGGGGCTCGGTCGAGACAAGACATGAGGCCACTTGATGTAATAAGCATTGAAGAACGAGAGATGATTATCGCAAAGACAGCAGACGCCTATTGAATTTATTGTTGAGAAGACAAAGGTTATAGGTAAGAGAAAAACACTCGGTCGGAAGAGAACTCAACAACAGTGCAGTTGTTGGAAAAAGCTACTCTAATATGAACTTGTATTACAATGAGGTAATAAACTCGCGAAATGATAGAGACCACTAAACTAGCGAGTCAAACTAATGAAATTAAGGAAGCAGGATATATATCAGACAATTTGTAAGCGTAGTACTAAATGAAGACTAGCTAGATTTCGTCTGTGGCGGAGAGGTTGCAGTGAAGAAGGAAAGTGTGACGAATAAAATTACAGATACATTTTAGTTCTTTACAAAGAACCTTCAAATAGGACTGAGATCCACGAACCTTTAGGATAACTTTAGGCGTGAGAAAATTTTTAGAGCGATAGAAAAAATTGATTTTATGAGAAACAGAAGGAGCAACAGATCTAATATAAGAACTCAAAGAAAAGTTTAATAAGAAAGGATGCCCAAGATGTTTTAGGGTTGATTACGCATCGGTAGCGAGACTATTCATGATAATCTCAAGTAGTAAAGGGACACACCTACTATTGAAAGACAGAAGCTGAGTCTTACCAGGATTAAAAGACATAAGCAATGTCATGCCCAAATCCATAACTGACCCTAGGTCAACTTCTAGGTCAGCTAAATATTTCAACTGATATAAGGAAGATAGTAATACTAGATTAGAGTGTGGTATCATCAGCAGAAATGTTAATATTCTAAATAATATTCTCTGGAAGAACATAATGTAGAATCAGTGTACGACCTAGAATAGAGCACCTGACTTTGATATAAAAAAGAAAATGAAAAGTCAATCGCAGCGCACAATCTTCGATCAAATAAAGAACTTATAATGTCAAGAACCATAACCTCGAGATTTTTGTAAGACAAGAATGCTACAGTCTGTTGAACGCGTTCGAAATATCAAGCGCAATGGCCTTACCCTCTCCTGAATTATCCATAAAGATACAGAACCCTTCAGTTACAATAATTAATAGACCAGCTTTTAAACGAATGTCATGAAAACCGTATTGAACTAAAGAGTCTCAGCCTTTCTAAAAAAAAAAATAAACCAGTTTACCGTTGACCAACCTTTCAAAAGCGTTGTTAATAAGAAAGAATAACATGAAGATACTTAGGTGAGCTGATCAGCTATAGTGACCACTAGCTTGAACGATCACCAGAACTATAGTCGGCTTTGCATAAGGAATGCAAGGATGCGTAAAACAAGTGCATGGAGTGAAGAAAACCACGTCGCTATGAATAGACTGTGTGTTCCTGGCTGAACTTGTCCAGATTTCATATACAATTAATGAAGCTTGCTGTTTTCGGTGTCAGGGGTAAAAATTTCTTGAAGGTATAACGAATAGTTACGACAAAGGAGGACATGACACCAACTAGTAAACATGGAGCACAGTTTATGTAGGCAATGTGCAGACTTTCAAATACGATGAATACCAGCAAAAAATGGAATTGTCGTTGGCACATTGAGATCACGGTATTACAGAACAGTATGACTCGCAGATAATATTAGGGTGAATGTTTAGGGTCCATCTTATACAATATTTGCTATTCTACTTCAGTGAAAGTTCTGAGAAATCATTTGTGTCAAGGACTAACACTTGATCTCGTTATGAAATGCATATCTGAATATTAAATTAAGTTATCAGTTACTTCGCAAATGTTGATCTAGTTAAGATATATAGAATATTAGTTTTCCCGCTTCATCTGTTGGTTAACTACCTATTTGTAGTATATGTTTCTCATTGTATCTTTTTATTTTACAGGGTAATATCCACTTATCAAGGCGCGAAAGACACTCAGGGGTAAAGGTTATTGCGTGTACAGTAATCAATGGGATAGTATCTTAGTAATCGTTAGTAGTGGAGATTTGATAAAGTGTCTTACTTAAGGGGGTGGTTTATCAGGAATTTGTTTATCTTGGACTTGAAGACATCCAGGTTGTAGTCAGGCGGGAAACAGACAAACGGAAAAGAGTTTCACGGGCGTGCACTTCTAAGAAAGAAGTTTTGTTCATGAAATCTACGTTTTGGTTTTGGCACAGATAAAGAGTGGGGAAATTTTTTGACAGTGTTTACAGCTAGCCGGGTGTTCATCGTGTAAGATTGGCGAGAGTGGACCAGAAATTGGAGTTCAGGCGAGCACTTGCCATGGAAGTAACGATAAAACAAAGACAGGCTCGCAATGTCTCTCCTGTGGGATAGAGGTTACAGTGAAGAGAAAAGGGCATCCCTCACTAAGCCACGAAACCTATTTTGTATTCTTGATATTCGTGAGTTTCATTATATTCTCTCCTACCTCTCTAATTTTGAATTAATAAAAAAGTGCAGACTATTAATTTTCACCTCACTAAATAGAAAGTATGTATTTATTGTGGTCTTTTATTTTTGTTAGGTTACATGACAAAAATGAATCACGTCTGGCCGAGTATCCAGCTGATTTCTGTTATTTATATTTATAGTAGTTTCATCACTCCAATGCCGACGGGAGCTTATTTGGAAATTTTCATAGATTCATACGAGAAGGATTTCTGCTAAAAATGACCTAGGCTCAAACCAAAACTGCAACTGACTAATTGCTTCACAAAAACAGAGCCCCGGAACTAGACTTATATTACTTTTTAAAACTCACAAAGACTAGTTAGAATGTAGAGTCTCATTAGATAAGCAGTCGCTAATAGTCATAAGTATGCCATTAATTATAAGTATGCCACTGATCGTAATACGCCATGGGTAGAAATATGACAAAATTTTAAATCGCCATGACAAAATACAGCCTTGTTATAAAATCATTTTATGAGCATTTATGACAATAATAATATGGGCATTCCTTGCACGATTCTCTTGCCTAATGCATTTCTTTTGCTTTTTCTATTTCAAGATTAATTTTTCATTTCATTCAAGAATTACATGAGATGTTTTTCTTGCAATATTCTTTCAGAATAATTACGGCAATCAAGTAAAGCCTGTCAAGAATAAGTTTTAAATTTAAGTATCGATAAAACATTGAAACTGCGTGACGGGATTAGCTATCATTGACAAAGATCAAAGCACATTTTCCAAGCTGTTTTGGTTTTGCTATACAACATGGTATAAGGTTACCCCAACATAAAATATTACATAATAAAATTCACATGCCTTTCTCGAAGAAACTTTTTAGATATCTTACATGTACATATATTTTCTGTCATGTACATAGTTGGTGTATTTCATCAAGACTATCAATGAGGTATATGGTTTACGGTTAGAATCAAAATGCAGTATATGGTGGGCTATATATCAAGGATACTCCTTCCCGATGGAAACAAGTTGCATCCTCTGCCTATTTTACAAGTATTTCAATGATGGATGCTCTGACGAACTACAAGCCCTTGTACCCCCTCGACGAAAATACCCCCGACAAAGCCAACAAGCAGCGAGTTTCCACCTCTACACAGTTGAGATCAGTAGATGTAAGTAAGTCTTCTACTCTAATATTTTCTTCCCCAGAACTGCAGGGCTTTGGAATTCTCTTCCAGTATCTTTCTTCCCTTACTGTACCGACATGCAGAAGTTCAAGTGTAATGTGAACAGACATCTTGCTGCTAAAATCCTTTTATAGTATTCCTGCAACTTAGGTCTCTAATAGTAGCCCCTACATCAAAGTGGCAACGTGCCTTGTTTGGGGTGAAGATGTAATTAAAAAACAATTATTATTCTATCATATCAAATCATATCATATCAGTTTACAACTTTTTGAAAGAGTAGGTATTCATGAGATTAACAATTCATTTCTCATGAAGAGACAAGTTACTAGATATGCGGATTAGTTTACATTTCCTATTTTTTTCATTGCGAACAGAGACTTTGGAGGATAAAGAAGACATATCTCCACTGGTTAGATGTTGATAGAGGTTAAAAGTGTTCTTTATATTGAGAGACACGCCGAGCTGCATGTACGCCTGATAGAATACATCCATAAAGCATTGTTTCGAAAAGGTCACAAAGACTTTTTTATCAGTAATACTAACACTCCAAAAGAAATATTTCATTTTTTACACTTATCAAGGGACAGCAACCACTCAAGGATAAGGGTTAGTGAGTTACAGTGGTCAAAGGGAACACGTCGTAGTAATCGTTATTGGTGGAAATTTGGTAAATTGGATTACTTAAGGTGATGGCTCGTCATGAATTTGTTCACGTTGGAGTTGAAGATAACCATGTTGTAGTCAGTTTGAAAATAGAACAGAGTTCCACAGGCGTGCAGTTTTAAGAAAGAAACTTTGTTCATGGAATTTACGTTTAGGTTTGGGCACAGATAAAGAGTGGATGAAATTATTGATAGTGGTTTCAGTCAGACGAGTGTTTTTCGTGAAAGTTAGGAAAGGGGGGACTATACATTGGATCTCAGACAAATTTTGATATTTTCAAGATCTGTTATGCTTATAATCACAAGGACGTCTATGATAGCATCCCATGATTAGTTTATAAAATTAATTGTCAATTCAGAAAAGTCAAAATCTTATAGCATATAACACATATAGCACAATCGGTTCTCTCTATCGCTCTAACCACTTTCTACTAACTTGTGCTATTTTTTATCATTACAAATCTAAAATGAAGACATGCACCGAGTACTATACTAATATTTCGTCCAGTTAATCATTTTAGGGTTTTTGATGCAGTGTAGAAACGAATATATTATTTGATTGAGCCCTCCCTTTCTACTTCTCTGAACGTCTCTGTCACAGTCGTCGTGTCGCTAGTTATAAATAATTTTATGGCAGGTATTTTTTAGAGTTTGCTGATATTTTACCTGCTTCCATTGTTTCAGTTTGTTTCGCCCTTTGGTCTAGTGGTCTCCAGCGATTCGCAGCTCTTATACCTCTTCGTAATACGGCATCTTATTCCAGTGGCTTCTTTCCAAGAACTACAAGCTTACGGGATTATTTTACTGATTGCTGTTTTCCGTCTGCTAAAACCTTGGTCTTTCCAAGGTTAATATGCATCTCCAGTTTGTGTTATTGATACCCCTTATACTAAGTGGTGTAACGCCTTGTCTGGAGAAATGTCCATAATAAATAAACGTCGGTGTATCATGAGGATCTATTATGGGCTTAATTTACTTTTTAATTTTGACAAAATATATTCTGAATTATTTGTGAAGATATACAAAACAGCATAACTGATTATAACAGCACTTCAGGAGAATATTACTTTTACAATTCAAGGTTCAATCCTCAGTGTGGGCGACCGAAGAAAAATACATTTGCAAATTACTTAGGACCTCTATCCAGTCATGGCTGATGAAACAATCGCACGCTACCCTCGTGAAGTAAATAAAAGGTTCCACTTCAAATTCCGTCCAAATTCTCGAGTTCGACAGAAACGTTCCCGAGTTCGAATAGATACACCTGAAGAAGATAGGAAGTTACATCGACCGAAACGTTGTGGAAATCATACTCAGGATCAGAACAGTAGTGCGATGAATAATAATACAAATAACTAATCCTCATCTCAAAAATTCAGAAACGTCGTTGTAGAAAGTATTCTTACTGGAGAGATATCGGGAAAGCCAATGTCTGTAACATAACGCGGACGCGCGTATGAACAGGGCTGACTAGCATGCACATGCATGCAAAATGATATCACTGGCAGAAGAAAATAAGGACTTTAAAAAGGAGATCACGTTAGAGATGAAGATAACGTTCGAAATTAGCTAAGAGTTGTGGAGAACATTCGAGATCACGAAGGATATGTCACAGCCGCAACGATGTGGAAATAAATTTTCTACTCTTTGTCTACTTCGTGACTGAGGCTCCAACAAAATTAATAAATGAATGAATCCAATCTCTGTTTCCTGTAAGACATTAACAGCAACGATGCTGGCATTATGTCGATATTAGTCTTGGATTATGTCTTGTTGTATTGTTTATGGCGTGACTTCTTATCTTACGAAACGCGCAATAAAATTTCAGCATCTGTTCAGTTTCAATCGGCTTAGTTACAAATAACGAAATACGACAGAAACAAAACTTCTAAAAGCTGGAAAGTTTACGAAAAGGAAAAAATGAACACTATATCAATCAGTACAGAAATAGAATAAGAAAAACGTTGGTTATTAAAATATTAGGATGGATTTTTCCTCCAATTTATGTCCAGCATCAGATATGTTTCTCTACGTGTTATTTACTTTCTTTTTTTTTTCTATACACTTTGAATGGTTTTGTCCGGCAGCTCTTACTCGCTATATTATTTTTAGTGACAGCATAGATTCATATTTATCGTTATAGAATTCACTAGTGGCAGTTTACTGTGCAACATATACAGCAGTAAGATAGGCTTGATTTTTTATTTTGTGCACCTTTTTTATGGAAATTGCTCTAGACAAGGAATAAAGGAACTTGGTGTCAACAGCTAAAATGCAAAATCATGATCAAAAAGTAGTAAACAGTAAGTGTTAAATAAATAGATTAAATAACAGCAATTCTCCCCCCTTGTCAAAACCATCACTCATGGAATGTGAGGACTTAAAGGCAAATAATCGAAGCGATAATTATGAGGCTACCGACATATAAACTTCTTGAATTACATAATGTCCAAAAACATTGTGTACGCTAGTTGAGCATTAATTATTTAGTTTATAAATAACTAGAGTACGTTGGTTGATATCTTGGCCAACAACACTAGTGTGCGATAGAATAGATCCGATTGAAATGGAACTGGATATGACCAATTCTATAGTCTGAGATCGTATGCATTTTCCTAATAACAAACTCTTAGATAGAGATGTCATGACTATTGATATATAGACATGGAAAGCATTTGTAATTTTCTTGCTTCTTACATTCAAACGATGAAACGCTAGTTTTTCTTATGAGGTTTGAAGTGGCGAATGAGCAAACCACTTGACCACTTTGATTTTTAAAACTTTGAGTACTGAAATTTTCAAGGAAGTTGAACATAGAAAAAAAAGAAAAGAATCCGAGTTTTTTAACAATTTTACAACGCATTATAAGTGATGCTGCATGAATACTTTTTTTTCTTTTTACAGAAACCTTTTTTTTTTTACACTTTTTTGGGCGCAAGTTTGTGCAGTATTTTCCTGCATATAATTAAGAATTTATTTAAGTGTGTTTGCAGGCTGGTGTATTCGTTTGTGTATACGTAAAACACAGTAACAAATACTCGTAATATTATTTTGAATATGCTATCATCCATCTAAAAATCTTCATTATATAATCTGCTTCAATCCGCTGAACACATCGTCTAACATTACATTACCAAAATCGATAAAAAATGCATATTTATCAAATACTATATACAGTGCCCCAATTAGACGAGAGGGATATTATAACATTCAATATATAGTAAGCGTTGAAGATTTCGGGCGGACCAGAATGCTAAGAAAGTTATGCAGAAATATTTAAAATAGTTTATGTTCTTGTTTATCGAGGTTGTTAAATATCAACGAATGCGGATAAATTGTAAGTTAAAATCCAGTGAGTATTACGCCTGTACCTTGAGAAAAACACAGTTTAAATTTGCCAACCTTATGGTCAATTAGCGCAATCAGATTACATAGAGTTGCCATACTGTTTTGAAATTTAGTATTGAACTCTGCTCTAGTCGCGGTCTTTAACGATAATCATATATATATATATATATATATATATATATATATATATATATATATATATATATATATATATATATATATGTATATATTATATTATATTATATATATACACGCACACAAATATACATACATATATATACATATACATATATATACATATATGATGATGACGCACTGATGAGCTGTGAAACTGTGAAACAGCGAAACAGTACTGTATGTGGATGACTACAATGCTCTTCATCTTGAGTTGAGCATATTGAGAAGTGAAACACGAATTACCATTAGCGTATAAGCGATGCTCTTTGTGTAAACGAATCGAGCTAGGTATTTCGGACGATGTCAAAACATCGTTAAACTACCGACTAACTCAGCAGCCGCCGATTGCGTAGTGGTTAAGCGCTTGGCTGTCGTACAGACGGTCGGGTTTCAATTCTGGTTTGATATAATTGCCTGTCTAGCCGGACTGATGAGCTGTGAAACAGCGAAACAGTACTGTATGTGGATGAATATATATACATATACATATATATACATATAAATGCATATGCATATAAACACACACACACACACACACACACATATATATATATATATATATATATATATATATATATATATATATATATATATATATATATATTATCGCTTTTTAATTCTTTGTTTTGAAAATTCTCTCGATACAGCTTTTAGAAGCGAGGATCGAAACCGGTCAGCTGGCTCCCCATTTCTCTTTCTTTTCTCTCCTGTTTCCCCTTCCCCCCCTTTTGGAGAGAATATTAAAGGAACACACACACACACGCACACACACACACACACACACACACACATATATATATATATATATATATATATATATATACAAATTTACATTTAATAATGAATCATAAAAGTCTTCCTTTCCTAATTGTTATATTCAAATTTTGTATCCCTAAAAACATTATGAAATATACATACATCAATATATATATATATATATATATAGATATCATTACAAATCTCCAAAAAAGAAACACAAATAAACCTATAATCCCATCCTCCAACGTAGACACCTACTACCAGGTCTCCTACTCCAACATCAAGGGTCTACGTTCCAACCTTCCACAGGTTGAAACACAATTACAGGAGACGAAACCGGACATATTCTTTCTAAGTAAAACTGGCATAGGGCAAACCACTTCTCTTGACGAATTCATAATTAAAGGATACTCCAACTTAACATCTAAATCTGACCCCCAAGATCGCTATGGGCATGGAATATGTGCCTACATCAAAGATGGCTTTCCATATGGTAGGGATATCTCCAGAGAAGACCCTAATTTACCTTATATGTGCTTCTGGGTTGCGCTAGCTTACACCACTGCATTTATATTTGCCCTCTATCGACCTCACAACAGTGGGGTTACTATCTTTAAGAGCATACCCGTAGAAAATTGACCACATCCTGTCTGCTCCTCTTTCGGCTAACATTCACATTTTCGGTGACTTCAATGTCCATAATGTGGAATGGCTGACCCACTCAAATAAAACCGATGACGAGGGGAGGTTTTGTCATGATTTTGCCATTGCCTATGACCTCACTCAGATTGTTCAGGAACCCACCCGTGTGCCCGATACTACCGGTCAATATGCAAGCCTTCTAGACCTTTTCCTCACAACTTCCCCTGAGCTGTGTTCGTGTTCCATTCTATCTCCTCTGGTATCCTCTGACCACTCAGTTGTATCAGTTAAGATAAAAATGAAATGTAATAAGTCTTCAGACGTACCTCTCCACCGTACTCTATATCGATACTCTATGGCTGACTGGGATAGCTTCCGTACATTCATATCTGATCTACCTCTGCATTCCATGTTCAAAAAGGATGTGTCCTTTATAGTACCAAACCTGACCGAATGGTTAATTGTAGGCATAGACCGATTCATACCAACCAAAAATTCCAACAAAAACCTAACAGCCAGTCATGGTTCTCTCCTGAATGTGCTGCTGCCATCGCGCACAGAAATCACTTTTTCCATAGCTACCAACGTAATAGATGTACTGAGACTAAAGCTGCTTTCTGGACTGCCAGCAACCACTGTAAAAGAGTAATTAAACATGCAAGAGAGCTATATGCTCAGTCTGTTAAATCCAAAGTCGCTGATCAGCGGCTGGGTTCACACCAGTTCTGGCAAATATAAACAGAATCTTGAACAGAAGCGTGCGTTCTATCCCAATTATTATCAATGGACCTGAGGTCATCTCATCAGCATCAGACAAGGTCAGACTATTTGCCAAGAACTTTGCAGCTCATTCTACCCGATGCGACAATGACCATCAACTCCCTGTATTTCCTCCTATAACAGACAACACGCTATGCAACATACAAATATATATGCGTGAGGTCGCCAAGCTAATCAAGAACCTTGATTCCAGTAAAGCAACTGGCCCTGACGGCATTCCAGTTATAGTGCTAAAAAAGCTCCAACCAGAACTTGCCCCCATACTTACAAAGCTGTTTAAGCGTTGCCTTAAGGAGAAGTGCTTTTCAACACCCTGGGAAACCTCATCAGTATGCCCTGTATTTAAGAATTCAGGTGAAAAGTCATCTCCCTCTTAGTACAGACCAATAAGTTTCCTGTGTGTCATGAGTAAGTTGTTGGAATCCATACTAAATAAAGAAGTAGTCAACCACCTCAACAGAAACAACCTTCTTAGTGACATGCAATATGGTTTCCGCTCTGCAAGATCTACAGCAGATGTGCTAACGGTTATATCACATCTGAGCAGGAGCTGCTAAAAACAGCCTATCCTGCCTTGACAGAGTACAAAATAGACTTTGTGGTTTAGTGGGGGATGCCCTTTTCTCTTCCCGGCAACCTCTGTCCCACAGGAGAAACGTTGCGAGCCTGTCTTCGTTTTATCGTTATTTCCATGGCAAGTGCTCGTCTGAGCTCCAATCCCTCGTCCCCGATCGCCAATCTTTCACGAGAAACACCCGTCTGGCTGAAACTACTGTCAATAATTTTTCCCACTCTTTATCTGTGCCTAAATCCAAACGTAGATTCCATGAGCAAAGCTTCTTTCTTAGAACTGCACGCCAGTGGAACTCTCTGCGACTTGCCTGTTTCCCACCTGGCTACAACGTGGAAGTCTTCCAGTCCAACATAAACAAACTCCTGACAAACCGCCCTCTTAAGTAAGACACTCTATCAAAACCCCCAATACTAATGATTACTACAATATTATCTCATTGATTACTGTACACGAAATAACCATTATCCCTGAGTGGCCTTCGGGCCTTGATAAGTTGTAACCCCCAATAAAACAATAATATATATATATATATATATATATATATATATATATATACTTAGGGAAATACTTTTGTGCCCAAGCATTTATTTTTCTACATAGTCAGTACCATTCTCAATGCATTCTTCCCAGCCTCTGGCGTATAATTTCCCCAGCGCGCTTTATCATTCAGATCTCTGTCGTCACTCGGAAACTAAAGAACCCATCTTCTAACTGTGCTGGCATTAGCTGCATCCGTTCTGTAAACGTTCAACAGACGCTTCTAAATGCGATTCGTTCAATGTTTTCCTGCATAACCTAATTTAGAGAGTCATCTCTGCTTCTGAAGAATGTCCATGACAAATGTAGCTTTCTTAGACTCTCACATTCAATACCTGCAAAAGATAGAGAAAACTTATAGGTCATAAACGCATAAATTCAATCATCATAGCAATTCAATTTGCAATCCTCCATAATCGATTCAGTTGGAATAAAAAAGGGAGGCATTACATTTGGAACGTACCTCGTATTTATTTTGAGAAAAAATATGCACTTTGAAACAAGTAATGTTTTACGGAAATATGTTTTGGAGGTAAAGATGTTTTTTTGAAGGTTTATTCATTAAAGTTCCTTTCAGCGTTGATATTTATTTTATTTATTTTTTATTGTTTGCACGCAAGGATCAGGTGGCTCTCTTTTTTTTTATCTTAAACCATACTATGAATATTGAGAATTTTATAGAGCATTTACCATTATTGACAATTCATTCAACAATTTCTGGACTACACTGTACACAACGTGGTCTAAACTATATATATATCGGGAGATTGGGACCGTTAATGGATAGTAACATGTAATTCCACTAAGATTAAGCTTTTTTTAACAAATGCAGAAAATTTTCTCATTCACCGATTGTCATAACAAACAATACTCTACCCATTTTTCAAACCCATCCTCTTCACAGAAAATATGAATGTGAACAAAAACATCGAGAAGAGTGCCGATGCTACCGAACATAAAATGAGCTCTCTTATATTCTAACAAATTTGTGACATCGGAGATCAACATATACCTTTACAAAGCCACAATTCCTCTATGCATAAAGCACTGTTGCCACATCTGGGCTGGTGCATGTACCACTAGTGTTTCATTCTTAAATTAGGGTGCAAGAAGATCTCAAATCTAATAGGTCTTGCACTGACGTCCAAGCTCCAACCTTTGTCTCATAGATGCAATGCAGCATCCCTGTACTTGTTTCACAATTACTTTAAGAGAAATGTAACCCGATGAACCCATAGCACTTTTTTTATTATTCAATTTTCACACCAAACAAGGCATAATGCCACTTTAAATTAGGGTGCTACTATCGGGAACATATGTTGCAGGGATATTATGAAGGGGGATGAGTAGCAAGATATCTGTTCACATTACACTTGAACTTCTGCATGTCAGTACAGTTGGGAAAGCAGAATCCCGGAAGGCAGTTCCAAAGTCTCGCAGTTCTGGGGAAGAAACTATTGGAGTAGAAGCCTTTCTTAGGAATCTCTACTGTGAAGAGGTGAGATTTAGCTGCTGGTCGAGTTTGTCGGGGGTATTTACGTCGAGGAGGTACAAGGGCTGGTAGTTCGTCAGAGTATTCACCATTTAAGTACTCGTAGAACAGACAGAGGGATGCAACATTTCGTCGATGGGACAGAGGCTGAAGCTCATATGACAGTTTAGGGCCTATCAGGTTGGCGACTGTCTTTTTAACTCTTTCCAGGAGTGAGAGACAAGTATCAGATGCACCAGCCCAAATGTGATAACAGTAGTCCATACATGGGCGAATGGTGGCCTTATAAAGGTACAGGATACATTCAGGTGTAAATAGTTTTCTAGCACGGTAGAGAGAGCCCACCTTTCACAGCAGTATTGGCAATGTTCTCAATGTATCTATTCCAGTTCATGTTCCCTGTAAACAGTTTAAAGGAAGTACTTTGGGGTAATGTGTTCTTGGCCATTGCTATTGGCGGTAGAGAAGGTTTCTTGTAACTATTGAAGAAAACAAGCTTAGTCGTGGCAGCATCGAATGTGGCCATCCATTTTTGTCCCCATTCCACTGCAGGTTTTAGGTCATCCTCTAGTGTTTGTACGGGACATTTTCTCAATTGGCAGAGTGCTTACCTCACATGCAAGAGGCTCAGGTTTCGAATTAGAGGTTTGGATATGTCTAACTTATGTCCCTTCGACTTAGATCCTCTCGACATACCCGACAAGCAGCAAAATCTCTCCTTCGCAGTTGAAAATCCTATATACCTGAAAACCTTAAACTCCATTTTTCTCTCTCCGACTTCTAGACTTAAAAATTCCTTCATTGTTTTTTTTGTTTGTTTTTTGTTTTTCTTTTGTTTTTTGTTTTTTTGTTTTTTTTTCTTCCTTGACTCTACTATCCTGCTGAAGTTTAAATTTAAGACGAACAATTATCTCAACAGCTGAACTACGCACGATCACCTGTTAGACAAGATACCAAATATTAACACGTTTGGTTTCAAGTAGCAATTTGCCTTGTTTGAGGGTAAAAATGAGTAAAAAAAATCAACTAGGACAAATGTTCTTGCTCCATTGTCATGAAAACTTCTCACTTTCCTGTGTTGATTACTTCAACATTTTAAACGTAAAATATCATTTAATCATCACAGAAAAAATTGTATCTGCTGTTTTTATGGACAACATTTCCTATTGTTTATTTTGACACACACTTTGTTTTTACAATAAACTTTGTGGGTCATCTGTGATTAACATCAACAATGTATCGTGCTTACCAAATAAATACACATATTCAATTTTGGTTTTGATAAAGATGATACAATTCGCTCTTAAACTATCATATAGCGTTAACATAGTTCTATTCCTCAATTTAAGGAGAATCTATATATTAATACAATAGCGTGTGTGTTCTTTTGTGTGTCACGCTTTCCGGCAAATTTGATTGGTTGAGATTTTATTCGGGAATAGACATTTAATTTCGGAATACACATTTACGAACGCTCTGGGTTGTATTCGAATAGCGCGTTCTCACAGATATATTTGTTTTTAATTCTAAAAAATTTAGGGCTTTATCTTACAAAAGTTGTTAAGAAATAATTGATTTTAAGTTATTACGTAATAAAATCAATAACAAATATCTCTGTCGGCGGAGACAAAAATTGAGCAATTATTTGTTTTTTGTTTTTTTTTTCATTGTTTAATTTTTTCCATTTGTTTATTGAGAGAGAAAGCGAGAGAGAGAGAGAGGTTTCGTTATATATTATTACTCCTACTACAACGTAATGAAACCTCAATTTTCATGAAAAAAGCGACACATTAGCGAAACGAAACCTGTTTTGTACACACACTATTTTTTCTAAAAACATTAACTCTAAATATATATATATGTATATATATATATATATAATGACAGTTCATTTTTCTAAATAAATTATTTTTATTACAACATTGTTTTAACGAACACTAAATTTGTTTTTAATTCTATAAAATTTAGGTTTTATCTTTCCAAAGTTGTGAAGAAATAATTGATTTTAAGTTATTCCTTAATAAAAAACGATAACAAATCTCTAAGCCGCCGAGGACAAAAATTGAGCAGTTATTTGTATTTGTTTTTTGTTTTTTTTCATTGTTTATTTTTTACATTTGTTTATTGAGAGAAAGAGAGAGAGAGGTTTTCGTTAATTATAGTTACTACTACTACAACTTATGAAACCTCACCTTTCATGAGAATCCTTGACTTTACAAACTAAAAAAGCGACACATTATTAGCGAAACGAAACCTGTTTTGTATATGAAATATTTTTAAAAACATTAGATCTAATAAATTAAATGACAGTTCATTTTTCTAAATAAATTATTTTTCTTAATTTTCAATAAAATATTTTTATAGTTGTTTCTCAAAGTGTTCCTTTGGTTTACAACTTTCAGTTTTGGATTGTGCGATTTTTATTTCATTTTCCAGCAATTCACTTTTTTTAAGTAATCGTGTTGACGGTTTTTTTTTTTTTTTTTGAACAGACGATTACGTTCATCTTGGACGTTCACGGACTTTTGCAAATTTAAAAATTTTTATTGCTGACAAAGAATTATTTTTTACGCTAGATACTTATCACACTTATTACTATTTCCTATTGAAATGTGTTTTAATAGTTTTCGCCTACCATGTTTGTTTACCGTCAATATGGACGAACGATGAAGGCAAGGAAGCCAGGCAGCCGGAGTACGGCAAAATAGGAGACGGAATCAATTATCGGCGGATGAAAGACAAGCCCAACGAAATAGAAACAGAAAACAAATGCGAAGAACAAGGAGTCAAATGAGCGAGGAAGAGAGAAATGCATGTAATAATCGTAGTAGAGAAAGAATGCAGAGAAGAATGATTCAAATTAATGAAGAAGAAAGAGAATTGTATAACACTCAAGCAAGAGAACGGTTGCGATCAAGAAGATATGCAATGGATGATGAAGAAAGGCAAGAACAATGAAGCATCAACAGACAACATATGAGAGTTAGAAGAAATGACATGACTGAAGGAGAACGACTGATGAACCGTGAAAATAGGAGAACTAGAAATAACATAGGAAGAAATAATGCAGATGGTGTTCAATTTATAAATCCTGATAGATTCTATATTGGTCCAATGAATGTTATTTGTGAAAACTGCCAGGGTCTCCGATTTCAGGGAGAGTCTCTGAATTGCTGTCATAATGGAAAAGTTTCACTTGAGCCCCTATTAGAATATCCGGTCATTCGAAGGGAATTGTTTGAAGGAAATGACAGGGATTCAACCAACTTTAGAAAAACCATTAGGAATAATAACTCCTCCTTTGCCTTCGCTTCTTTCCGTGCTGCAGTGAAGCCACCCCCAGGACATGGTCCATATTGTTTTCGATTGCCAGGACAAATAAATCATTATGCAACAGATTTACATCCAAGTGAAAATGAAGAAAGAAAATACTGACAGCTCTATATAATTGAGACAAATGAAGCATTAAATCTGAAGTTAAATGCTAATCAAAATTCTGATTGCTTATATTCAGTTTTTGAAAAAATATCTCAAGCAATGATTGATAATCCTTATGTAGGGGCATATAAAAACATGAGAACTGTCGAACTTGAAGAGCAACAGAGGGCTACTTCACAAAATGCCCGCCCTCAGAAAAATAACCATGCAGTTTATTGCCGGCCCTGATGCGAGGAGATATAATAATCCAACAAATTATAAAGTTGCAGTAATATTTGTCGGTGATGATGGAGCACCTCCTGTCCATCGTGACATTATAGTGTACCCAGAATGACAACAGAGGGAGAGGATATCTTATCTTTCTTGCCATCTTGACGCAACGATTTACCCTCTTCTCTTTCCTCATGGTGAATTTGGAGGGCATATAAACATTCCTCGTGTAGAAAATAGGCAAACCAGAGTTCGTAACAAGGTTTCCATGCATGAATTTTATGCATATCGTCTATCGATAAGGGATGGCTTCAGTCCAATACACACTGGTGGAAAACTATTTCAGCAATATATAGTTGATACTTATGTTAAAGTAGAAGGTTGTCGTTTGAAATTCATTGCAGAAAATCAAGCACAACTAAGAGTTGCAATGTATTCTGGCTTGATGGATCACCTTGCAAGACATAATGAAACTGGAGATCCCGGAATACCTGTCATTTTACCATCATCCTTCACAGGGAGCCCACGAAATATGCAACAATGCTATCAAGACGCAATGGCAATTGTTTGCAAATATAGAAGGCTTGATTTACTCATAACATATACTTGCAATCCAAAATGTCTAGAAGTAATCGGAAACTTACAGCCGCATGAAACTGCACAGAACAGACCTTATTTGTAGGCACGAGTTTTTATAAAACATCTCAATGAATTGATGATTCATATAAAGGACAGGCATGTATTTGGGGTAACTATTGCTGTGATACATGTAATTGAATTTCAGAAACGAGGTCTTCAACATTGTCACATGCTAATCATGCTGCGTGCAGAAGATAAAATTAGAACTGAAGAACAAATTGATAATATTGTTTCAGCTGAATTACCATCAGAACATGATCCAGAATTGAGACAATTAGGTAAAAAACTCATGATTCATGGACTCTGCGGTACATTTAATCCCAACTCAATCTGTATGGTAGAGGGAGAGTGTCAGAAGAAATTTCCTATGTCGTATCAGGAGGAGACTATTACAAATGTTTCTGGATATCCTCTATATAGACGCAGAAATAATGGAGATTCTGTTAGAGTGGGTGTCCATGAGGTTGACTGCAGGTTTTTAGTATCATATAATGAATATTTACTCAGAAAATATGGTGCTCACATTAATGTAGAAGTGCGTATCTCGGTAAAAAGTGTGAAATATCTTTTCAAATATGTCTATAAAGGACATGGTTGCGCAATTATGGAAATGAATATAAATAACAATGAAAGTAATGAACTTGAATATAATGAAATTAAGCAATATATTTTGTGTAGATATGTATTCCCGTCTGAAGCATTTTGCCGTTTGTCAGAATATAAAATGGATGGACAGTCACACACAGTTTATCGACTGGCGCTCCATTTTTTTGATGAACAACAAGTTTATTATAGGCCAGGTGAACAAAGACAGGCTGCTGGCCATGCAGAAGGACGCGACACGCAATTAACTTCATGGTTCAAACTTAACCAAAGTGACGTGGATGCAAGACCCTACTTTTATATTGATATTCCTGAATATTATGTATTCAACAAGCAAAGTAACACCTGGACCAGAAGACATTGCTACCGCCAGATTGTTACAAGAATGTACTCTGCCATTCCTAGAAATGCTGAGAAATTCCATTTAAGGATGCTTCTTCTTCATGTATCAGGTTCAACTTCTTTTGATGACTTGAAAACTGTAGGAGGTAAAGAATTGCCGACCTTTTCGGATGCCTGTATTCGATTACAACTGCTTGAAGATGACAACGAACTACAAATGGCTTTGAGTGAGGCAGCTGTATATCAAATTCCACGGCAGCTTCTTAACATGTTTGCAATGATTTGTTTATTCAATACACCACAAAACGCTTTACAATTATGGAATGATAACAAACACCTTATAACAGAGGACCTTTTACGGCAATATGATAACAATATTGCAGAAAACATCGCTCCGCATCACATAAACATGGTTCTGAATGAAAATGGCATGACTTGTGCGATGCATGATCTGCCAGAACCAATCAATGGCTTTCCTTTCATTCAATATGTGGAAGAAATTCAAGAAGTTAATCCTGAAGTACTAAATATTGGGCAAAGAAATGTATTTGATAGTGTCATTAACGCTGTAAATGCAATAGATAGAGCATAGACTCTCAACCTGGGGGCCATGGCCCCCAAGGGGGCCATGGCAATAATTTAGGGGGGCCATGGTGGAATTTTCTTTTTTAATTGATTAAGTTGACAATAAAATTTTGTTACCTACATAATATTGTTACGAATGTGTGTGTACGTGTGTATGTATGTATGTGTGTATGTATGTGGGAGAGAGGTGATCGAATTATCTCAGTGTGGCCTTGGATATCAGCACGTAAACATGTGGGTATAATTGATTCTGAACCATACTGTATACTGTTTTACTTATTTTGTTCGACAATTATAAATGCGGTCGCTGTTTTCGTGTGTGAAATATTTGTGCACTTCCTTTATTATTTTCTTATTTTTTGGTATCATTGTATTCATGCTCATTCCCTACTCAGGTATTCCTGCTTTTTTTTTAGTGCTAATATTGATGTGACTCGCTATTCTTCTCATAATTTCAATTGGGGCAGTGCTTGTCAAAGGAGGTGTGTTCTTGCTGTAGAAAGTACATTTCAGCTTGCTAGGTTGAGTGTGAATGTTTATCATCTTTACTCTCTCTGTGTATGTTTGTGTATGACTGTGTGTGTGCTTAATGTGTGAGTCCATGGATGTATTATGTATGTGGATATTTGTGTGTTCGTCATTTTATCACTTGTCCTATTTATCTGTCCTTCATTATCATTCTTTTGTCTTATCACTTAATGTTTGTTCTGATGGTCTGTCTTCTTTATTTTCCCTAGATTTGCGATGGCTACTAGTGTTACTAAGAAGCGGAAGTACAGTGAAGAGTACATTAGCTACGGATTTACATCAATTCTCGCTGATGGCATCGAGAAACCTCAGTGTGTACTGTGCTTCAAAGTGTTGGGGAACGATTCTATGAGGCCTAGTAAGTTGAAGCATCATTTACAGACCATCCATCCACAGTATGCTGAAAAAGACCCCGATTTCTTCAGGCGCCATGAAAGTAGTTTCGGAAAACAGAAACTGGATGCAACTGGTGCTTTCCAACAACAGACCTCAAGTGTAGTTGAGGCATCATACGAGGTTGCCCTTGAAATAGCGAAGCAAAAGAAGCCCCACACAATTGGTGAAACCTTAATTAAGCCATGTACTTTAAAGATGGTCAAGCGTGTTCTTGGAGATGCAAATGAACGTAAAATTCAACAAATTTCCTTGTCAAACGACACAGTGAAGCGGAGAATTAATGAAATGTCAGATGACATAAAGGAAAAAGTGATACAGGAGATCAAATCGTCTCCAGCTGGTATGTTTGCAATACAACTGGATGAGTCAACGGATGTGAGTTCGTGTTCACAGCTACTCGTGTTTGTTAGGTATATTTTCTTGTGTGATATCAAGGAAGAATATCTGTTATGTACACAGCTTGAGACCACCACAACAGCTGAAGATGTGATGGAAAAGCTATCTTCTTTCTTCAAAGCTAACAGGATCCCATGGGAAAATTGTTGTGGAGTCTGTACAGACGGGGCTCCAGCGATGCTGGGATCAAAATCAGGGTTCCAGAAGCGTGTCAAGGAAGTAGCTCCGAATGCCAAGGGGGTTCATTGTATGATCCATCGTTTTGCACTGGCGTCGAAAACCCTCCCTGATGAACTTTGCAAGATCCTGGAGGCAGTGGTCAAATGCGTCAACTTTGTAAAAGCTGGAGCTCTGAACTCTCGCCTTTTCCAGAACCTCTGTAGAGACATGGATTCGGAGCATGAAGCTCTCCTCTTTTACTCCAAAGTGCGCTGGCTTTCCAAGGGCAATGTTGTGAATCGAGTGTTTGAACTTCGGGGGGAGCTAAAATTGTTCCTGGAAATGCAAGGGAAAGATGATCTGTTGAGTCACTTCAATGAGGTTTTGTGGGAGCCACGTCTTGCATATTTAGCAGATATATTTGAGCAGCTAAATAGGTTGAATCTGAAACTACAGGGCAAGGAAAGAAATGTGTTTCACCTGATGGACTGTCTTCGTGGATTTCTTGCCAAGCTCCAGAATTGGCAAAGGAAAGTCGGTGCCGGGAATGTTGCCATGTTTGAAAACCTTTCAGCTGTCCTTGACGAGAATGAAGAAGATAGTCTGCTTGACCCATTACTTAAAACTGAAATCACCCAGCATCTGAGATCCTTGGAAAGTGAACTTAATATGTACTTCCCAGAATTCGAGGAGGAAGAAGGGAAGTTGGTAAGGAATCCATTCTCTGGCACTCTTGATATTACTACCATTCCCAGTGATGTTCAGGACGAGTTCCTTGATCTCAAACATGATTCTGCTGCCAAAGATCTCTATGAAGAAAAATCTCTGAATGTATTCTGGTGTTCGATGCATCAGTCATATCCAAAAGTCAGTGAGATTGCACTTCGACTACTCTTGCCTTTTTCAACTACCTATTTATGTGAGTCTGGTTTCTCCACCCTTCTACAAATCAAGAATAAGAGCCGCAACCGATTGGATGTGGACCCCGACATGAGATGTGCATTGTCAGTGACACAATCTCGGATTCGTCAACTGACTGAAAAGAAACAATATCAGCCTTCCCACTGATGTGTGATAAAGTATGCAGAGGTTAATTGAACTTTCTCCCATCCAAATCAAATTTGCTATTGTCTGCTAGTCTTTTGTAGTCTAGTGATGTAAGTTAAGCATATCACAGAAATCTATCAATATAAGATAATTATGACTGTAAACTTTGTAATAAAGCAAGGGTGTTCTCTTCATCAACATTTTATTTATTCTTTTTTTTCTGCGCCTTTTTTGGCAGGGTGGGATTTGGGAGAAAAATGAAGGGGAGCCACACGAATGTTGAGAATTCATGAAGGGGGAATGGAGTGAAAAAGGTTGAGAACCACTGAGATAGAGGATTAGAGACTAAGCACCGACTGTTTTATCTGGATGCACCCGGCGGTTCTGTTAAAACTTTTCTATTTAATAGGATTCATGATTACCTGATGGTTCAAAATGTGGTTGTAAGTATTTTTGCTTGGACAGGTATTGCAGCAACTTTATTGAAAAATGGAAAAATGCTTCAAAGTATCTTCAAATTTCCGTTTCCTTTGACTGAGACATTTTCATGCAATATTCCACATAATTCTGACCAAGCAAATATTCTCAGGCAGGTGAAAGTTTTCATTATTGATCCCTCAATATGCATTTAAAGCCATTGATAATTGTTTACAGAATATTATGAACAATAATAATATATTTGATAGTAAAGTCATCATATTAGGAGGAGACTTCAGGCAAATTCTGCCTGTGGTTCCTAGAGCTCCACATGCTGCAGTATTGGATGTATGTCTTAAAGAAGCCTCCAATGTGGCACCATTTTCATCAACTAAATCTCTCTCAGAATATGAGGACTAATGAAAACGAACAAGTTTTCTCAAAATGGTTCTTACAAACTGGAAAGGTCAAGTTCATAGTTCACTTGACAATGTTTCTCATGGCACGATCGATATTCCAGAACAATGTGTATGCAATGACTCTTTAGTATCAGACATATTTGATCATTGCACACAAGACGAAATGAAAAGTAGAGTTATTTTGTCACAAAAAAATGCAGATTGTTTAGAAGTTAATGAAGATATTCTACGAAGACAATCAACTGAGGGCAAAACATATCTAAGTTCAGATTCAGTATCAGCAGACAATGAAATGGAAGCCAATAATTATCCGATGGAATTCATAAATTCACTTACGCCTTCAGGTATGCCTCCTCATCGTCCTAATCTCAAAGTTGTATCTATTATTATGCTGCTTTGCAACCTGTCATTTACGCAAGGACTATGCAATAGAACACGTTTAGAAGTATTGGAGCTTCATAACCACAGTATTCTAGCTTCAATAATAAGTGGATCTAATGCTCAGGCACGAGTTTTATTTCCAAGAATTAAACTTAATCCTAGTGACGCAAATATTCCATTTGTTCTGCACAGTACTCAATTTCCCGTCCGCCTATCATATTCAATGACCATTAATAAAGCTCAAGGACAGACATTCGATAAAGTTGGGATCTACCTACCACAACCTTGCTTTGCTCATAGACAACTTTGTGTAGCTTTCTCACGAGCAATGTCTATGAAGAGTGTAAAAGTGAAAATTTGTGCTCAAAATAAATCTACTCATGGCCAGAGATGAACGACCTTCACTAGAAATATTGTATATAAAGAAGTTTTGTAAATTATTTCATGTATTGCTCATTTTTTAATTATATAATCAACTAAAATCTCATCACATTTATCCAAACATGTACAAATTAGGAACAAGATAATTAGTATTGAAAATATCATTTCATTTAATTTGCACGGAAACCGCTATCTTCTATATACTTTATATATCAATACGAAAGTGTGTGTTATTTTGTGTGTCACGCTTACATCTTTTATCTTCCAAATGACTGTCGTTTAATTTTTATCTATCTTTCTTTTTAAGTAACTCTGTATCTTTGACAGATCAATTAACCGATTTACTTTGCAAAAACTTTCCCAAACTAAAAAAAACATACCTGTTTACTTTTCCAAATAGGCTATTTTATTTCATAATAAAAAAGGGCGCATGTAGATAGTATTCTTTTATATTTAAAAAATATGTGCAAGTCATTTGACATTGGTTCATAATAGTCGTTATTGGTTTCATTTAATTTTCTATTTTCCTATTTGTTTAATAAAAAGAATTAATTATATTATTTGTCTATCGAAACAAATTAAAATTAATTTCGTAAAAATGTAATTAATTTCTTTGCTTTTTTATTCACAAGTTTTACTTTACATATTCTTATAACAAATGTTCTTAATTTTTAGTTAGACATAAAATAGTTTAATCGATTTTAAAACATTAAAAAATATTTAATATGAGTGTAAAAAAGTGTCTATTGATTTTTTAGGATAAAATTAAAATTTAAAATTCCATTAACAATTTTATATATTGTTTTATATTATTTTGTCTTTATTCTATAAAATTTAGGATTTTATTTTTCTGGTACATGCAAAAGTTGTTAAGAAATAATTGCTTTTATTAGTTATTTTGTTGGTAAAAAAAAACAACACAATTCTCTCGAATATATATATATATATATATATATATATATATATATATATATATATATATATATATATAATTATCAAAGTAACTGGAATGCTGAGACTGATACTACACTCAGAAATTCATGTTGAAGTAATGGTTGCCTAATCCCTAACAGTGTTTATTTGGAAAAGCCGCTAAAACTGTTTATGATTTAAACATTACTTTATTTCATGTACATTTTTAACAGTGGGGTGAGGGATATGAAATCAGTCCCGGAAATAGCTGAAACCGTTTACGCACTAAACATTACATCATTATTTGATTAAAAATTTATAATCTATCAAAGTTATTATCTTAGTAAGGTTAGGCAATAATGTGGGTTAAAATTATGAAAATATTATAGTCGAAATTAGTAACATATCCAAGAATTATGAAAAATGATGAAATGTGAGTTAACTGATTGGTGTGTTTGTAATGAAATCATCAGCCCAGACAATATGTCAAAGTTATTATTTTAGAAAAGGTTATAATGGTATGATGGTGTCTTCATTCATGCTAAACGCCCATAGAATGGCCAGCAGCAGTATATTACATATGAAATATGCCGCCGTGGAATTTCCACAGGTCCTGCTAGTTATAATGATTGCTGTTAGTAGTTCGGATATATATAAAATATATATTCCGACAATGTAGCTGCAATAGAGAAAATACCTTATGTTCACCATTAGTTTACGCGCCCCGAATATATATATATATATATATATATATATATATATATATATATATATATATATTAGGGTAAGTTGATTTTTAACTTTCTTCAAAAGATCAAATTCCTTAATGGACCAAAAGTTGTGTCTATACCTATTGAATACTCATACCAAAAATTAGATCTGAGTCTTTAACGTTTTTTTTGCGAATTTGACATAAAAGATGTTAAATAAACACGGGCGGAAAAATCCTCGATTTTGATGGATTTTGCCTAAATATTGATGTCAAAACTAAATAATTTCAGCATTTAAGTCAGGAAATCTTATTTTATTTGATGGGAATATAATTTGAAACAAAATTATAAAAAAATTTCAAATTGAAATTTAAGCCCCCCCCCCCAACTTAACTGTGCCGAGTTTAAAATGCTATTATTTAAACAGAAATTGTTGAATGTATCGACAAAAAAATTTGTTCCTGATATGAAAACACAACAAGCAATTGTTGAAAAACAAATAATTATTTATTTTTAATATAAAGAATCAAAGTATTCTAAATAAGAGCCCTTCGATGAAAAAGCGGGTCTTATTTGTTGGCACAAAACTTTTCCAAGTATGTGCCGGTGCCTTGCTTCAAAGCCGTATACACATTGAGAAGCCTCTGTCACCAACTTAACTGCTCGTTCAACACCTTGGGAATGTGAAGGGAAATCTAGCAAGTCAGGCTTTTCGACTGTTAACAATGAACTCTAATTCACTGTCTTGTGTAAGTGGTGGCTCACATACTCCATTTACTAACAAATCTATTAAATTTGTCCAGTGTAGAGCCGTAAAGGTGATCACCGGGATCTTTTTAAGTCTTTTATTGGCTGGCTCCCCTCTCCTTAAACAATATAAAAAATAATTTGAGTTTAATCTTTTAATGCAATTTATACTGCTTTAATAAGATTTGGGGAAATTAAATGCAATCTTTAAAATGTCACAATAAATTGGTGTAAGTAATTCAAGCAGTTTTTTATGAATAAATATTAACTTAACTAATGGTTAAAATTCTTTTTATTCCCTCTTCTCTTACTTCAAGTTCATCTGATTTTACCATAGAAAATAAAATATTTTCTGGCAGTAATGCAAAAGCATTATACTGAATGTTTTTAAGTGTAATTTTTTTTAATTTCAGTTGGTTGCTTCTGTATTCTCTGAATCATATTATAAATATACATTTATTGGTGGTGGAATTTTTTATTTTTTTATGTCAAACCAACAAATCGCATATACATTTACAATAAAATTGATCAAACAATTTGGTTGAAAGATTATGTGGATATGTCCCACGAGTCCATAGGCACATGAGCCTTATGGCCAATGTTAACCATCTAGCTTGGTTAAATGGTCCAATTTTCCAGGATGCAAATCTAGGGTCTACCTTACCTCTTAAAATCCCAACTGTATACTCGTAGATCAGTCTTTGGTCACTACTTTGGCTATCCTTATCTTCAAATTCACACTTAAAGGGATTCCCAACAGCGGAAAATACTATTTGTGATAAATTATGGCAATCATTTGCACATGATTTACCCAATGGACCACTGAATGTTTTGGAGCTGTTTGTGGTGCCATCTAAATGCTTCAGCAAAACCCTAAATGGAAGTTCATTCTGGTGCAAAGAGCAACCAATAGTATGAAGATTGTTTTGATTGTTTTTCTAAAAGTGTTACCAGACCACATTCACAGTCTGTGTTCGCATTTGTGTTGTCAACAAGGACATCCTTAATGGTGCTTAAACATTGGAATTCCTCTAAAACTTCAGCCACTTGCTCTACAAGAACATTACCAGTTGCTCCAGTATCCGGAAAAATTTGGTGAGTCAAATATAGACTCTCATTTGCTGTTTCTTTTGTTATTGTGAGGTGATACTCAGATGCTTTGGTTGTTTTTTTTTTTGTTTTTTTTTTCACAATTTGAAATCCATTTACATCCACTGCTTCTTTTTGGAGCAGTGTATCTTTGTATGTCCTCCCATCAACACCTATACAAAGAAGATTTTCCATATTTTGCTGTGGTTTTTATAGGCATCTGCGTTTACTTTACCTTTTGCCCTATCAATTTTACGTTTATCCATATAGATATTCTTTATATCTATATTAGGGATACGAAGGCCCATGGCTCTTAAAGGCAAGAGCAGGGCATTGCCAAGACTGGCTCCAAGATTAGAGGATATATCATCCCTGACTAATTCAAGAGACAACCTTAGAATTTTTCTAAGATTATATGTAAGGTTATAGGGTACTTTGAGAGGACTTCTTGGCTGTATGTAATCTGCTTCATCACTTGGAGAAGATGAGTGACTTAGAGATGTACTTGGAGAAACTTGAGCTTGAATAGATGATGTTGATGGCATGGGAGATGTTTTTTGTTGGATTCCTCTTTCACCTTTTCTTTTAATTTTTTATTGCGATTTTATCTATTGGACCAAGTTTAAATGTGCCCTAGGGCCCTATTTTACTCCTTTGGTCTTTTAAATATCCTCGGTCTTCCATATGAACCTGGAATATCAGATTAAAATCAAATTTACTAAGATTAAAAATACAGTTTAACATATTAAATTAAAAATATTTTACATGTAAAATAAAATGAAAAAAATTGATTTAAATATCTATTTTTACTGTGGAAATGTTTTTTTTTCTCTAAATTTACATAATTTAGACATTGAGTTATCCCTTTCATAATAAATCCAAAAATAAAAATAAAAAATAACTTACTTTCCGCTTCAGAGGACGAGTGCATGTGATGTGCTTGATCTGGCAATTTTCTTTGTTGCATTTGACATTAATATTGTCACAACTTAAAATGGGCAGCTTGCACGAACATGATGAAATATCAAACAATGTTTCTATTTTTCCTTCCAGAATTTTGTTTGGGCAGCAGGTATATGTTTCCTATTTATTTGCTTTGTCTTCTGAAAGCATATTCACCTTGACGACAACACTATTTTCATTTAACAAAGGCAAACGAGGGTTGACAGTCTTCCAAATATCTATGACGTAATTTGCTATTAATTTCGAAATACTATAGCAAGAAAGATGGGGATAAGTGTTCATTAAAAATAGCAATATTGAATTATTTGTCTAACGGTTGTTGGCTCTGTTTTATCCAAAGGTGATGGTAAACCTGAAGATTTAATTGCTTCTTTACATCGAGTGGAAACTCCAGTGTTTTTTTCCAGCCACTTTTTAAAATTAAAATATCTGTAAAAAGAAACACACACACACACACACACACATATATATATTATATATATATATATATATATAATATTTTCAGATAACACACGAAAATATTTTTAAAAAATTGGAAATAAATTTCAAAATTTAGTTTTAAAAAATGTTTTACTTACCAATCAATACAGTTTAGTTCAAAAACAAATTCGTAAACCAAAACCAGCCTTTAAAAAAACACTGAATTTTTAAATATAAATAAATGACAATAATTATATAAAGTTTAAATATTTTAATAGTATGTTTAAATTGTTTAAATTAATTATTCTAATAGAATGTTTAATTCGTTAAATTAATACGTGTGAATTCGAAGGTTAAAAAATGTAAACAAGGTGAAAGTCGAAAAAATATCCAATAAATAAAACTCTTTTACTAAGTCATCATTTGTATTTTAAACTATATATTTTAATATATTTTGTTTTTGTTTTTGGTCATTTTATATAAATTAATATGAAAATAGATAATAAACTTTAAAAAAAAAATTCTGTAATAGATTTTATTATTTTACGCTAGTTTAATCTCGGATTTTTTTATGGATACATATTTCTGGTTTCACCGAAATTACGACGAAGAGTGCAAATATTGATGTCTTTAAATTCCATTTTGAAAAAAAAAGAAATACAAAATTTTGGAACAAAAATATTTTTCATGTTATTTAGGGTGTTATTTCGCAATTTTCCATCTATTAACCTGTTTACAGTTCCAAAATCGACTTACCCTAATATATATATATATATATATATATATATATATATATATATATATATATATATATATATATATATATAACTCTCAATTCGGCCTGGATTATACCTTTCTTCATTCCCTTTAATCTTACGAATGAACCTCCATTTTTTCTCGTTGAACCTAACTACAAGATGGAAGATATTTTAAACTGTTCATGAAAACTTTTCTGTTTGGAATCTATGTTCTAAATAGCAAACTTTATGACTGCCTATGAATATTATTTTGACAAAAACATTTTCCCCGATGAAGTCAGCAATTTATTGAAAATCCATGGATTAAAGAAAAATGCTTAATTTTGATATTCCTTACGAGATAATAAATTTGTTGTTAACTTTTCTAATTTACAGTATGTAATTGCAAACTTGGAAAGGCATTCATCTGCGAAATAAAGAGAAAGTCGATGCATAAGGACTAAATTTTACGTTGTATAATTTGGAACAACAACAATTACGATAAAAGATGCTTTGTTGCCTAAATGGTGGATATTTTAAACTGGTTTTAGGGTCATATGTTGCTGCGAAGATTCTTACTGCCTTATCAATTTAAAGTTATTTTTTCAAATTAACGGGAACATGAGGATATTTTAATTTAAAGTCAGATATGAACAAGTCAAATTATAGAGGAATAAATGGCGAATCAAATGAGGTATAGGTTGTTTAAACAGTTACACTCGGATTAGCTTAAAGTAGCGATTTTTGAAAACATGACAATGCGGACATTTTTTTAGCGCCACTATATATATATATATATATATATATATATATATATATATATATATACATATATATATATATATATATATATATATATATATATATATAGGTAACGCGCAAATACAAACTGAAAAAATTATTCTACAATAAAAAAAATATTTTTATAAATGTTTTTTTAAATTTTTATTTGTAATCATAATTATTATAAAGAAGGACTTAAGATGGATTCTGCCGGAAATACACCTAAAATTGCTGTTAATAATAGTTATTTCTTGAATTAAGTCTTTCTACTTAACTTTTAACTTTAGCAACTTTTCACACTCATCAGTTATTTATTATTGCAGGTATATTATTAACCGAAAAAGGTACTAACATTCAAGAGCGATAACTATGAGTTGAAAATTTTGAGCTGTTGTATTTCTAGTTTTTCCTCCTTTGCACAACTAAAATTCACTGATATTTTATGAATAAAAATAGGTGATTGTATATTTCTTAAGTATTTTTCTACTTTTCGTTCACTTTATTAACCCTATGTCGTTTTTATGATATCTGTTAGTATTCGATAAGCTGAATGACGGCAAAAGAGCACGATTATGAAATATATGTAAGACAGTAATAAAGAAATTATACGTAGTCGCCTAAATTATAATTTAAAAAATTAACAAAAAGAAGCATAATATCTTTAATTTTACAAAAAAGTATTATCTATATATTAATACGATAGCGTGTGTGTTCTTTTGTGTGTCACGCTAACATCCGGGTCGTTTATCTGTTATGTTCTTCTATTGCTTGTCATGAATAATTTTACCAAGAATTCTTCAGAAGTTTTGGTTTCGGTTTCGACTTTAGCTGATGGCATTTAAATCATCTATTTTTTTTTAATAAATAATTGTATTAAAATTCTTCATAAGTTTTGGTTTCGGTTTCGGTTATGGCTGAAGGCACTCAAACTATATATATATATATATATATATATATATATATATCATAAGTTTTTATTTCAGTTTCGATTCAAGCTAATACACCCAAGGCATGTGCATTAAGTATGACGTAACATGTTGTTACGTCATATAATTAAGTATAAATGATGATGATGTATACAAGAACACTATAGTGCTATATATATAACACACACGCTTTGCTCTCTTCCATAAAAACAAAACATATTTTTATCATATTCACTAGGGTAATTTATAATTAAGAAAGCCTGATTAATGTCACTGAGCATTAGGTATTTATTAGTTCTTCGATAAAATAACAATTTTAATATGGAGAACTCCAAATCTCTGTACATGCTGATTTATTAATTGAATGCAATTCCCCATCTGTCTTCAATGTATAATAATTCTGGTTAGAGGGATGAACTTTTATTTATTTAATCAAGAGAGAATAGGAATTTGTTTGTTTTTGTTTTATTTTCATCAATTGTATTGTCGTCTGCATTCAGTCAGAAAAAAAAAACATAAAAAAAACAAGAAAACAATCACGAGAGAGGATATGAAGAGATATATAGAGAGTGGTCAAAAAAAATTAAAATAAAAGAAAGAATAGCTAATAAGCGCTGACAGTAGAGGAGAAAGAAAGAAAAAAGAAAGAAAGAAAGAAATCAGCTAGCGAACGCTGGCAGACTGTATAGAGAAGGGTAGGTGAAACAAAAGGAGGGTCGATCTGTGAATTCACCCTTCTCACTTTTCTCAATAACTATGCCTTGGAAATTTTTGAAATTTTCACAAGTATTAAACAAGATATGAGTAAAATGTAACAGAACTGATTTTCCCTGAAAATCCGGTTGCCCCTCTAGGATTGCCTTTCGGGTTAAAACTAGCAGGGCTACCCGGCGTTGCTCGGGACCGTATAAACAATGAAAAAACAAAAGCAGATATTGAACATATGTTTTACTCTTAGGAGAGAGGAATCTTTCATCTCAAGTTTTAGCGTTACAAACAAACATTTGTCTTTTATATATATAAATAATGACAGGTTTTTTGGGGGCCCCCCTCGAAGATAACTGATCAGTTGACCAACTTCTAGTGGTCCGTTTGACGTGAAATTTCGATATTTGTCATCCGGGTGATGGGGCTTCGATATGATACCAAATTTGTCAAGTTTGGTTCCGTCTTTCAAAAGTTTTAGCGTTACAAACAAACATACATACATACACACAGACGTTTGGCTTTTATATATATAGATAGATAGCAGGGCTACCCGGCGTTGCTCGGGACCGTATAAACAATGAAAAAACAAAAGCAGATATTGAACATATGTTTGATTCTTAGGGGAGAGGAATCTTTCATCTCTATGTATTATTTGTTTTATCTACCCTAGGACTGATATTGTTCATGTTTTATCCCTAGCATAGGTAATTTACAGCATGTATATGAAATTGTTTTACCTTAGGGAGAAGAGAACAGGTAATATACAACATAATGTGTCTATATTACATCCCTGGCAACGCCTAGAAACCAGCTAGAACATGTATTTCAGTCAATCTTTATTATATCCTGGGCTATGCCGGGAAACCAGCTAATTTCTTTTTAGTGACTTGACCACCAAAATACCTCCCTAAGTGTGTCCTTTCTTTTGAACTTATTAGATATAGGTATCTAGAAATGTGTGTGAAATTTTGTTGAATGCATTGTTCACTATGATTTTCTTATTGTTCTACACAATATCAACTGTAGCGAAATAACACAGTAAACTTAGTGTAGTGTTAGAATAAAGAGCAAAGGAAAAAATTAGAATCATATTTTGTAATTGCAAATCTAAATTTGCTAGCATGTACCAGTATTGGCCAGGTTGTGGAAATTTGGAACTTATAACATATGTAGTGGCCTTTTCCTAGATACCTATTGCTAAAAATTATACTTTCATTTTGTTAGAAAAATCTCTCTTCAGATGCCCTGCATCATTCAAAATAAAAACAAATATTTTTATAATTGTTTCAGTATATTGCTACACAATGTGAAAGTTTTTAACGTTTGTAAAAAAAATCATGAATGTGCTTATATTGCAAAAAAGAAAATATCAGTGCACAGTATTGAAAGTGTTTGAGATTCAAAAGTCTGTAACATTTCTACTAACTTCATAAGATGTCATGTGAGAAACTGAATTGAATATCAAGACATTATCTGAAGCGTTTTTATTTTGGTGTAACATATGTGTTTACAGTGAACCTTAACTTTTAATAAACAGATTGGTATGCAATAACATAGGCTAAGAATCTTTAAAATATATATAAATTGGAAAAATGTGTGAACAAATAAAAAAAAATGATCCGCTCCACTTGATGACATCAAGCACAGTAATATTTTAGTGAAGAAAATATGAAATTGATGTTCAGTGATTAGTTTGGATGAATGAGAAAATGTAATTGTTTGATGCATAAAAATAACTCAGTTGCTGTATTTGATATTAAGCAGCAAAATATAGTGATTTGAATATTTGGGAAAACATCAAACCAGATTATGTAAAAAGAAAAAAAAAAGATGAAATTAGAAAATATATATTTTATGTTTATGAGTTCTGCCAATCAAAATTTTGTGGCAGAAATTGGGTGATTACCATGCAATTTTATTTTGGTAAAATTCTTAAATTATTAGAATGTTTATTATAATTTCTAATTAGTGACTTGTTATAATCAAAATCCGCCCTAAAGAGTGTCCTTTCTTTTATTAGGTATCAGAGTAGGTATCAAGATTTCTACTTCTATACAAATGTGATATTTCAGATCTGTACATAAAAGATTTGTTGAATATATAGGTTGAGAATTGTTCTGTGTCGCTCTCTCTCACACACACACGCATTCTCACTTTTATAGATATAATAGATAGATTACTCTAGATATATTTCCATATGTCTGAATACCCTATATACAAATTTTCAAATCTGTAGATAAAAAAATTTGTTGAGTATATAGGTTGAAAATTGTTCTCTCTCTCTCTCTCACACACACATTCTCAATTTTAGAAATATAATAGATAGATTATGCTAGATATATTTCCATATGTCTGAATACCCTATATACAAATTTTCTAATCTGTAGATAAAATATTTGTTGAATATATAGGTTGAAAATTGTTCTTACTCTCTCTCTCTCTCTCTCTGGCTACCTCACACACACATTCTAACTTTTATAGATATAATAGATAGATTATGCTAGATATATTTCCATATGTGTGAATACCCTATATACAAATTTTCTAATTTGTAGATAAAAAATTTGTAGAGTGCATAGGTTGAGAATTGTTCTCTCTATCTCTCACACACACACATTCTAACTTTTAAAGATATAATAGATTATGCTAGATATATTTCGATATTTCTGAATACCCTATATATAAAAATTTGTTGAATGTATAGGTTGAGAACTGTTCTCTCTCTCTCTCTCTCTCTCTCGCTCACACACACACACATTCTCACTTTTATAGATATAATAGAAAGATTATCCTAGATATATTTCTATTTGTATGAATACTCTATATACAAATTTTAAAATCTGTAGATAAAGAATTTGTTGAGTATATGGGTTGAGAATTGTTCTCTCTCTCTCTCTCTCTCTCTCTCTCTCACACACACACACACACATTCTCACTTTTATAGATATAATAGATTATGCTAGATATATTTCCATATGTCTGAATACCCTATATACAAATTTTCAAATCTGTAGATAAAAAATTTGTTGAGTATATAGGTTGAGAATTGTTCTCTCTCTCTCTATCACACACATTCTCACTTTTATAGATATAATAGACAGATTATGCCAGATATATTGAAATATGTCTGAATGCCCAATATACAAATTTTGAAATCTGTAGATAAAAAATTTGTTGTATACATAGGTTGACAATTGTCCTCTCTCTCACACACACACACATTCTCACTTTTATACATATAATAGATAGATTATGCTAGATATATTTCTATATGTCTGAACACCCTATATACAAATGTTCAAATCTGTGGATAAAAAATTTGTTGAATGTATAGGTTGAGAATTTTTATCTCTCTCTTTTTCTCTCTCTCTCTCGCTATCTCACACACACGCATTCTCACTTTTATAGATAAAATAGATAGATTATGCTAGATATATTTCCATATGTCTGAATACCCTATATACAAAGTTTCAAATCTGTAGATAAAAAATTTGTTGAATATATAGGTTTAGAATTGTTCTCTCTCTCTCTCACACACACATTCTAACTTTTGTAGTTATAATAGATAGATTATGCTAGATATATTTCCATATGTCTGAATACCCTATATACAAATTTTCTAAACTGTAGGTAAAAAATTTGTTGAGTATGTAGGTTAAGAATTGTTCTCTCTCTCTCTCTCTCACACACACACACACACACACAAGTTCTCACTTTTATAGATATAATAGATAGATTATGCTAGATATATTTCTATATGTCTGCCTACCCTATATACAAATTTCCAAATCTGTGCCCAAAAATGTGTGGAATATATAGGTTGAGAATTGTTCTCTCTCTCTCTCTCTCACACATATTCTCACTTTTATAGGTTATATAGGTTGAGAATTTTTTGCTCTTTCCATCACTCACATTCACACTTTTATAGATATAATACATAGATTATGCCAGATATATTTACATATGTCTGAATACCCAATATACACATTTTCAAATCTGTAGATAAAAAATTAGTTGAATATATAGGTTGAGAATTGTTCTCTCTCTCTCTCTTTCTCTCTCTCTCACACACACATTCTCACTTTTATAGATATAATAGATAGATTATGCTAGATATATTTCCATACGTCTGAATACCCTATATCCAAATTTTCTAATATGTAGATAAAAAATTTGTTGAATATATAGGGTGAGAATTTTCCTTCCTCTCTTTCTCTCTCTCTCTTTCTCACACACACACAAGCTGAAAATTGTTCTCTCTCTCTCTCTGACTCTCTCTCTCTCTCTCACACACACACACATGGTCATTTTATAGATATAATAGATAGGTTATGCTAGATATATTTCTATATGTCTGAATACCCTATATACAAATTTTTAAATCTGTAGATAAAAAATTTGTTGAGTATATAGGTTGAGAATTGTTCTTTCTCTCTCTCTCACACACACATTCTCACTTTTATAGATATAATAGATTATGCTAGATATATTTCCAAATGTCTGAATACCCTATATACAAATTTTCAAATCTGTAAAGATAGAATTTGTTGAATATATAGGTTGAGAATTGTTCTCTCTCTCTCTCTTTCACACACATTCTCACTTTTATAGATATAATGTATAGATTATGCTAGATATATTTCCTTATGTCTGAATACCCTATATACAAATTATCAAATCTGTAGATACAAAATTTGTTGAGTATATAGGTTGAGAATTGTTCTCTCTCTCTCTCTCTCACTCACTCACTCACTCACTCACTCACACACACACACACACATTCTACCTTTTATAGATATAATAGATTATGCTAGATATATTTCCATATGTCTGAATACCCTGTATACAAATTTTCAGATCTGTACATAAAAATTAGTTGAATATATAGGTTGAGAATTGTTCTCTCTCTCTCTCTTCTCTCTCTCTCTTTCACACACATTCTCACTTTTCTAGATATAATAGATAGATTATGCTAGATATATTTCCATATGTCTGAATACCCTATATACAAATTTTCTAATCGGTAGATAAAAAATTTGTTGAATATATAGGGTGAGAATTGTACTTACTCTCTCTCTCTCTCTCTCTCTCTCACGCACACATTCTCACTTTTATGGATATAATAGATAGATTATGCTGGATATATTTCCATATGTCTGAATACCCTATATACAAATGGTCAAATCTGTAGATAACAAATTTATTGAATAGATAGGTTGAGAATTGTTCTCTCTCTCTCTCTCTCTCGCAACCTTACACGCACAACCACACGCAAACATTCTGACTTTTATAGATATAATAGATCGATTATGCTAGATATATTTCCATATGTCTGAATACCCAATATACAAATTTTCAAATCTGTAGGTAAAAAATTTGTTGAATATATAGGTTGAGAATTGTTCTCTCTCTCTCACACACTCACATTCTCACTTTTATAGATATAATGTATAGATTATGCTAGATATATTTCTATATGTCTGAATACCCTATATACAAAGTTTAAAATCCGTAGATAAAAATACGTTGAGTATATAGGTTGAGAATTGTTCTCTCTCTCTCTTACGCACACACACACACACACACACACATTTTCACTTTTATAGATATAATAGATAGATTATGCTAGATATATTTCCATATGTCTGAATACCCTATATACAAATTTTCAAATCTGTAGTATAAAAATGTATTGAATATATAGGTTGAGAATTGTTGTCTCTCTCTCTCTCTCTCTCTCTCTCTCTCTCTCTCTCTCTCTCTCTCTCTCTCTGGCTACCTCACACACACACACATTTTCACTTTTATAGATATAATAGATAGATTATGCTAGATATATTTCCATATGTCTGAATACCCTATATACAAACTTTCAAATCTGTAGATAAAAAATTTGTTGAGTATATAGGTTGAGAATTGTTCTCTCTCTCTCACACGAAACTGTGCGCTCGGCTTCTTCCCCCCCTTCCCACCCCAAATGCTTGGGAAACTGTGCACTGTTTTTGTTGGTTTTCAAGCTGCCTCTTCCCCCCCACACACACAGTTTAACAGTAGTAGGAGGTCAAGAGAAAGAGGGTGAGAGAGAGAGAAGAGTAAGTTGGTGAGAGAGAGAGAAAAGAGAAAGAGGGTGTTGGTTTTATATTTTTATTATCGTCTAATATTTTGAAAGCTGAATTTCTAATAAAATGTGCATCTATAGGAGATAATGCCTGGGAATGTGTTCCCCCCCCCCACAGTTTAACAGTGGTGTGACGTCAAGAGAAAGAGGGTGAGAGAGAGGGAAGAGTAAGTGGGTGAGAGAGAGAAAGAGAGAGAAAAAAAAGAAAGACGGTGTTGGTTTTGTGAAAAAAGTTGTTATTTACAATTGTTCGCATTCTTGGCCTTTTGGTCAAGATCAAAGTGTAGTATCTGTTCTTCAGATGCTGCACTTCTATTTCTTGTTCTCTTTCGGTGGAGGAGAAATCCTCCACGACTGAGACAATTTTTATTTTTGTACCTTTTCTCCACGTTAAAAAACGACCCTGGTGTCTAACTCTGTCCCGTGGGGAGGCATAGTAAATAGGTACAATTGTTCGCCATTAGTGGATGTTGACGTCACGTCACGTGACATGACTAAGCGTTTTTTTTTTTTAGTATGAATAACATTTTTTGTTTTAATTATAAAGTCTACACTTAATTTTATAGAAAATGCTGTATATATAATAGAAAAAAAAAATTACTGGTTTTGTTGGATTCAAGTGGATCCCCCCCTCCAGTTTAAGAGATAGCAGGTCACGTGGTAATATACAAAATGGCTAGCGTAAATATAAAGATCGGTTTTTTTATCGACGAATATTTTGAAAGCTGAATTTTTTTTTATTCCTGTACATTTTTTCCTGATATTTTTCGTTAAAACTCTTGTATAAATACTATTTTTAACCAGTTAAATACGTTGGAGACATTGTCATGGAGTTTAATAATCTCTAGAACAAAGCAGAAGAGAAATTACAAAAGTATCGGTAAAACAAAGTGTTTGTTTACATTTGTTCGCCATTACTGGATGTTGACGTCACGTCACGTGACATGACTAAGCGTTTTTGGATTATGTAATATTAACATTAAAATGACAGGTTTTTTGGGGGGCCCCCCTAGGAGAGAAATGATCAGTTCACCCCCTTTTAATGGTCCGTTTGGTGTGGAATTTCGATATTTGTCATGCGGGTGATCAAGGTTCAATATGATACATAATTTGTCAACTTTGGTTGTGTCTGTCAAAAGTTTGAGCTGACGTCACGTCACGTGACACGTATTGAATAACGTTAAAATGACAGGTTTTTTTGGGGGCCCCCCTAGGAGAAAAACGATCAGTTGACCCCTTTCTACTGGTCCGTTTGACGTGAAATTTCGATATTTGTCATCCGGGTGATCAAGGTGCAATATGATACCAAATTTGTCAACTCTGGTTCCGTCTTTCAAAAGTTTTAGCGTTACAAACAAACATACATACATACATACATACATACATACATACACACCGATTTTTGCCTTTTATATATATAGACTAGCAGGGCTACCCGGCGTTGCTCGGGACCGTATAAACAATGAAAAAACAAAAGCAGATATTGAACATATGTTTGATTCTTAGGGGAGAGGAATCTTTCATCTCTATGTATTATTTGTTTTATCTACCCTAGGACTGATATTGTTCATGTTTTATCCCTAGCATAGGTAATTTACAGCATGTATATGAAATTGTTTTACCTTAGGGAGAAGAGAACAGGTAATATACAACATAATGTGTCTATATTACATCCCTGGCAACGCCTAGAAACCAGCTAGAACATGTATTTCAGTCAATCTTTATTATATCCTGGGCTATGCCGGGAAACCAGCTAATCTCTTTTTATTGACTTGACCACCAAAATACCTCCCTAAGTGTGTCCTTTCTTTTGAACTTATTAGATATAGGTATCTAGAAATGTGTGTGAAATTTTGTTGAATGCATTGTTCACTATGATTTTCTTATTGTTCTACACAATATCAACTGTAGCGAAATAACACAGTAAACATAGTGTAGTGTTAGAATAAAGAGCAAAGGAAAAAATTAGAATCATATTTTGTAATTGCAAATCTAAATTTGCTAGCATGTACCAGTATTTGCCAGGTTGTGGAAATTTGGAATCTCTCTTCAGATGCCCTGCATCATTCAAAATAAAAACAAATATTTTTATAATTGTTTCAGTATATTGCTACACAATGTGAAAGTTTTTAACGTTTGTAAAAAAATCATGAATGTGCTTATATTGCAAAAAAGAAAATATCAGTGCACAGTATTGAAAGTGTTTGAGATTCAAAAGTCTGTAACATTTCTACTAACTTCATAAGATGTCATGTGAGAAACTGAATTGAATATCAAGACATTATCTGAAGCGTTTTTATTTTGGTGTAACATATGTGTTTACAGTGAACCTTAACTTTTAATAAACAGATTGGTATGCAATGACATAGGCTAAGAATCTTTAAAATATATATAAATTGGAAAAATGTGTGAACAAATGAAAAAAAAATGATCCGCTCCACTTGATGACATCAAGCACAGTAATATTTTAGTGAAGAAAATATGAAATTGATGTTCAGTGATTAGTTTGGATGAATGAGAAAATGTAATTGTTTGATGCATAAAAATAACTCAGTTGCTGTATTTGATATTAAGCAGCAAAATATAGTGATTTGAATATTTGGGAAAACATCAAACCAGATTATGTAAAAAGAAAAAAAAAAGATGAAATTAGAAAATATATATTTTATGTTTATGAGTTCTGCCAATCAAAATTTTGTGGCAGAAATTGGGTGATTACCATGCAATTTTATTTTGGTAAAATTCTTAAATTATTAGAATGTTTATTATAATTTCTAATTAGTGACTTGTTATAATCAAAATCCGCCCTAAAGAGTGTCCTTTCTTTTATTAGGTATCAGAGTAGGTATCAAGATTTCTACTTCTATACAAATGTGATATTTCAGATCTGTACATAAAAAATTTGTTGAATATATAGGTTGAGAATTGTTCTGTGTCGCTCTCTCTCTCACACACACGCATTCTCACTTTTATAGATATAATAGATAGATTACTCTAGATATATTTCCATATGTCTGAATACCCTATATACAAATTTTCAAATCTGTAGATAAAAAAATTTGTTGAGTATATAGGTTGAAAATTGTTCTCTCTCTCTCTCTCACACACACATTCTCAATTTTAGAGATATAATAGATAGATTATGCTAGATATATTTCCATATGTCTGAATACCCTATATACAAATTTTCTAATCTGTAGATCAAATATTTGTTGAATATATAGGTTGAAAATTGTTCTTACTCTCTCTCTCTCTCTCTCTGGCTACCTCACACACACATTCTAACTTTTATAGATATAATAGATAGATTATGCTAGATATATTTCCATATGTGTGAATACCCTATATACAAATTTTCTAATTTGTAGATAAAAAATTTGTAGAGTGCATAGGTTGAGAATTGTTCTCTCTATCTCTCACACACACACATTCTAACTTTTAAAGATATAATAGATTATGCTAGATATATTTCGATATTTCTGAATACCCTATATATAAAAATTTGTTGAATGTATAGGTTGAGAACTGTTCTCTCTCTCTCTCTCTCTCTCTCGCTCACACACACACACATTCTCACTTTTATAGATATAATAGAAAGATTATCCTAGATATATTTCTATTTGTATGAATACTCTATATACAAATTTTAAAATCTGTAGATAAAGAATTTGTTGAGTATATGGGTTGAGAATTGTTCTCTCTCTCTCTCTCTCTCTCTCTCTCACACACACACACACATTCTCACTTTTATAGATATAATAGATTATGCTAGATATATTTCCATATGTCTGAATACCCTATATACAAATTTTCAAATCTGTAGATAAAAAATTTGTTGAGTATATAGGTTGAGAATTGTTCTCTCTCTCTCTATCACACACATTCTCACTTTTATAGATATAATAGACAGATTATGCCAGATATATTGTAATGTGTCTGAATGCCCAATATACAAATTTTGAAATCTGTAGATAAAAAATTTGTTGTATACATAGGTTGACAATTGTCCTCTCTCTCACACACACACACATTCTCACTTTTATACATATAATAGATAGATTATGCTAGATATATTTGTATATGTCTGAACACCCTATATACAAATGTTCAAATCTGTGGATAAAAAATTTGTTGAATGTATAGGTTGAGAATTTTTATCTCTCTCTTTTTCTCTCTCTCTCTCTCTCGCTATCTCACACACACGCATTCTCACTTTTATAGATAAAATAGATAGATTATGCTAGATATATTTCCATATGTCTGAATACCCTATATACAAAGTTTCAAATCTGTAGATAAAAAATTTGTTGAATATATAGGTTTAGAATTGTTCTCTCTCTCTCTCTCACACACACATTCTAACTTTTGTAGTTATAATAGATAGATTATGCTAGATATATTTCCATATGTCTGAATACCTTTTATACAAATTTTCTAAACTGTAGGTAAAAAATTTGTTGAGTATGTAGGTTAAGAATTGTTCTCTCTCTCTCTCACACACACACACACACACAAGTTCTCACTTTTATAGATATAATAGATAGATTATGCTAGATATATTTCTATATGTCTGCCTACCCTATATACAAATTTCCAAATCTGTGCCCAAAAATGTGTGGAATATATAGGTTGAGAATTGTTCTCTCTCTCTCTCTCTCTCACACATATTCTCACTTTTATAGGTTATATAGGTTGAGAATTTTTTGCTCTTTCCATCACTCACATTCACACTTTTATAGATATAATACATAGATTATGCCAGATATATTTACATATGTCTGAATACCCAATATACACATTTTCAAATCTGTAGATAAAAAATTAGTTGAATATATAGGTTGAGAATTGTTCTCTCTCTCTCTCTTTCTCTCTCTCTCACACACACATTCTCACTTTTATAGATATAATAGATAGATTATGCTAGATATATTTCCATACGTCTGAATACCCTATATCCAAATTTTCTAATATGTAGATAAAAAATTTGTTGAATATATAGGGTGAGAATTTTCCTTCCTCTCTTTCTCTCTCTCTCTTTCTCACACACACACAAGCTGAAAATTGTTCTCTCTCTCTCTCTGACTCTCTCTCTCTCTCTCACACACACACACATGGTTATTTTATAGATATAATAGATAGGTTATGCGAGATACATTTCTATATGTCTGAATACCCTATATACAAATTTTTAAATCTGTAGATAAAAAATTTGTTGAGTATATAGGTTGAGAATTGTTCTTTCTCTCTCTCTCACACACACATTCTCACTTTTATAGATATAATAGATTATGCTAGATATATTTCCATATGTCTGAATACCCTATATACAAATTTTCAAATCTGTAAAGATAGAATTTGTTGAATATATAGGTTGAGAATTGTTCTCTCTCTCTCTCTTTCACACACATTCTCACTTTTATAGATATAATAGATAGATTATGCTAGATATATTTCCTTATGTCTGAATACCCTATATACAAATTATCAAATCTGTAGATACAAAATTTGTTGAGTATATAGGTTGAGAATTGTTCTCTCTCTCTCTCTCTCACTCACTCACTCACTCACTCACTCACACACACACACACACATTCTACCTTTTATAGATATAATAGATTATGCTAGATATATTTCCATATGTCTGAATACCCTGTATACAAATTTTCAGATCTGTACATAAAAATTAGTTGAATATATAGGTTGAGAATTGTTCTCTCTCTCTCTCTTCTCTCTCTCTCTTTCACACACATTCTCACTTTTCTAGATATAATAGATAGATTATGCTAGATATATTTCCATATGTCTGAATACCCTATATACAAATTTTCTAATCGGTAGATAAAAAATTTGTTGAATATATAGGGTGAGAATTGTACTTACTCTCTCTCTCTCTCTCTCTCTCTCTCACGCACACATTCTCACTTTTATGGATATAATAGATAGATTATGCTGGATATATTTCCATATGTCTGAATACCCTATATACAAATGGTCAAATCTGTAGATAACAAATTTATTGAATAGATAGGTTGAGAATTGTTCTCTCTCTCTCTCTCTCGCAACCTTACACGCACAACCACACGCAAACATTCTGACTTTTATAGATATAATAGATCGATTATGCTAGATATATTTCCATATGTCTGAATACCCAATATACAAATTTTCAAATCTGTAGGTAAAAAATTTGTTGAATATATAGGTTGAGAATTGTTCTCTCTCTCTCACACACTCACATTCTCACTTTTATAGATATAATGTATAGATTATGCTAGATATATTTCTATATGTCTGAATACCCTATATACAAAGTTTAAAATCCGTAGATAAAAATACGTTGAGTATATAGGTTGAGAATTGTTCTCTCTCTCTCTTACGCACACACACACACACACACACATTTTCACTTTTATAGATATAATAGATAGATTATGCTAGATATATTTCCATATGTCTGAATACCCTATATACAAATTTTCAAATCTGTAGTATAAAAATGTATTGAATATATAGGTTGAGAATTGTTGTCTCTCTCTCTCTCTCTCTCTCTCTCTCTCTCTCTCTCTCTCTCTGGCTACCTCACACACACACACATTTTCACTTTTATAGATATAATAGATAGATTATGCTAGATATATTTCCATATGTCTGAATACCCTATATACAAACTTTCAAATCTGTAGATAAAAAATTTGTTGAGTATATAGGTTGAGAATTGTTCTCTCTCTCTCACACGAAACTGTGCGCTCGGCTTCTTCCCCCCCTTCCCACCCCAAATGCTTGGGAAACTGTGCACTGTTTTTGTTGGTTTTCAAGCTGCCTCTCCCCCCCCCCACACACACACAGTTTAACAGTAGTAGGAGGTCAAGAGAAAGAGGGTGAGAGAGAGAGAAGAGTAAGTTGGTGAGAGAGAGAGAAAAGAGAAAGAGGGTGTTGGTTTTATATTTTTATTATCGTCTAATATTTTGAAAGCTGAATTTCTAATAAAATGTGCATCTATAGGAGATAATGCCTGGGAATGTGTTCCCCCCCCCCACAGTTTAACAGTGGTGTGACGTCAAGAGAAAGAGGGTGAGAGAGAGGGAAGAGTAAGTGGGTGAGAGAGAGAAAGAGAGAGAAAAAAAAGAAAGACGGTGTTGGTTTTGTGAAAAAAGTTGTTATTTACAATTGTTCGCATTCTTGGCCTTTTGGTCAAGATCAAAGTGTAGTATCTGTTCTTCAGATGCTGCACTTCTATTTCTTGTTCTCTTTCGGTGGAGGAGAAATCCTCCACGACTGAGACAATTTTTATTTTTGTACCTTTTCTCCACGTTAAAAAACGACCCTGGTGTCTAACTCTGTCCCGTGGGGAGGCATAGTAAATAGGTACAATTGTTCGCCATTAGTGGATGTTGACGTCACGTCACGTGACATGACTAAGCGTTTTTTTTTTTTAGTATGAATAACATTTTTTGTTATAATTATAAAGTCTACACTTAATTTTATAGAAAATGATGTATATATAATAGAAAAAAAAAATTACTGGTTTTGTTGGATTCAAGTGGATCCCCCCCCTCCAGTTTAAGAGATAGCAGGTCACGTGGTAATATACAAAATGGCTAGCGTAAATATAAAGATCGGTTTTTTTATCGACGAATATTTTGAAAGCTGAATTTTTTTTTATTCCTGTACATTTTTTCCTGATATTTTTCGTTAAAACTCTTGTATAAATACTATTTTTAACCAGTTAAATACGTTGGAGACATTGTCATGGAGTTTAATAATCTCTAGAACAATGCAGAAGAGAAATTACAAAAGTATCGGTAAAACAAAGTGTTTGTTTACATTTGTTCGCCATTACTGGATGTTGACGTCACGTCACGTGACATGACTAAGCGTTTTTGGATTATGTAATATTAACATTAAAATGACAGGTTTTTTTTGGGGCCCCCCTAGGAGAGAAATGATCAGTTCACCCCCTTTTAATGGTCCGTTTGGTGTGGAATTTCGATATTTGTCATGCGGGTGATCAAGGTTCAATATGATACATAATTTGTCAACTTTGGTTGTGTCTGTCAAAAGTTTGAGCTGACGTCACGTCACGTGACACGTATTGAATAACGTTAAAATGACAGGTTTTTTGGGGGGCCCCCCTAGGAGAAAAACGATCAGTTGACCCCTTTCTACTGGTCCGTTTGACGTGAAATTTCGATATTTGTCATCCGGGTGATCAAGGTGCAATATGATACCAAATTTGTCAACTCTGGTTCCGTCTTTCAAAAGTTTTAGCGTTACAAACAAACATACATACATACATACATACACACCGATTTTTGCCTTTTATATATATAGACTAGCAGGGCTACCCGGCGTTGCTCGGGACCGTATTAACAATGAAAAAACAAAAGCAGATATTGAATATATGTTTTATTCTTAGGGGAGAGGAATCTTTCATCTCTATGTATTATTTGTTTTATCTACCCTAGGACTGATATTGTTCATGTTTTATCCCTAGCATAGGTAATTTACAGCATGTATATGAAATTGTTTTACCTTAGGGAGAAGAGAACAGGTAATATACAACATAATGTGTCTATATTACATCCCTGGCAACGCCTAGAAACCAGCTAGAACATGTATTTCAGTCAATCTTTATTATATCCTGGGCTATGCCGGGAAACCAGCTAATCTCTTTTTAGTGACTTGACCACCAAAATACCTCCCTAAGTGTGTCCTTTCTTTTGAACTTATTAGATATAGGTATCTAGAAATGTGTGTGAAATTTTGTTGAATGCATTGTTCACTATGATTTTCTTATTGTTCTACACAATATCAACTGTAGCGAAATAACACAGTAAATTTAGTGTAGTGTTAGAATAAAGAGCAAAGGAAAAAATTAGAATCATATTTTGTAATTGCAAATCTAAATTTGCTAGCATGTACCAGTATTTGCCAGGTTGTGGAAATTTGGAACTTATAACATATGTAGTGGCCTTTTCCTAGATACCTATTGCTAAAAATTATACTTTCATTTTGTTAGAAAAATCTCTCTTCAGATGCCCTGCATCATTCAAAATAAAAACAAATATTTTTATAATTGTTTCAGTATATTGCTACACAATGTGAAAGTTTTTAACGTTTGTAAAAAAAATCATGAATGTGCTTATATTGCAAAAAAGAAAATATCAGTGCACAGTATTGAAAGTGTTTGAGATTCAAAAGTCTGTAACATTTCTACTAACTTCATAAGATGTCATGTGAGAAACTGAATTGAATATCAAGACATTATCTGAAGCGTTTTTATTTTGGTGTAACATATGTGTTTACAGTGAACCTTAACTTTTAATAAACAGATTGGTATGCAATGACATAGGCTAAGAATCTTTAAAATATATATAAATTGGAAAAATGTGTGAACAAATGAAAAAAAAATGATCCGCTCCACTTGATGACATCAAGCACAGTAATATTTTAGTGAAGAAAATATGAAATTGATGTTCAGTGATTAGTTTGGATGAATGAGAAAATGTAATTGTTTGATGCATAAAAATAACTCAGTTGCTGTATTTGATATTAAGCAGCAAAATATAGTGATTTGAATATTTGGGAAAACATCAAACCAGATTATGTAAAAAGAAAAAAAAAAGATGAAATTAGAAAATATATATTTTATGTTTATGAGTTCTGCCAATCAAAATTTTGTGGCAGAAATTGGGTGATTACCATGCAATTTTATTTTGGTAAAATTCTTAAATTATTAGAATGTTTATTATAATTTCTAATTAGTGACTTGTTATAATCAAAATCCGCCCTAAAGAGTGTCCTTTCTTTTATTAGGTATCAGAGTAGGTATCAAGATTTCTACTTCTATACAAATGTGATATTTCAGATCTGTACATAAAAAATTTGTTGAATATATAGGTAGAGAATTGTTCTGTGTCGCTCTCTCTCTCACACACACACACGCATTCTCACTTTTATAGATATAATAGATAGATTACTCTAGATATATTTCCATATGTCTGAATACCCTATATACAAATTTTCAAATCTGTAGATAAAAAAAATTGTTGAGTATATAGGTTGAAAATTGTTCTCTCTCTCTCTCTCACACACACATTCTCAATTTTAGAGATATAATAGATAGATTATGCTAGATATATTTCCATATGTCTGAATACCCTATATACAAATTTTCTAATTTGTAGATAAAAAATTTGTAGAGTGCATAGGTTGAGAATTGTTCTCTCTATCTCTCACACACACACATTCTAACTTTTAAAGATATAATAGATTATGCTAGATATATTTCGATATTTCTGAATACCCTATATATAAAAATTTGTTGAATGTATAGGTTGAGAACTGTTCTCTCTCTCTCTCTCTCTCTCTCTCTCGCTCACACACACACACATTCTCACTTTTATAGATATAATAGAAAGATTATCCTAGATATATATCTATTTGTATGAATACTCTATATACAAATTTTAAAATCTGTAGATAAAGAATTTGTTGAGTATATGGGTTGAGAATTGTTCTCTCTCTCTCTCTCTCTCACACACACACACACACATTCTCACTTTTATAGATATAATAGATTATGCTAGATATATTTCCATATGTCTGAATACCCTATATACAAATTTTCAAATCTGTAGATAAAAAATTTGTTGAGTATATAGGTTGAGAATTGTTCTCTCTCTCTCTATCACACACATTCTCACTTTTATAGATATAATAGACAGATTATGCCAGATATATTGAAATATGTCTGAATGCCCAATATACAAATTTTGAAATCTGTAGATAAAAAATTTGTTGTATACATAGGTTGACAATTGTCCTCTCTCTCACACACACACACATTCTCACTTTTATACATATAATAGATAGATTATGCTAGATATATTTCTATATGTCTGAACACCCTATATACAAATGTTCAAATCTGTGGATAAAAAATTTGTTGAATGTATAGGTTGAGAATTTTTATCTCTCTCTTTTTCTCTCTCTCTCTCTCTCGCTAGCTCACACACACGCATTCTCACTTTTATAGATAAAATAGATAGATTATGCTAGATATATTTCCATATGTCTGAATACCCTATATACAAAGTTTCAAATCTGTAGATAAAAAATTTGTTGAATATATAGGTTTAGAATTGTTCTCTCTCTCTCTCTCACACACACATTCTAACTTTTGTAGTTATAATAGATAGATTATGCTAGATACATTTCCATATGTCTGAATACCCTATATACAAATTTTCTAAACTGTAGGTAAAAAATTTGTTGAGTATGTAGGTTAAGAATTGTTCTCTCTCTCTCTCACACACACACACACACACACACACAAGTTCTAACTTTTATAGATATAATAGATAGATTATGCTAGATATATTTCTATATGTCTGCCTACCCTATATACAAATTTCCAAATCTGTGCCCAAAAATGTGTGGAATATATAGGTTGAGAATTGTTCTCTCTCTCTCTCTCTCTCTCACACATATTCTCACTTTTATAGGTTATATAGGTTGAGAATTTTTTGCTCTTTCCATCACTCACATTCACACTTTTATAGATATAATACATAGATTATGCCAGATATATTTACATATGTCTGAATACCCAATATACACATTTTCAAATCTGTAGATAAAAAATTAGTTGAATATATAGGTTGAGAATTGTTCTCTCTCTCTCTCTTTCTCTCTCTCTCACACACACATTCTCACTTTTATAGATATAATAGATAGATTATGCTAGATATATTTCCATACGTCTGAATACCCTATATCCAAATTTTCTAATATGTAGATAAAAAATTTGTTGAATATATAGGGTGAGAATTTTCCTTCCTCTCTTTCTCTCTCTCTCTTTCTCACACACACACAAGCTGAAAATTGTTCTCTCTCTCTCTCTGACTCTCTCTCTCTCTCTCACACACACACACACATGGTCATTTTATAGATATAATAGATAGGTTATGCTAGATATATTTCTATATGTCTGAATACCCTATATACAAATTTTTAAATCTGTAGATAAAAAATTTGTTGAGTATATAGGTTGAGAATTGTTCTTTCTCTCTCTCTCACACACACATTCTCACTTTTATAGATATAATAGATTATGCTAGATATATTTCCAAATGTCTGAATACCCTATATACAAATTTTCAAATCTGTAAAGATAGAATTTGTTGAATATATAGGTTGAGAATTGTTCTCTCTCTCTCTCTCTTTCACACACATTCTCACTTTTATAGATATAATAGATAGATTATGCTAGATATATTTCCTTATGTCTGAATACCCTATATACAAATTATCAAATCTGTAGATACAAAATTTGTTGAGTATATAGGTTGAGAATTGTTCTCTCTCTCTCTCTCTCTCACTCACTCACTCACTCACTCACTCACTCACACACACACACACACATTCTACCTTTTATAGATATAATAGATTATGCTAGATATATTTCCATATGTCTGAATACCCTGTATACAAATTTTCAGATCTGTACATAAAAATTAGTTGAATATATAGGTTGAGAATTGTTTTCTCTCTCTCTCTCTTCTCTCTCTCTCTTTCACACACATTCTCACTTTTCTAGATATAATAGATAGATTATGCTAGATATATTTCCATATGTCTGAATACCCTATATACAAATTTTCTAATCGGTAGATAAAAAATTTGTTGAATATATAGGGTGAGAATTGTACTTACTCTCTCTCTCTCTCTCTCTCTCTCTCTCACGCACACATTCTCACTTTTATGGATATAATAGATAGATTATGCTGGATATATTTCCATATGTCTGAATACCCTATATACAAATGGTCAAATCTGTAGATAACAAATTTATTGAATAGATAGGTTGAGAATTGTTCTCTCTCTCTCTCTCGCAACCTTACACACACAACCACACGCAAACATTCTGACTTTTATAGATATAATAGATCGATTATGCTAGATATATTTCCATATGTCTGAATACCCAATATACAAATTTTCAAATCTGTAGGTAAAAAATTTGTTGAATATATAGGTTGAGAATTGTTCTCTCTCTCTCACACACTCACATTCTCACTTTTATAGATATAATGTATAGATTATGCTAGATATATTTCTATATGTCTGAATACCCTATATACAAAGTTTAAAATCCGTAGATAAAAATACGTTGAGTATATAGGTTGAGAATTGTTCTCTCTCTCTCTTACGCACACACACACACACACACACACACATTTTCACTTTTATAGATATAATAGATAGATTATGCTAGATATATTTCCATATGTCTGAATACCCTATATACAAATTTTCAAATCTGTAGATAAAAAATGTATTGAATATATAGGTTGAGAATTGTTGTCTCTCTCTCTCTCTCTCTCTCTCTCTCTCTCTCTCTCTCTCTCTCTCTCTCTGGCTACCTCACACACACACACATTTTCACTTTTATAGATATAATAGATAGATTATGCTAGATATATTTCCATATGTCTGAATACCCTATATACAAACTTTCAAATCTGTAGATAAAAAATTTGTTGAGTATATAGGTTGAGAATTGTTCTCTCTCTCTCACACGAAACTGTGCGCTCGGCTTCTTCCCCCCCCCCTTCCCACCCCAAATGCTTGGGAAACTGTGCACTGTTTTTGTTGGTTTTCAAGCTGCCTCTTCCCCCCCCCCACACACACACAGTTTAACAGTAGTAGGAGGTCAAGAGAAAGAGGGTGAGAGAGAGAGAAGAGTAAGTTGGTGAGAGAGAGAGAAAAGAGAAAGAGGGTGTTGGTTTTATATTTTTATTATCGTCTAATATTTTGAAAGCTGAATTTCTAATAAAATGTGCATCTATAGGAGATAATGCCTGGGAATGTGTTCCCCCCCCCCACAGTTTAACAGTGGTGTGACGTCAAGAGAAAGAGGGTGAGAGAGAGGGAAGAGTAAGTGGGTGAGAGAGAGAAAGAGAGAGAAAAAAAAGAAAGACGGTGTTGGTTTTGTGAAAAAAGTTGTTATTTACAATTGTTCGCATTCTTGGCCTTTTGGTCAAGATCAAAGTGTAGTATCTGTTCTTCAGATGCTGCACTTCTATTTCTTGTTCTCTTTCGGTGGAGGAGAAATCCTCCACGACTGAGACAATTTTTATTTTTGTACCTTTTCTCCACGTTAAAAAACGACCCTGGTGTCTAACTCTGTCCCGTGGGGAGGCATAGTAAATAGGTACAATTGTTCGCCATTAGTGGATGTTGACGTCACGTCACGTGACATGACTAAGCGTTTTTTTTTTTTAGTATGAATAACATTTTTTGTTTTAATTATAAAGTCTACACTTAATTTTATAGAAAATGATGTATATATAATAGAAAAAAAAAATTACTGGTTTTGTTGGATTCAAGTGGATCCCCCCCCCCCTCCAGTTTAAGAGATAGCAGGTCACGTGGTAATATACAAAATGGCTAGCGTAAATATAAAGATCGGTTTTTTTATCGACGAATATTTTGAAAGCTGAATTTTTTTTTATTCCTGTACATTTTTTCCTGATATTTTTCGTTAAAACTCTTGTATAAATACTATTTTTAACCAGTTAAATACGTTGGAGACATTGTCATGGAGTTTAATAATCTCTAGAACAATGCAGAAGAGAAATTACAAAAGTATCGGTAAAACAAAGTGTTTGTTTACATTTGTTCGCCATTACTGGATGTTGACGTCACGTCACGTGACATGACTAAGCGTTTTTGGATTATGTAATATTAACATTAAAATGACAGGTTTTTTGGGGGGCCCCCCCTAGGAGAGAAATGATCAGTTCACCCCCTTTTAATGGTCCGTTTGGTGTGGAATTTCGATATTTGTCATGCGGGTGATCAAGGTTCAATATGATACATAATTTGTCAACTTTGGTTGTGTCTGTCAAAAGTTTGAGCTGACGTCACGTCACGTGACACGTATTGAATAACGTTAAAATGACAGGTTTTTTTGGGGGCCCCCCTAGGAGAAAAACGATCAGTTGACCCCTTTCTACTGGTCCGTTTGACGTGAAATTTCGATATTTGTCATCCGGGTGATCAAGGTGCAATATGATACCAAATTTGTCAACTCTGGTTCCGTCTTTCAAAAGTTTTAGCGTTACAAACAAACATACATACATACATACATACATACATACATACACACCGATTTTTGCCTTTTATATATATAGACTAGCAGGGCTACCCGGCGTTGCTCGGGACCGTATAAACAATGAAAAAACAAAAGCAGATATTGAACATATGTTTTATTCTTAGGGGAGACGAATCTTTCATCTCTATGTATTATTTGTTTTATCTACCCCCGGACTGGTATTGTTCATGTTTTATCCCTAGCATAGGTAATTTACAGCATGTATATGAAATTGTTTTACCTTAGGGAGAAGAGAACAGGTAATATACAACATAATGTGTCTATATTACATCCCTGGCAACGCCTAGAAACCAGCTAGAACATGTATTTCAGTCAATCTTTATTACATCCTGGGCTATGCCGGGAAACCAGCTAATCTCTATTTAGTGACTTGACCACCAAAATACCTCCCTAAGTGTGTCCTTTCTTTTGAACTTATTAGATATAGGTATCTAGAAATGTGTGTGAAATTTTGTTGAATGCATTGTTCACTATGATTTTCTTATTGTTCTACACAATATCAACTGTAGCGAAATAAAACAGTAAACTTAGTGTAGTGTTAGAATAAAGAGCAAAGGAAAAAATTAGAATCATATTCTGTAATTGCAAATCTAAATTTGCTAGCGTGTACCAGTATTTGCCAGGTTGTGGAAATTTGGAATTTATAACGTATGTAGTGGCCTTTTCCTAGATACCTATTGCTAAAAATTATACTTTCATTTTGTTAGAAAAATCTCTCTTCGGATGCCCTGCATCATCCAAAATAAAAACAAATATTTTTATAATTGTTTCAGTACATTGCTACACATTGTGAAATTTGTTGACGTTTGTAAAAAAAAATCATGAATGTGCTTATATTCCAAAAAAGAAAATATCAGTGCACAGTATTGAAAGTGTTTGAGATTCAAAAGTCTGTAACATTTCTACTAACTTCATAAGATGTCATGTGAGAAACTTAATTGAATATCAAGACATTATCTGAAGCGTTTTTATTTTGGTGTAACGTATGTGTTTACAGTGAACCGTAACTTTTAATAAACAGCTTGGTATGCAATGACATAGGCTAAGAATCTTAGACAAAATATATATAAATTGGAAAAATGTGTGAACAAATGAAAAAAAAATGATCCGCTCCACTTGATGACATCAAGCACAGTAATATTTTAGTGAAGAAAATATGAAATTGATGTTCAGTGATTAGTTTGGATGAATGAGAAAATGTAATTGTTTGATGCATAAAAAATAACTCATTTGCTGTATTTGATATTAAGCAGCAAAATATAGTGATTTGAATATTAAGGAAAACATCAAATCAGATTATATAAAAAAAAAGATGAAATTAGAAAATATATATTTTCTGTTTATGAGTTTTGCCAATCAAAATTTTGTGGCAGAAATTGGGTGATTACCATGCAATTTTATTTTGATAAAATTCTTAAATTATTTCAATGTTTATTATAATTTCTTATTAGTGACTTGTTATCATCAAAATCCGCCCCAAAGAGTGTCCTTTCTTTTATTAGGTATCAGAATAGGTATCCAGATTTCTACTTCTATACAAATGTGATATTTCGGATCTGTAGATAAACAATTTGTTGCATATATAAGCTGAGAATTGTTCTCTCTCATTCTCTCTCTCACACACCCACACATTCTCACTTTTATAGATATAATAGATAAATTATGCTAGATATATTTCCATGTGTCTGAATAATCTATATACAAATTTTCAAATCTGTAGATAAAAAATTTGTTGAGTATATAGGTTGAGAATTGTTCTCTCTCTCTCTCTCCTCTCACGCATGCTCACTTTTATAGATATAATAGATAGATTATGCTAGATATATTTCCATATGTCTGAATACACTATATAAAAATTTTCTAATCTGTAGATAAAAATTTGTTGAATATAAAGGGTGAGAATTGTTCTTACTCTCTCTCTCTCACACACAGACATATTCTCACTTTTATAGACATAATAGATAGATTATGCTAGATATATTTCCATATGTCTGAATACCCTATATACCAATTTTCAAATCTGTAGATAAAAAATTTGTTGAATATATAGGTTGAGAATTGTTCTCTCGCTCTGTCTCTCTCTCTTGCTACCTCACACACACACGCAAACATTCTCACTTTTATAGATATAATAGATAGATTATGCTAGATATATTTCCATATGTCTGAATACCCTATATACAAATTATCTAATCTGTAGATAAAAAATTTGTTGATTATATAGGTTGAGAATTGCTCTCTCTCTCACAGACACACACATTTTCACTTTTGTAGATATAATAGATAGATTATGCTAGATATATTTCCGTATGTATGAATACCCTTTATAACAAATTTAAAATCTGTAGATAAAAAATTTGTTGAATATATAGGTTAAGAATTGTTCTCTCTCTCTCTCTCTCTACCTCACACACACCCACACACACAAACATTCTGACTTTTATAGATATAATAGATAGATTATGCTAGATATATTCCATATGTCTGAATACCCTATATACAAATTTTCTAATCTGTAGATAAAAAATTTGTTGAATATTTTCAACCCTTATCCTCGAGTGGCGTCTGGGCCTTGATAAGTAGTAATGCGTATTTAGCAAAATATAAATATATATATATATAACAAATTTACTGAATTTCCATTACTAACGATTACTGTATTGTCCAATTGACTACTGCGCTTTTCAACCCTTATCCTCGAGTGGCCTCTGGGCCTTGAGAAGTAGTAATTACTAACGATTACTATATTGACCAATGGACTACTGCACTTTTTAACCCTTATCCTCGGGTGGCCTCTGGGCCTTATTGTCCAATTGACTACTGTGGACTTTTTAACTCTTATGCTCGAGTGGCCTCTGGGCCTTGATAAGTGGAAATGACCAAGTAACAAAAAATAGGTATATAACAAATTTACTGAATTTCCATTACTAACGATTACTATATTGTCCAATTGACTACTGTGCACTTTTCAATCCTTATCCTCGAGTGGCCTCTGGGCCTTGATAAATGGTAATGCGTATGTAACAAAATATACATATATATAACAAATTTACTGAATTTCCATTACTAACGATTACTATATTGTCCAATTGACTACTGCACTTTTAAACGCTTATCCTCGAGTGGCCTCTGGGCCTTGATAAGTGGTAATACCATCGAGTGGCCTCTGGGCCTTAATAAGTGGTTGTGCCTAAGTAACAAAAAATAGGTATATTACAAATATCCCGCATTTCCATTACAACCGACTACTACGGTGCACTTTTCAATCCTTATCCTCGAGTGGCCTGTGGGCTTTGATAAGTGGTAATGCGTATTTAACAAAATATTAATATATATATAACAAATTTACTGAATTTCCATTACTAACAATTACTATATTTTGTCCAATTGACTACTGCACTTTTCAACACTTATCCTCTAGTGGCCTCTGGGCCTTGATAAGTGGTAATGCCTATCTAAACAAAATATAAATATATATATAACAAATTTCCCGACTTTCCATTACTAACGATTACTATGTTGTCCAATTAACTACTGCCATTTTCAACCCTTATCCTCGGGTGGCCTCTGGGCCTTATTGTCCAATTGACTACTGTGCACATTTAACTCTTATCCTCGAGATGTATCTGGGCCTTGATAAGTGGAAATGCCTAAGTAACAAAAAAATAGATATATAACAAATTTCCCAAATTTGACTACTGTGCACTTTTCAACTCTTATCCTCGAGTGGCCTCTGGGCCTTGATAAGTGGTCATATATATTTTTTACAAAATAAAAAAAAAGGTTGGAGTCGCTGAATAACTCATCCTCCCGTTAAAGCGGTTCCATCCTCTTTCCCCAATTTGACTACTGTGCACTTTTCAACTCTCGTCCTCGAGTGGACTATGGGCCTTGATAAGTGGTAATACATATTTTATGAAAAATATATATATATATATATATATATATATATATATATATAACAAAATAGGTTGGAGTTGCTGAATAACTCATCCTCCTGTTAAAGCGGTTCCATCCTCTTTCCCAAATTTGACTACTGTGGACTTTTTAACTCTCATCCTCGAGTGGCCTATGGGCCTTGATAAGTGGTAATACATATTTTTTTATAAATATATATATATATATACCAAAACAGGTGTGAGTCGCTGAATAATTCATCCTTCTATTAAAGCGATTAAATCCTCTTTCCCAAATTTGACTACTGTGCACTTTTAAACTCTCATCCTCGTGTGGCCTATGGGCCTTGATAAGTGGTAATATATAGTTTGTACAAAATATATATATATATATATATATATATATATATATATAACAAAATAGGTTGGAGTCGCTGAATCACTCATCCTCCCGTTAAAGCGGTTCCATCCTCTTTCCCGAATTTGACTAATGTGCACTTTTCAACTCTTATCCTCGAGTAGCCTATGGGCCTTGATAAGTGGTAATATATTTTTGTTATAAATATATATATATATATATATATATATATATAAAAAATAGGTTGGAGTCGCTGAATAACTCATCCTCCCGTTAAAGCGGTTCCATCCTCTTTCCCGAATTTTACTACTATGCACTTTTCAACTCTCATCCTCGAGTGGCCTATTGTCCTTGATAAGTGGTAATATATATTTTTTAATAAAAGTATATATATATATATATATATAAAAAAATAGGTTGGAGTTGCTGAATAACTCATCCTCCCGTTAAAGCGGTTCCATCCTCTTTACCGTATTTTTTATACAGTGCACTATTCAACTCTCATCCTCGAGTGGCCTATTGTCCTTGATAAGTGGTAATATATATTTTTTAATAAATATAGATATAAATATATATATAAAAAAACAGGTTGGAGTCGCTGAATAACTCATCCTCCCGTGAAAGCGGTTCCATCCTCTTTCCCGAATTTGACTACTGTGCACTTTTCAACTCTAATCCTCGAGTGTCCTATGGGCCTTGATAAGTAGTAATATATATTTTTTACAAAAATATATACATACATATATATAACAAAATAGGTTGGAGTCACTGAATAATTCATCCTCCTCTTAAAGCGGTTCCATCATCTTTGCCGAATTTGACTACTGTGCACTTTTAAACTCTCATCCTCGTGTGGCCTATGGGCCTTGATAAGTGGTAATATATATTTAAAAATAAATATAGATATAAATATATATATACCAAAATAGGTTGGAGTCGCTGAATAACTCATCCTCCCGTTAAAGCGGTTCCATCCTCTTTCCCAAATTTGACTGCTGTGCACTTTTCAACTCTAATCCTCGAGTGTCCTATGGGCCTTGATAAGTAGTAATATATATTTTTTACAAAAATATATACATACATATATGTAACAAAATAGGTTGGAGTCACTGAATAATTCATCCTCCTCTTAAAGCGGTTCCGTCATCTTTGCCGAATTTGACTACTGTGCACTTTTAAACTTTCATCCTCGAGTGGCCTATAGGCCTTGATAAGTGGTAATAGTTTGTACAATAGTTTGTACAATATATATATCTATATATATATATTACAAAATAGGTAAGAGAGAGAGAAGAGGGTGAGAGAGAGAGAAGAGAAAGAGGTAGAGAGAGAAGAGGGTGAGAGAGAGCAGAGAAGAGGGTGAGAGAGAGCAGAGAAAGAGGGTGAGAGAGAAAGAGGGTGAGAGAAGTGAAAGAGGTAGAGAGAGAAGAGGGTAAGAGAGAAAGAGGGTGAGAGAGAGAAGAGGGTGAGAGAGAGAGAGGTAGTGAGAGAGAGAGATAAGAGAAAGAGGTAGAGAGAGAGAGAAGAGGGTAAGACAGAGAGAGAGAGGGGTAGTGAGAGAGAGAGATAAGAGAAAGAGGTAGAGAGAGAGAGAGAAGAGGGTGAGGGAGAAAGAAGAGGGTGAGAGAGAGCAGAGGGAGAGAGAGAGAGAAGAGAAATAGGTAGAGAGAGAGAGATGAAGGTGAGAGAGAGCAGGGAAAGAGGGTGATAGAGAAGAGAAAGAGGTAGAGAGAGAGAGAGAGAAGGGTGAGAGAGAGCAGAAAAAGAGGGTGAGAGAGAGAGAAAGAGGGTCAGAGAGAGAGAGAAGAGAAAAAGGTGTACACAGAGAGTGAGAGAGAGAAGAGGGTAAGAGAGAGAGAGAGAAGAGGTTGAGAGAGAGAGAGAGATAAGAGAAAGAGGTAGAGAGAGAGAAGCGGGTGAGAGAGAGAAGAGGGTGCGAGAGAGAAGAGAAAGAGGTAGAGAGAGAGAAGCGGGTGAGAGAGAGAGAAGAGGGTGCGAGAGAGAAGAGAAAAAGGTAGAGAGAGAGAAGAGGGTGAGAGAGAGAGAAAGAGGATGAGAGAGAGAAGAGAAAGAGAGAGAGAGAAGAGGGTGATAGAGAAAGAGAGTGAGAGAGAGAAGAGAAAGAGAGAGAGAGAGAGAGAAAGAGGGTGAGAGAAGAGGGTAAATGTGCATCTTTTTTTATAGTAGGTAATGCTTGGGAGACTGTGCACATTGCCTCCTCCCCCCTCCCCCCTATAAACGCGGTTCCATTCATAAGAAAACAAACTCGTATAAAAGTAATTTTCGTGTATTTAAGCGGCCTTATACTGATAGCCACCCCTCCCCCTTCCAGTTTAACAGAGTTAGGAGGTAAAAACAAAATGGCTAAAGCCTTGTTTACATGGTAAACTATAGCAAAGAGCATAGTCATCTTTCTTCGCCGGTAAAAAACTTCAAGCAAAAATAAAAACATTTTCCCTACGTCAATTTTTATGTAATTTTGGGATTCTTCTTTTTGAAGTGCGATAAATCCGTTGGTAATAACGGTTCGACTCTTAAACTAATATTTAACTGTGTTATAGTATCAATGATACTCCTCGCAGGCAGCTTTAATGTACGTCAGAGGCTCAGCGTAGCCGACATTTTACTGAGCTGACGTCACGTCACGTGACAGCTAATGAATAATGTTAAAATGACAGGTTTTTTGGGGGGCCCCCCTGGGAGAAAAATGATCAGTTAACCCCCTTCTAGTTGTCCGTTTGACGTGAAATTTCGATATTTGTCATCCGGGTGATCAAGGTGCAATATGCTACCTAATTTGTCAACTTTGGTTGTGTCTGTCAAAAGTTTTAGCGTTACAAACAAACATACATACATACATACATACACACCGATTTTTGCCTTTTATATATATAGAAGACTAGCAGGGCTACCCGGCGTTGCTCGGGACCGTATAAACAATGAAAAAACAAAAGCAGATATTGAACATATGTTTGATTCTTAGGGGAGAGGAATCTTTCATCTCTATGTATTATTTGTTTTATCTACCCTAGGACTGATATTGTTCATGTTTTATCCCTAGCATAGGTAATTTACAGCATGTATATGAAATTGTTTTACCTTAGGGAGAAGAGAACAGGTAATATACAACATAATGTGTCTATATTACATCCCTGGCAACGCCTAGAAACCAGCTAGAACATGTATTTCAGTCAATCTTTATTATATCCTGGGCTATGCCGGGAAACCAGCTAATCTCTTTTTAGTGACTTGACCACCAAAATACCTCCCTAAGTGTGTCCTTTCTTTTGAACTTATTAGATATAGGTATCTAGAAATGTGTGTGAAATTTTGTTGAATGCATTGTTCACTATGATTTTCTTATTGTTCTACACAATATCAACTGTAGCGAAATAACACAGTAAATTTAGTGTAGTGTTAGAATAAAGAGCAAAGGAAAAAATTAGAATCATATTTTGTAATTGCAAATCTAAATTTGCTAGCATGTACCAGTATTTGCCAGGTTGTGGAAATTTGGAACTTATAACATATGTAGTGGCCTTTTCCTAGATACCTATTGCTAAAAATTATACTTTCATTTTGTTAGAAAAATCTCTCTTCAGATGCCCTGCATCATTCAAAATAAAAACAAATATTTTTATAATTGTTTCAGTATATTGCTACACAATGTGAAAGTTTTTAACGTTTGTAAAAAAAATCATGAATGTGCTTATATTGCAAAAAAGAAAATATCAGTGCACAGTATTGAAAGTGTTTGAGATTCAAAAGTCTGTAACATTTCTACTAACTTCATAAGATGTCATGTGAGAAACTGAATTGAATATCAAGACATTATCTGAAGCGTTTTTATTTTGGTGTAACATATGTGTTTACAGTGAACCTTAACTTTTAATAAACAGATTGGTATGCAATGACATAGGCTAAGAATCTTTAAAATATATATAAATTGGAAAAATGTGTGAACAAATGAAAAAAAAATGATCCGCTCCACTTGATGACATCAAGCACAGTAATATTTTAGTGAAGAAAATATGAAATTGATGTTCAGTGATTAGTTTGGATGAATGAGAAAATGTAATTGTTTGATGCATAAAAATAACTCAGTTGCTGTATTTGATATTAAGCAGCAAAATATAGTGATTTGAATATTTGGGAAAACATCAAACCAGATTATGTAAAAAGAAAAAAAAAAGATGAAATTAGAAAATATATATTTTATGTTTATGAGTTCTGCCAATCAAAATTTTGTGGCAGAAATTGGGTGATTACCATGCAATTTTATTTTGGTAAAATTCTTAAATTATTAGAATGTTTATTATAATTTCTAATTAGTGACTTGTTATAATCAAAATCCGCCCTAAAGAGTGTCCTTTCTTTTATTAGGTATCAGAGTAGGTATCAAGATTTCTACTTCTATACAAATGTGATATTTCAGATCTGTACATAAAAAATTTGTTGAATATATAGGTTGAGAATTGTTCTGTGTCGCTCTCTCTCACACACACACGCATTCTCACTTTTATAGATATAATAGATAGATTACTCTAGATATATTTCCATATGTCTGAATACCCTATATACAAATTTTCAAATCTGTAGATAAAAAAATTTGTTGAGTATATAGGTTGAAAATTGTTCTCTCTCTCTCACACACACATTCTCAATTTTAGAGATATAATAGATAGATTATGCTAGATATATTTCCATATGTCTGAATACCCTATATACAAATTTTCTAATCTGTAGATCAAATATTTGTTGAATATATAGGTTGAAAATTGTTCTTACTCTCTCTCTCTCTCTCTCTCTCTGGCTACCTCACACACACATTCTAACTTTTATAGATATAATAGATAGATTATGCTAGATATATTTCCATATGTGTGAATACCCTATATACAAATTTTCTAATTTGTAGATAAAAAATTTGTAGAGTGCATAGGTTGAGAATTGTTCTCTCTATCTCTCACACACACACATTCTAACTTTTAAAGATATAATAGATTATGCTAGATATATTTCGATATTTCTGAATACCCTATATATAAAAATTTGTTGAATGTATAGGTTGAGAACTGTTCTCTCTCTCTCTCTCTCTCTCTCGCTCACACACACACACATTCTCACTTTTATAGATATAATAGAAAGATTATCCTAGATATATTTCTATTTGTATGAATACTCTATATACACATTTTAAAATCTGTAGATAAAGAATTTGTTGAGTATATGGGTTGAGAATTGTTCTCTCTCTCTCTCTCTCTCTCTCTCTCTCACACACACACACATTCTCACTTTTATAGATATAATAGATTATGCTAGATATATTTCCATATGTCTGAATACCCTATATACAAATTTTCAAATCTGTAGATAAAAAATTTGTTGAGTATATAGGTTGAGAATTGTTCTCTCTCTCTCTATCACACACATTCTCACTTTTATAGATATAATAGACAGATTATGCCAGATATATTAAAATATGTCTGAATGCCCAATATACAAATTTTGAAATCTGTAGATAAAAAATTTGTTGTATACATAGGTTGACAATTGTCCTCTCTCTCACACACACACACATTCTCACTTTTATACATATAATAGATAGATTATGCTAGATATATTTCTATATGTCTGAACACCCTGTATACAAATGTTCAAATCTGTGGATAAAAAATTTGTTGAATGTATAGGTTGAGAATTTTTATCTCTCTCTTTTTCTCTCTCTCTCTCTCGCTATCTCACACACACGCATTCTCACTTTTATAGATAAAATAGATAGATTATGCTAGATATATTTCCATATGTCTGAATACCCTATATACAAAGTTTCAAATCTGTAGATAAAAAATTTGTTGAATATATAGGTTTAGAATTGTTCTCTCTCTCTCTCACACACACATTCTAACTTTTGTAGTTATAATAGATAGATTATGCTAGATATATTTCCATATGTCTGAATACCCTATATACAAAGTTTAAAATCCGTAGATAAAAATACGTTGAGTATATAGGTTGAGAATTGTTCTCTCTCTCTCACACACACACACACACACAAGTTCTCACTTTTATAGATATAATAGATAGATTATGCTAGATATATTTCTATATGTCTGCCTACCCTATATACAAATTTCCAAATCTGTGCCCAAAAATGTGTGGAATATATAGGTTGAGAATTGTTCTCTCTCTCTCTCTCTCACACATATTCTCACTTTTATAGGTTATATAGGTTGAGAATTTTTTGCTCTTTCCATCACTCACATTCACACTTTTATAGATATAATACATAGATTATGCCAGATATATTTACATATGTCTGAATACCCAATATACACATTTTCAAATCTGTAGATAAAAAATTAGTTGAATATATAGGTTGAGAATTGTTCTCTCTCTCTCTCTCTTTCTCTCTCTCTCACACACACATTCTCACTTTTATAGATATAATAGATAGATTATGCTAGATATATTTCCATACGTCTGAATACCCTATATCCAAATTTTCTAATATGTAGATAAAAAATTTGTTGAATATATAGGGTGAGAATTTTCCTTCCTCTCTTTCTCTCTCTCTCTTTCTCACACACACACAAGCTGAAAATTGTTCTCTCTCTCTCTCTGACTCTCTCTCTCTCTCACACACACACACATGGTCATTTTATAGATATAATAGATAGGTTATGCTAGATATATTTCTATATGTCTGAATACCCTATATACAAATTTTTAAATCTGTAGATAAAAAATTTGTTGAGTATATAGGTTGAGAATTGTTCTTTCTCTCTCTCTCACACACACATTCTCACTTTTATAGATATAATAGATTATGCTAGATATATTTCCAAATGTCTGAATACCCTATATACAAATTTTCAAATCTGTAAAGATAGAATTTGTTGAATATATAGGTTGAGAATTGTTCTCTCTCTCTCTCTTTCACACACATTCTCACTTTTATAGATATAATAGATAGATTATGCTAGATATATTTCCTTATGTCTGAATACCCTATATACAAATTATCAAATCTGTAGATACAAAATTTGTTGAGTATATAGGTTGAGAATTGTTCTCTCTCTCTCTCTCACTCACTCACTCACTCACTCACTCACACACACACACACACATTCTACCTTTTATAGATATAATAGATTATGCTAGATATATTTCCATATGTCTGAATACCCTGTATACAAATTTTCAGATCTGTACATAAAAATTAGTTGAATATATAGGTTGAGAATTGTTCTCTCTCTCTCTCTTCTCTCTCTCTCTTTCACACACATTCTCACTTTTCTAGATATAATAGATAGATTATGCTAGATATATTTCCATATGTCTGAATACCCTATATACAAATTTTCTAATCGGTAGATAAAAAATTTGTTGAATATATAGGGTGAGAATTGTACTTACTCTCTCTCTCTCTCTCTCTCTCTCTCTCTCTCTCTCACGCACACATTCTCACTTTTATGGATATAATAGATAGATTATGCTGGATATATTTCCATATGTCTGAATACCCTATATACAAATGGTCAAATCTGTAGATAACAAATTTATTGAATAGATAGGTTGAGAATTGTTCTCTCTCTCTCTCTCGCAACCTTACACACACAACCACACGCAAACATTCTGACTTTTATAGATATAATAGATCGATTATGCTAGATATATTTCCATATGTCTGAATACCCAATATACAAATTTTCAAATCTGTAGGTAAAAAATTTGTTGAATATATAGGTTGAGAATTGTTCTCTCTCTCTCACACACTCACATTCTCACTTTTATAGATATAATGTATAGATTATGCTAGATATATTTCTATATGTCTGAATACCCTATATACAAAGTTTAAAATCCGTAGATAAAAATACGTTGAGTATATAGGTTGAGAATTGTTCTCTCTCTCTCTTACGCACACACACACACACACACACACACACATTTTCACTTTTATAGATATAATAGATAGATTATGCTAGATATATTTCCATATGTCTGAATACCCTATATACAAACTTTCAAATCTGTAGATAAAAAATTTGTTGAGTATATAGGTTGAGAATTGTTCTCTCTCTCTCACACGAAACTGTGCGCTCGGCTTCTTCCCCCCCTTCCCACCCCAAATGCTTGGGAAACTGTGCACTGTTTTTGTTGGTTTTCAAGCTGCCTCTTCCCCCCCACCACACACACACACAGTTTAACAGTAGTAGGAGGTCAAGAGAAAGAGGGTGAGAGAGAGAGAAGAGTAAGTTGGTGAGAGAGAGAGAAAAGAGAAAGAGGGTGTTGGTTTTATATTTTTATTATCGTCTAATATTTTGAAAGCTGAATTTCTAATAAAATGTGCATCTATAGGAGATAATGCCTGGGAATGTGTTCCCCCCCCCACAGTTTAACAGTGGTGTGACGTCAAGAGAAAGAGGGTGAGAGAGAGGGAAGAGTAAGTGGGTGAGAGAGAGAAAGAGAGAGAAAAAAAAGAAAGACGGTGTTGGTTTTGTGAAAAAAGTTGTTATTTACAATTGTTCGCATTCTTGGCCTTTTGGTCAAGATCAAAGTGTAGTATCTGTTCTTCAGATGCTGCACTTCTATTTCTTGTTCTCTTTCGGTGGAGGAGAAATCCTCCACGACTGAGACAATTTTTATTTTTGTACCTTTTCTCCACGTTAAAAAACGACCCTGGTGTCTAACTCTGTCCCGTGGGGAGGCATAGTAAATAGGTACAATTGTTCGCCATTAGTGGATGTTGACGTCACGTCACGTGACATGACTAAGCGTTTTTTTTTTTTAGTATGAATAACATTTTTTGTTTTAATTATAAAGTCTACACTTAATTTTATAGAAAATGATGTATATATAATAGAAAAAAAAAATTACTGGTTTTGTTGGATTCAAGTGGATCCCCCCCCCTCCAGTTTAAGAGATAGCAGGTCACGTGGTAATATACAAAATGGCTAGCGTAAATATAAAGATCGGTTTTTTTATCGACGAATATTTTGAAAGCTGAATTTTTTTTTATTCCTGTACATTTTTTCCTGATATTTTTCGTTAAAACTCTTGTATAAATACTATTTTTAACCAGTTAAATACGTTGGAGACATTGTCATGGAGTGTAATAATCTCTAGAACAAAGCAGAAGAGAAATTACAAAAGTATCGGTAAAACAAAGTGTTTGTTTACATTTGTTCGCCATTACTGGATGTTGACGTCACGTCACGTGACATGACTAAGCGTTTTTGGATTATGTAATATTAACATTAAAATGACAGGTTTTTTGGGGGGCCCCCCTAGGAGAGAAATGATCAGTTCACCCCCTTTTAATGGTCCGTTTGGTGTGGAATTTCGATATTTGTCATGCGGGTGATCAAGGTTCAATATGATACATAATTTGTCAACTTTGGTTGTGTCTGTCAAAAGTTTGAGCTGACGTCACGTCACGTGACACGTATTGAATAACGTTAAAATGACAGGTTTTTTGGGGGGCCCCCCTAGGAGAAAAACGATCAGTTGACCCCTTTCTACTGGTCCGTTTGACGTGAAATTTCGATATTTGTCATCCGGGTGATCAAGGTGCAATATGATACCAAATTTGTCAACTCTGGTTCCGTCTTTCAAAAGTTTTAGCGTTACAAACAAACATACATACATACATACATACATACATACATACATACACACCGATTTTTGCCTTTTATATATATAGATGGCTAAAATTGACACTTTTGTGCTTATTAAAAAAACTAATGCCTTGGATTTTTATAAAAACTTTCTGAAAAGTTGTAACTAACTGATTTCTATATAATTTTGTTTGTCTATACTTCGCTATAAATCTTGGGTTTTCCCCAGGAGCTCTTTAAGGGCGTATAAAACACTCCAGTTTGGGGAATATTTTACCATATTTGTTCAAAAATTTTTATGCATGTCTATTGATTTCCATATCATGTTTTAGTCTATATTTCGCGATAATTCGTAGGTGTGCCCGATGGGCTCGTTTAGGAGTAATAAAAACACTCCGTTTTGGGGATGATTTTACCATATTTGTCAAAAATTTTTCTGTGTATGTCCATTTAGCAGTTTTGCAAGGTTCTGAACTCAAATGTAAATATGCTAAGGCCTTGGGGACTTTGGGGGCTAAATGGGCGGGGAGAGGGCAAATGATGGACTTAGTCATTTCTCTTTTTGCATGGTGCAGAACCCATATTTACATATGTTAAGACCTTAAACTTCACCTTCTGTTCATTTCCACTAGGATTTGACGACCCCTAAGGACATTTGGGGTTAAGGGGAGGGGCAGTACTGAAACTGGTCATTTTTTTTTTTGGCTTCGTTCACTGTGCACTCATGGAGGACCATGTATGCTAAATTTGTTCTATCTTCGAGTTATTTAGCAATTGTTTCGTCATACTTTTTAATTAATCCTTTCTCATTCAAAAATCCCAATTATCGGTGCAGAACTTTAAATGCTATAAAATGATAACACAAATGCTATAAAAAATGGCACAATTTTTATTCTATCAGAAATACCAAGACAGACTTAGATACTAATGTCCATATAGAATTCCATATTAAATTTACTAATTAATTGATTATTAAAGGAAGTAAGTTCTAGATCGTTGTGTTTTATTCCAATTGACTCAACTCTAAAGAGGTTTACTAATTTATTATCTAGCGTACTATCAGATAAAATAGCTTAAATTATGACTTCAGGAGATCCATAATTAAATTAAGTAAAGCTGTAGTTTCGTATTATTTTGTTCAATTGATTTCGATGGTGAATCAAAATAATTCTTTTCCTTGAGCTGAACTGAGAAAATCTTAAATATTCTCGATAGTGGATACTTTATCGTTTATAATGAATTTAAATCAACTACCAATCGAATAGAGAGTACTTTTTCATGCCAGCAAATCATTTCATAAGTGAATAGATTTTTTGGCATAAACTAGTCCCTCTGATTAGACATAATATAAACGTACTGTTCATTAATCGAGCACTCTTTGATAAACAAAGGAGTTTCAGTGGATTTACATCTAGGAAACTAAAACTATACGAGCGTTATATATATATATATATATATATATATATATAAATTTGAGGTTGTTATTGTGCAGAGGTAAGTGAAGTATAACAATGTTAATACAAGAGTGCTCAATACCGAAGTAGAGCAATGTATATTTTTATTTGATTTTTTTATAAGGAGTAATGTGTTGCTACACGGTCATGAGCTGACCGAAACATGCTTATGTCTGTGTAGCAATACATTAGTGCTTATGTAAAAACATATGTGTATATATATATATATATATATATATATATATATATATTTCTGTGGAAATATTTTTATTCACTTATATTTTCTTTTTATATATACCAATCCTTATTTAAAAAGCTCAATGTAATTACAGAGCATATAATGAATAAATAACAAAAGTTTATATACCAAATTTCATATTTACCATCTTGCAATTTATTCCTTTAATTCAGTTTACATTTACACTTTTTACAGTTTCTGTTTCGTAGCACAAAATAATTCACTTCATTATTTTATCAATCAATGTATCTATTTTGCCCTTAACTCATCAGAATGCCCTGTATTAAACGTAAGATTAAATTTCTTCAAAAGAAGATGTATGTAAAAAAACGGAAAGAAACTGAGACCTGTTCATGATTATGTGTTTGTGTGTTTGTTTGTTTTTAAACCGTTCATTCCTCTTCAGTAAACAAAAATACTCGATCTGAGATTGATACCAAAACGTAAAGACAGTGAGTCAAGTGCGATAACTATTAGACCTGCTTGACGTGCTCTTTAAAGAGATGTTTCAAACCTACTTATTCTTAACATAAGGAAACTATCATGTGAAAGGTTAGCGCATGCGCAGACGTCAAACAGTAGATAAACAGATATAAATCCGATACACCCCAAGAAGTGTTGTTTTTTTTTTATTTTGACCCCTTCGCAGCCCCTTTTTTTCGGATGAAAACCGAGTAAAATTTTACAAAATGTCCGAATATCCTATATACCAAATTTCACGTCTGCAGATCAAAAATTCGTTTAGTATATATGTGTAGAAGATACACATTCTCACTTTAACATATCTACTAGCAGGTCGTAAAATAAGCATAATTATTATATTTTAATTCATACAGAAACTTAGAAATGTACAAGCGAGTATTATGTTCTTCTATACAGTCCACTTCTTGAAAGTAAAAAAAAAAATACTTGAGCTGAAATCGAAATCAAACCTAAAGACAGTGAGTCAAGTACGATAATCATTCGGACAGCGTGACACGTTCTTTAAAAAGAGTGTTTAAACTGACTGCCATTTAAGATGTATAATCTGTAATGGCAAAAACTCCCGTTTTGACCTCTTAGAAGTCCTTTTCAGGATTTGACATCCGGTAGATGCTGCACTTCAATTTCTTGCTCTCTCTCGGTGGTGGAGCAATCCTTCACGATTGAGACATTTTTTTTTATTTTTGTTCCTTTTCCCCACGTTAAAAGACGGGTCTAGTGTCTAACTCTGTCCCCTAGGGAGGCAGTGTAAATATGAACCTATTAAAAGTTTTTCACATGTCTGAATAAACTATATATCAAATTTCAAGTATGTAGATAAAAAAATTGGTTGAGTATATACGTTGAGAAGTGTCCTCTCTCACACACACATTCTCAGTTTTATTGATATACTAGCGTTGCCCGGTCGTAAAATACACATGAATCTTATATTTTAATTAATGCAGAATTCTTATTTATCCGTAGGTATCAAGCGTAACATTAAATTTAAAAAAAAAATGAAGTAATAAAAAACGGAATGAAACTGAGATATGTGCTTGCGAAAATTATGTTTTGTGTTAGCAGTTCGCTTTTTGTAATTAAAAAAATAATCGCGCTGAAATCGAAACCAACACCTAAAGACAGTACGCCAAGCAGGATTCCCATCCGCCCAGCATGACAGGCTCATTTAATAGATGTTTTCAAAACTACGTGTTCTTTAACATGATGAATCTGTAATGTGAAGCATTGACGCATGCGCGATCGTGAAACAGTTAGCAAACAGAAAAACATCCGAAGACTTCTACGTATCAATTTTTCAATTTTTACCTCTCAGACCCCCTTTTTTCCGGATGGAAACCGATTAAAAAGTTTCTCAAGTGTCTGAATAACCTATATACTAAATTTCAAATCTGTAGATTAAAAATTTGTTGAGTGTATAGGTTGAGATGTGTCCTCACACACATTCTCACTTATTAGAAAAGCATCTATCAACTATTATTAAATCATTAATAGGAGATGCTAATGGTGTCCTCGTAAATTCATTCTAGCACTGTATTTTTGTTTATGTATTGCTACAATTTATGGTGCTAGTGCACTTATTGATCCGCACTATTTTAAAATAGTATTTTCAAGTTTAATTAAAGTTTTATGATATCTGTTTTTATTAAATTGTAAGATTACAGTACACATAAGGTACAAAACACCCTTGCCTTCCTATGTTAAGAATGACTTCTGAAATAATAATGTCATTATTTCAGCACGGATCAATAAGTGCACTAGTGCCCAATTTATTATTAATTCTTGAACTCTATGAGTATCCTCGCTTTGATGAGACGAAATGATTGTTCAATTGCCAATAAAATTCCCAACAAAAGCAAGTATTTCGTTAGTTTTTACTAGCCGGGAAAGGTGTCCGACTTTGCAAGATCGTAAAATACGCTTAAATATAATATTTTAATTCGTCCAGATTTCGTACATATTATTTTAGAGTTGTGATTTCAAAAGTAAAAAAAAAAATGTTTTGAGTGTCATCAGCTAGCATCGAAACCGAAAGCAAAACTGTAGCATTCAGAGCTGGTGGCGTTAACACTTTACCAACGTGACACGCATATAAACTGATTAAAAATAAACTAAAATTAATATACAAAAGGTATAACGATATATTTTTCCATTTTAACCCATTTTTGACCCCTTGAAAACAATTTTCATCGACTAAAGTACAATAAAAGAACGGTCGATAAAAAAAATCCAATCATTTGAGGACCCTAGCGCCACTCTGCGACTTTCAGTTTCAGAAGATTGGTTGATTGGTTGTTTGTTTTTGTTTTACGGCATATCAACCCTTTTGAAGTTATTTAATGCCGAATCCAAAGATTTTAAAGAAAATTTTTTTAATAGAATATATTTGTTGTTTTCAAGTAGGTTTCTATTTAACCCATAGTTGGGACCCGAACAGGTACTAGCAGTCCGGGTTTGAGTGAACTTGGGAGCAATGGCAATTAAAGGGTGGCTCCATACTCTCCAAAGCCCGCAAGCTGGAGCCTCACCACTGGATGTAGTTTAAGGTCATATCCAGGACCACAGTTTCAGAGAGATAGAGTTTGAAAATATGGAGACAGACAGATAGATAGACATAGCGAGGTGTATAGATTAGATGATTAAACAAATGGTGTGCTTTTAAGTTCATTCTCTCACTATATTCTTGTTTATGTATTACTTCAATGCATTAGCAAATCTTGAACTCTATAAGTATTCTTGACTTGGTGGAATAATTATTCAATTTAAAAAAGAAATTCTTAACAAAACAAGTATTTAGTTTTTATTTATTTTTTTTTTTTGCGAATAGCGTTTTCAATGGGTCACGTAATGTATTTTTATCAACCATTTATCACGAAGACGTAGTCTAATTAGCGTCTTCTAAATTTAGCGGTGTAACGCGTCTCTCATATGGGAGAAGAATGGCAGCGAACGAGTGTGAAACTGACACCGAATAAGATGTTTCCGTTCTCACTTGTAGTACTTCCTTTAGCCGAGATCGCTCTTTATCGGGACTCTTACGACCGTTGTCACTTTGTCAAATGAAAACACTAGACATGACACTCAAACCAGACATAAATTAACAGAAGGTCAACATTAGGTGAAACCGGTTATTTTCATTTAACGTTAATAGTTCGCATTGCTCCATTTCGAAATACGACTTTCTACGTAAGAACTATTAAAACGAAAAAAGCTGTAATAATCGCATTGTTAATGTTTTAGCCGTATCACTTAGCTATTGTCTACAATTAGAAAATTTAAAAAATGCTGAGATAAATATGTAAGCGCGCGTACACTCGCTGTCAGTCCGTCTTATTCCGTCAAGGTACGATGACGGTTTAACAGGATCAGTAGTGTTTCAATGAAGATAATGATTGGGTGGATTACAAAAAAACGTACCATAATCTAATGGTTGTGAGTTCGATCTCTCTACAGTGGAGTACCTTTTTTGTTATACAATACATACATATAAAATACAATTGCATAGAAGAATTTGGTGACGTAGCCAATGTATTTTCCAATGCTTGAACCATGACAAGACGAGTAATTTACTGTGCATATATATATGCATATATATATATATATATATGCACATGTATATATATGTATATGTATATATATGTATATGTATATATATGTATGTATATGTATATATATATATGTATATATATGTATATGTATATCTATGTATATGTATATATATATGTATGTATATGTATATTATATATATGTATATGTATATATATGTATGCATATGTATATATATATATATATATATATATATATATATATATTGCGTAAAAGGTTATAGTAAAACACAAATATCTTTCTATATTTTTGCACTGCAGATAATTTACTGTTGATTTTCTGAAATTATTTGTAAAGACGGATTTCATTTAAAGTTTAAAATGTAAAAGCCAAGTATTATCGCTCAGTTGTGTTTTACATAGAAACATACATTTCGAATGCGCTCGTCTTATAAAAGAAAATCTACTGTTGATTTTATAGGCTGGACTTTTCTTGCGTGTAATGTTAGGTTGTATAAAAGTCTTAACTTTGACCAAAATCGGACTTCATTCCTTAATTAAATTTTTTCATTTATCGTCTTTTGATATTTATCGAGTGCATTCCGATACAAAACCTACGTAAGAATACTCCCAGACACATTAAGAAACTTCGTGTAAATTTTCAAAATATCAGCCCAGTCGTTCCCGAGTCTATAGGGAACGAACTCACACACACAGACAAGCTTCATTTTTATATAATAATATGAAAAGAGATAAATAAAACCACTGCTTTTATTTAAGATCCCTTTTATTGACCCGAAATGCGATGACTACTAAGCATTTGCCTAATAATATGACATGTTCGTCTCTCTTACATGACTTTTAGGCCGTGGGAAATAATTTTGGTTCTCAAGACAAAATAAGAAGCATTTTCTTACAGGGAACGTGTCGTTTCGTTTTACTTATATTAACTGCCATCTTTGTTACTTAACAGAATTTCCTCTTCTCCGCCGGGTGTTGAAACCTAATATATATATATATATATATATATATATATATATATATATATATATATATATATATATATATATATATTTAAATAAGGGAGTAGTCACCAACAATGTGTATTTTTTAACATTAGTTTATTATTCCGTGTCTTGGTTTTTCATTGAGAATTATGTTTGGATCATTGTAATAATGTTTTTAAGTCATTGAAATCGTTTACGTACGTTTCAGACGGTCTGATGCGTCCTCGTCAGAAATTATATATATATATATATATATATAGATAGATAGATAGATAAATTCGTATTCTTGTTTGTTTCTTCATATTTTGATCAAAAGTTCCATTATTTTCCTGATTAATTTATTTCTATATATAGTATGATTCTTGCTAAATATGCGATTAAAAGGTAATCTTATTTGCATATTACATTAGGGAAAATCGATTTTATTAAATAACTGTATGTTACTTAGTGTTTATAGCGATATAATTATTTTAAGTGTTCTATTTAAAATTGTTTTTTTAAAAGTTGATTTATATTATAAAATATTTGATTTGGTTTATTTTAAATTATTATTACTGATTTTAGAAAACGATTTACAATTATTTCCCATGTTGTCTTATCTTTTATTATATGTCTCAAACGTCGGTTTGTGTATTTTATGTGTTTGTTCGTATATCCGATAAAAAATTCAGTCAGTTGCATCGGACCACATCGAAACCGATACCATCTGAAATAATGATCTCTCGGGCGCATAATATTTGAGAATTAGAAAAAAACATTGATTCTATAGTAGTCAACTGGATTATTTCTTGCATTGTTTGCGACGCTAATTTTTGCAAGTTACGTACACGTTTATGTTTACAAACTTTTTTCCGGGGTCATGACGCCATAAGTCGCCAGCGCTCGCAGGGAAACTCGCTACTATTTTTATTGAAACAAAAGTTGTTTTGATTAATTTTGGGGTGGTCAGTTTGTCACCTACTCCTTGCATTCTTTTATGGGAGGTTGCACCACATCTTTACTCTATCAGCTCTGTGCAAACCGTCAGTTTCAACGCTCCCAAAACAGCTACTTCATGGTGAACTGTCGAAGAAAAATAGATAATAGGAGGGCCGTGAAAACGGTTCAAGGGCAGTCGGAAGGTCTCCCTCTAACAATTCAGTTTGTATTCCGACTAGTGGGAAAATCTAATCCAAAGCAGATATTCCTGGCGTGCCACATGCCACAAAGGGTTCACCATTGCTGAATCCGCACGCATTGAAGGACGCGAGAGGAAACGGATCATTAGAAAAGACAGAACAGTCATTACTTCTGCTACAGAATCATCCCATGGGTGTTCAACATGCGGGGGAGATATCTCAGAGTTTGAATCGATCTAACAAGCCGTCTCCAAACCCACAGAACAATTGCATGATCACAGTGTACTTATATTTTCATGATTACTAATACCATTAATTACTGTTATTGTTATTAGTAGAAGTAGTAGTGTTCTTATACGAACATAATATTATTTTTTAAAAAAATCTAATAGCATGAATCTTTATTTAGAATCAAATACGTAAACTAACATTCAACACCAGTTTCTCAAGTACTCTGTGAAAATCATCAACTGATTTTACAGAAAAGTATTCTTGGTACTTCTGCAGTTTAAATCCCCTATGTTCATGAGTCTCGTTCGGCAACGCCTGGCGGACGACAAAAACCAAGTTATACCGAGCGAACGTAAGTCAGTACAAAAAGGAACAAAAAGTAAAGAAAATAAATGAACAAACCACCTACCCTAATAATTTAATAAATTTTACTGTTTTATTTATTTATTTTTAAAAGCAACTGTGATTTTCTGGGTTTTTTTGTTTGTTTGTTTGTTTTTTTGTAATATTTTTTTTGTTTCTTTGAATTAGTGAACAACTATTTTTTTTGTATCATTATTCATCGGACTACTGTTATCAGCTTGAGTGTGATTTTCACAACATTTCGGTCGATGTAACCTTCGACCTTCTTCGGGTGTATTTTGTTGAACTCGGGAATGTTTCTGTCGAACTCGGGAATTTACATCGACCGAAACGTTGTGAGAATCACACTCAAGCTGAGAACAGTAGTCCGATAGATAATAACACAAATAACCAATCATCATCTGAGAAATTCAGCAACTATATTTTTTTGTTTTGTTTGTGCATGGAAATTTACTTTTTCTTTGAATTAATGAAAAAATGTTTGTTTTGTTTTAAGGGGAAAATAACACATTTGGAGAGGGGGATATAAATTTTTCGTTTTCTATGAAATAGGTTAGTTATTTTGTATTTTTAACATTTTTTGTATATTTAAAGAGAAGATTGAAGTAGCCGGCGACGGCAATTTTTGTTTTTTATGCATTTTCTGCAAAAAAATTGGTATTTTTTACGATCTAACTCAGTGTAGTATAAGCACCCAAACCCTCACATGTTTAGAACGGATTTCAGAATAAACACCAACAACATCGAAAGCCGGGAGATTGTGGTGTTTATTCCGAAGGCCGTTCTTTACATGGGAAAGTTGAGGTGTTTATACTACGTTGGGTTAGGTCGTAGAAAATACCAAAACACATTTTTCCTGGAATTTGAAGATTTGTTAGAAAAAGAACAAAACTACCCTTTTATAATCATTAACAAGAGCCATTGCCAAGATATAGTAAAATAAGATGGAACTAATATCGGCCGAAATCTTGTACGAATTATAACAATATGAGGATAGCAGTCCGAAAAATATAAATAATACGCAATAAACCTGATCTCATTAATGTGATGCACATTTTTTTTTAAAGTTACACGTTTCCAAATAATTAAAGTTTCAAGTTGGAAAACATAACTGGATATTCAAGTATTCTCACTTGAACACATACGCACATACACACAGACAACTGCTCTTTATATAATATATAATGAAACGTAATTGTAAATATCAGTACAAGTAAGTACGGACATGTCCAAAGTTAACAGGACGAACTCTGAACTTTTCCTGCGGCTATCGGACATTATAAATACAATTACTATTAATGCCATTAAGTTGTCTCTCCTGTTGCGTTGTGGCTCTCGGTTGTTTCTATGCATTGCAAGGACCGAGAGACTTCGATAACGATACGACGATAGGAACATTGCCCTCCCAGCAATATGGATTTTACAAATAGCTGAACGTACTCACAGTTTATAAGAAATTATTTTATTCCTTTCGGTGTGTCACAGTGGAACTACATTCAATGATGGAAATGCTATTACAAACGGCGTTTCCGTCATATACGGAACAATCATATTGACACACCAGTTCTCGCTAGATCTCTGAAGTTAAGCAACGTCGAGTCTAGCCAGTACCAGATGGGTGACTATTTGGGAAGGCGAGGCGTTGTATGCCTCTGTTCAACCGTGGTAGGCATCACGATAAAAAATACCCTTGATAGTCCTAGCGAAGCATCAAGTATTCAGCTATGGACAAAATTTGAATTACACTACAAACTCGTGTAGTGAGTTCAATCCCGGCTGCGGCTGCGTCTTACGTTACGTTTACATCCAGGGATGGCGATCTATTTGTGTTTAAATTCATGGATTTTAAATTCTCTGCTTTGTTCTTATTGCATCGTATCTGATTCGAAGAAGTAGTTATTAACAGGATCAGTTATGGGTTAATTAAAAGCAGTTCTGTGTATAACATTTTAATACATTTCATCACGAGATCCTAATTTGAGGACAGGTGGAATTCGCCTTTATTGCTCGCCATGCCTATATCCACTCTTGTAGTATCTGTTAGGGTTCCATGTATGGATTAACTATAATTAGATCTGTTTATTAATTTAAAGGCAATCAGCTTGTGACGACGGACTTTGAGAGCTTTTAGGTGTGTAGAGTAACCTCTTAGTTTTTGTTAATCCATGTGTCCATACTTGCTATGATTTTACCTATGGATTAGATAGAAAAATGCGTAACCACATACCTCAAGAATAACTAATTAAAACAAATACTATAACTACGTACATAAAGTACTTAAGAGATTGACGTCCACAAACTTTTACTTAAATTGTTTGATTCAGCATTACACCAACTACAGTGTTGACATGCTGTAAAACATACGCACAAACAAAAACAATGTATTGTTCTATTAGTTGAATCATTTTGGCACTTCGTCTTAAAAAAACATAGGTTGAAGTCATCCAGGATTTCTCCCTCCGTCACAAAGTCAACAGAGAACATGCAACAAAGAGACAGAATTTACAGGTATAAAAATGTAGTAATAGAAATAAGAATTTATTTCTAACGCGGGTCGTCGTTGCTATATTTTACACTTACGAGATACTTCAATTTCGGACTTTTTTCGTATGAGGGCTTTTATTGATAGTACACATATGAAACCCAAGTCCCCTTGGAAGTAATCTCCTCCGGTGTTAATGCACTTGTTATACCATTCCAATAACTTCTGGAAGGCCCACAACCCATTGTGGATGCGTTATCGGCAGCTCTCCTTACGCTCGCTTCTCCTTATTTGTCCCTTAGCCCTCATTTCCAATCAGTTATTTTTTCTGACAAAGGGTGAAGAAAAAGCTGCTTTCCAGGACGGCAGTACTTCGTGAATAGTAACCTGAGATGTCGAAAATCTTCTGTTTCTATGTCTATCCTTGTGGTCATGTCATTAGTACGGGTGCTGGAGGTAAACGTTTTATCTGAGCTGACGTTATCCGCCTGATAGTCAGGAAACCGAACCTTGGATTAACCACTAAGGAGGCTGTCCTATCAGCAGGTTCAAAATACTGGGGCTGCTGTATTGCCATCTGGTGAGTGGACTCTGAATCATGCAGTAGTTTCTCGTCGGGCCTCTCGATGCCATACTAGTGGGTAATTGTTATGGCTTTACCTTATCATGGCTACAAAAAAACCTCTCTTTTTATCTCTTACTTTCCCTTTCTGTCCTGCTCAAAAGAAGTCTGTCGACCTGCTCCACAAATCCCAATCCTCAACATGAAATATCTCCAGAAAAAAACACGAATAAACCTAGAACCCCCATCCTCCAATGTAGACCCCTACTACCATGTCTCCTTCTCCAACATCAGGGGTCTACGTTCCAACCTTCCAGAGGTTGAAATCAATTACAGGAGACAAAACCAAACATATACTTCCTAAGCGAAACTGGCATAAGGCCGACCACTTCCCTTGACGAATTCATGATTAAAGGATACTCTAACTTAACATCTAAATCTGGCCCCCAAGATAGCTATGGACATGGATTATGTGCTTACATTAAAGATGGCTTTCCGTGTGGTAAGAATATCTCCAGTGAAGACCCTAATTTACCTCATATGTGTTTCCGCGTTGCACATGCTTACACCACTGCATTTATATTTGCCCTCTATCGCCCACACAACAGCGGAATTACTATCTTTAGGAGCAGATCTGAGAAAATTGACCACGTCCTGTCTGCTCACCCTTCAGCTAACATCCACATGTGTGGTGATTGCAATGTCCACAATGTGGAATGGCCGACCCACTCTAACAAGACAGATGATGAGGGGAGGTTCTGTCATGATTTTGCCATTGCTATGACCTCACTAAGATTGTTCACGAACCCAACCGAGTGCCCGATACTTCCGGTCAGTGTGCAAGCCTTCTAGACCTTTTTCTCACAACTTCCCCTGAGCTATGTTCAAGTTCTGTCTCCTCTATGATCTTCTGACCACTCGGTTGTATCAGTTAAGATAAAAACGAAATGTAATAAGTCTTCAGATGTACCTCTCCACGGTACTGTATATCGATACTCTACGACTGTCATAGCTATCGTACACTTATACCTGATCTACCCCTGCATGCCATGTTTAAAAAGGATGTGTTCTCTATAGTATCAGACCTGACCGAATTCACACCATCCAAAAAATTCTAACAAAAACCTAACAGCCAGCCATGGTTCTCCCCAGAATGTGCTGCTGCCATCGCGCACAGAAATCACTTTTTTCATAGCTACCAATGTAATAGGTGCACTGAGACTAAAGCTGCTTTCGGGACTGCCAGCAACGACTTCAAAAGAGTAAAAAAAAATGCAAGAGAGCTATATGCTTAGTCCGTTAAATCAAAAGTAGCTGAGCAGCGGCTTGGTTCCCACCAGTTTTGGCAAATAGCAAACAGGATCCTGAACAGAAGCGTGCGTTCTATCCCAACCATCATCAATGGACCTGAGGTCATCTCGTCAGCATCAGACAAGGTCAAACAACTTGCCAAGAACTTTGCAGCTAATTCTACCCTATGCAATGAATTTCCTCCTATAACGGACAACACGCTATGCAACATACAAATATCTGTGCGTGAGGTCGCCAACCTAATCAAGAACCTTGATTCCAGTAAAGCGACTGACCCTGAAGGCATTCCAATCATTGTGCTGAAAAAGCGTCAACCAGAACTTGCCCCCATACGTACAAAACTCTTTAAGCGTTGCCTTAAAGAGAAGTGATTTCCAACAACCTGGAAAACCTCATCAGTGTGTCCTGTATTTAAGAATTCAGGTGATAAGTCATCTCCCTCACAGTACAGACCAATAAGTCTCCTGTGTGTCATGAGTAATCTGCTGGAATCCACATTAAATAGAGAAGTAGTCAACCACCTCAGCAGAAATAACCTTCTTAGTGACATGCAATATGGTTTCCGTTCTGCCAGATCTACAGCAGGTGCGCTAACTGTCATAGGATTAGCGAATCTCTTGAAAAGGCTTCCTCTCAAGGGCAATTGCTCCTGACATATCAAAGGCATTCAATAAGGTATGGCATAAGGGCCTACTTCATGAGATTTTCAACTACGGTATAACTGGAAATGTTTTCTCAATCATTAAATCATTTCTCTCTCATAGGTTCATAAGAGTAGTGGTTGATGGGTAGAAATCAGAGGCCCTCAATATTAATGCTGGACTCCCTCGGGGTTCCATCCTGGGCCCAACTCTCTTCCTGTTCTACATCAATGATCTCCCAAAACACATACTTAAATCATTCGTTGACATCTATGCTTATGATACGATCATCTATAGCAACACATCAAATGTTGTAAATGATATGTTCTCTCTGATTCTCTCTCCTCTGATCTTGAGCGCGTGGTACAGTGAGGGGGGACGTGGCTGGTTACTTTTAATGCATCTAAAACCAAGCTCCTATCTTTACATCATCAACGCTCTGATCTCCATCTGGCATCAATTGAAATGGGTGGCCCTCATCTAGAGGCGGCTCCATGTTTTGATAAGCTTCTAGGATTGTCCTTTATTCCTGACTTGAAATGGAACACGTACATCAAGTCAGTTGCCAAGGTGGTTGGAAAAATGTTAGGATCCTTCTACTGCTCCAGGAGATATCTCACCCCCGATGCAATTTTCTATCTATATAAAAGCCATTACGTCCAAGGATGGAGTACTGCTGCCACATCTGGGCAGGAGCTGCTAAAAACAGCCTATCCTGCCTTGACAGAGTACAAAATAGGCTTCATGGCTTAGTGGGTGATGGCCTTTTCTCTTCCCTGCAACCTCTCTCCCACAGGAGAGACGTTGCGAGCCTACCTTTGTTTTATCGTTACTACCATGGCAAATGCTCGTCTGAGCTCCAATCGCTGGTTCTCCCTCGCTGATCTTTCACGAAAAACACCCGTCTAGCTGTAACCACTGTCAAAACTTTTTCCCCACTATTTATCTGTGCCAAAATCAAAACTTAGATTCCATGAGCAAAGCTTCTTTCTTAGAAGTGCACGCCTGTGGAACTCTGTTCCGGTTGCGTGTTTCCCACCTAACTACAACCTGGATGTCTTCAAATCCAACATAAACAAATTCCTGATGAACCGCCCCCTTAAGTAAGACAATTTATCAAATATCCAATACTAACGTACTGTACACGCAATAACCTTTATCCCCGCGTGGCTTCTGGGCCTTGATAAGTGGTGATTACCTTGTAAAAGAACAGCCTATGTTAATGGCCCTCGTCACAGTCTCTTTGATCTCCTCAATTATCTATTAACGGCAGCCTTGGGCTTAGAGAATAACCAAAAGTCTCATGAAGCAAGGTCTGGACTATAGGGAGAGTGAGGAACTGTATTGATGCCCAGGACAACGTCTTTCTTTTTGATCTTCTCTGAATACCCTTGGGACAAACTTCGCGCAAATCTTCCGCATCTTCAGTTCTTCACGAATGATTGTGTGTACAGTTGCCACAATAAAATCTAACTTTGCACTTATTGTCTCTATAGACATACGATGGTCTATATCCATGAAATTCTTTATTTGGCCAATCAACTCTACTATTCTGACTTATTTATTCCTCCCACACTTTTCATTATCCCTCACAGACTCTCTTCATTACTGGAATATCTTATGCAACTCCAAAACTCCAAACTATACAAAATTTCGGTAAACACGATTTATGCAAGATTGTTTAAACGCTTTTTAAAGCATCCCATACGTTTCTATGACATTTTTACCAAATATAAAACATACTTTAATTGCATATTGTTCTTCTGAAGTGTCCTCACGTCCAGATTTCAATTCTGAAATTCACCATCTGTGAGAATCAGGCTTTAGTATGGTGTATTCCAACTTCTGCTGTAGCTGTTCATTTGAACTTGAAATCATAAAACTTGGTCAGTTATCTCACAAGATATATTGCAATAGTATACTGGATTTTCAAGAGTTTACGACAGTTTTATATGCCTGTATAAAAAGGTCTGAAAACTTATTAAAAGCATCTCGTATGTTGTGCTTTGACTGGGGATGCAATCATCTTTCGGCGTTATGGTAATTTGTAAAAGAAAAGGGCAAAAGAAAAAAGTAGTGAAATAATAAGGAAATAAACAAGAAGGATAGAAAGAAGGAGAGAAAAAGGAGAGTATGAACATAAAGATAACAATTAAAAACTACAGAAAAAAAGAAAAGAAGGAATAGGATAATGGAGATTGTAGGAACGGTATAAAGACAAAGAAAAATATTACGATACTTATGATGATGATGAATATGAAGATGAAGAAGAAACTAACTTTTATATTCGTATATGTTTCCTTGAAAGCAGCAGCAACAAGAGAGGGGCAGTGGCTTAAGAGTATACAGCGCAGACTGCCAACTCCTGTACGAAAAGTTCGAATCCATTTCGTCCCACAAAAACACTTTCACTTAGAGAGGTTAGCAATATTTACGTAGTCCTTTCTGTATCTGATGTCGTTCTAGCTAAAACTGTAAATTTATAAATATAAACCGGTTGTTAACGTCTATGTTTTTTGAAAGCAGTGGCCGCCGTCACTTAAATTGCTATATAGTTATCAACACATATCGGAATCTTTATACATTTCATAAAATATACGACGAATACTGACTTGCAATAACTTCAGTACAAATAATGTTTAATTAAAAAGTGACCAACTACAAGTAGCATAATTTTACATAGTTTCTTGCTTATTTACAAAATATGCTAATAAAAAAACAAATTAATATACAAACGAATCTTATAGCAAACATATGAATAATTAAAATATAAGACATTATTGGTGTGACGTATATTATTGTACGACAGTACAATAACGACGAATGGAAGGAAGTGCTTTTAACGGTTCTGATAAGAATATTGACGATACAACTCATTTCAACTTTAGCAACAAAGACGATGAAGACGAAGAAAATAGCAACAATAATACATGCAATAAAAAAGAAAGAAGCATAAAAAATGGTAAATAAAAGATATAGAAGCAGAAACGGAACAATAATATGAAAAAACGAAAAAGAATCATATTGCATTATTATGAATGCAGGGCAATAAAGACGTTTGATTGGTTGTTAAGATTATACGTCACACCAATAATGTCTTATGTTTTAATTATTCATATGTTTGGTATAAGATTCGTTTGTATATTAATTTGTTTTTTATTAGCATATTCTGTAAATAAGCAAGAAACTATGGTTTCTAGTAAATTTATAGATGTGACACATACAAATCCGGTTTACAGTGGAACTGCGTAAGTAATAAATAAAGTATGAGTCCGCAGTCCACAATCTCCCACAGTGAGAAATAGAACTATCTTCACCCATATACGTATAAAATACCCTCCTGTGAATGCGAGTAAAGAAAAAAGAGTATTTAAAATTTACTTTTCAATCATAGATAAGTCTTGTCGTATATTGTACAAACAAAAATGGCATCTCTATTTGCATGCCTGTTTACCGTTATAGCAAGATTAAAGATGAGGGAAATCGAGAAAAGGGAAATAAATGACATAAAGAGAGCGAAAAAGAACGCAGAAACGAGCTGAAATAAAATAAAAAAGAAGAAGGTGAAAAAGAACGATAAGAAGAGAAATGTGGAGGAGGAACACAAAACTGTGAAAGAAGAAAAAAGAAGTAAACTCGCAAAGAAGAAAAAGTAGTGCGAGCAGAAAGAGAACAAGATGAAGAAAGAAGACGAATAAGAAGTTGTATCGTCCGTGTACGCTTATGCTTCCTTAGAAGCAACATTAGAGAGGTGACGTTTTGAAGTAGTTAACGACGCGGACTGACAACTTCGGTGTGGCAAATAAGAATCCAGTTCGTTCTACGGAAACACTTTCTCTTGGTGATGTTAACAACCTTCATGTGGTTCTTCTCGTACGAACGCCATGTCTTGTTAGAAAGATTTATAACCCAAAAGATATGGTGGAAATGAATGCCAACAATAATCATCGGATTCAATCGAAATAGATAAAGGGATGATGCAAAACAACATCAGCAACAACAATAACAATAGCAACATCATCAGCAGCAACAATAGCAACAGTAGCAGCAGCAGCAACAATAGCAACAATAGCACCATCATCATCATCAGCAGCAGCAGCAACGGCAACAGCAACAATAGCAGCAGCAGCAGCAGCAGCGGCAACTATAGCATGAGCAGCAACAGCAACTGTAACTTTATATTATAAAGTAAATCTCAAGGTCTCTCTCTTTTGTTTCTTTTTACTTCATTCGAAGTTCTCAAAATTCAAGGGGCCCTTTCCTGGGGCTAACACTTGATCTCTTTATAATATGCATCGATATTGGAATGTCCCATTTCAGTTCTCTTTTTTTCAGTTCGGAGTAGTAATTGTTCTCTTTCTTATTGCTTAGTTCACTACGTTATAGTACATATTTTCTTTGGTTCACTACGTTATAGTACATATTTTCTTTGGTTCACTACGTTGTAGTACATATTTCCTTTGGTTCACTACGTTATAGTACATATTTCTTTTGGTTCACTACGTAATAGTACATATTTCCTTTAGTTCACAACGTTATAGTACATATTTTCTTTGGGTCACTACCTTATAGTACATATTTTCTTTTGTTCACTACGTTATAGTACATATTTTCTTTGGTTCACTAAGTTATAGTACATATTTTCTTTGGTTTACTACGTTGTAGTACATATTTTCTTTGGTTCACTACGTTATAGTACATATTTCCTTTGGTTCACTACGTTATAGTACATATTTCCTTTGGTTCACTACGTTATAGTACATATTTCCTTTGGTTCACTACCTTATAGTACATATTTTCTTTGGGTCACTACGTTATATTACATATTTTCTTTGGTTCACTACGTTATAGTACATATTTTCTTTGGTTCACTACGTTATAGTACATATTTCCTTTGGTTCACTACGTTATATACATATTTCCTTTGGTTCTCTACGTTATAGTACATATTTTCTTTGGTTCACTACGTAATAGTACATATTTCATTTAGTTCACAACGTTATAGTACATATTTTCTTTGGGTTACTACGCTATAGTACATATTTTCTTTTGTTCACTACGTTATAGTACATATTTTCTTTGGTTCACTACGTTATAGTACATATTTTCTTTGGTTTACTACGTTGTAGTACATATTTTCTTTGGTTCACTACGTTATAGTACATATTTCCTTTGGTTCACTACGTTATAGTACATATTTTCTTTGATTCACTACGTTATATTACATATTTTCTTTGGTTCACTACGTTATAGTACATATTTCCTTTGGTCTCTGAATCGTATTTGATTCCAGGACAAGAATTCATCTAGTCTGCTTGATTATCCAGCTAATTATAGCAACGCCCTTTAGGGAAGGTGTTACAATCCTTATTTAAGTCACTGTGGGTTAGGCATGCCCAGGGGATTTAATTCAGGCTTCGAATATTATGTAAGTGTGAATGTCTAGTCATGGTTTACTTGTAGGGAAAAGTTATCATGTCAGGTTATCGTGAGAAAACACTGCACAAAGAGACCTTAAACACTTGAGGACAGTGTCTAGTAGACATCGAAATTCTTTCCAGCGGACATGCAATTTCTCTTTAATATTAAATCGCTGTTGATTTCTATGTCTATTTAAGCAGCAGCCATAACTTGTAAATTCTAGATATATAGTAAAAAAGAACTGTTAGATTTTCTATAATTTCAATAGATAAGTAAATACTGACCCAGTAGGTCACAAGGGGTCTAGTAAAAATACATGTAATTAAAGAAGTACAATTTCAAGGAATCTGGAGAATTACAAGGAGAATAATTTTATAAGATGAAAAAACACAAGAATATGACGAATAAAAATAAAATGATTTTAATGATTATGATGAAAATATTGATTATTAAAATGTTGTTGACCTCAGCAAGAAAGACGAGGAAAAAATGGAAATTAGCGATAACATTAACAAAAAAAAACAGCTAAAAACAAAAAGAAATTGACATAAAATCGTAAAATATGTTAAGTGGAAGAATATGGATGAAAAGAAAACGAAAAATGATGATATTTCGCCATTATAAGTGCAGAATAAGAAAGAACATGTTTGATTGGCTGTTAAGGTTATACGTCATTCGGTCAGTTTATGTCGAAACCGTACATATGTTTGGTATATGATTCGTTTGTGTATTAACTTGTTTTTTTTCTTAGAATATTTTGATAATATTTTAGAACGGTGGTTTTTATTTAATTCATAGATGTTACCTTGATAGATCCGATTTAGGGTGAAACTGGAAATACCGATGAATAAGGAGTTACTTTCCACTCAACACGCCTATCAAATTGAGAACGCAGTTTTGTATAGGAGGGAGGAAATGGGTGAAAACGCTATCACTATATTTACAGAGAGATGAAAGGATGCTTTAGAGACATTTTAATCTTGAAGTCTTGTATATTGTAAGCACAAAAATGGCATTTCTATCACGTAGCTTGTAAGCGGTTATGACAAGATACAAGATTAGAGAAGAAGAAAAAGGAAGAGAAAAAGAAAAAAAACGAAAAAATGAAGGAAAATAGAATAAGAAAACGAAAACGAAGGAAAAGTAAAAAAAATAAAAACGAGCCGAAAAATTAAAAAAAAAATATGGAAGATAAAGAAGGCGCACGTGAGATGAGGAAACAGAATTAAAAACGCAAGTTATAAAAAGGCGTGCGAGAAGAAGAACGAAAATAAAGGGAAGCACGAGATTAAGGAGCAGAACAGATTAAATAATAATAATAATAATCATAATAATAATAATAATAAGTATAAGAAAAAGAAAAAGAAGAAGAAGAAGAAAACATGGTTGACAGCGGTTAGAGAGAAAAGAACGAGAAGGAAAAAAAGGAGGGACGAGGTTAATGAGCAGATCAGAATAAATAATAATAATAATAATAATAATAATAATAATAATAATAATAATAGTAAGAAGAAGAAGAAGAAGAAGAGGAAGAAGAAATAGTGAGCCGCGGTAGGAGAGGAGAGGAGGAGGAGGAGAAGAAGAAGAAGAAGACGAAAGTTTTCCATATTTAAAAGAGAAGTGATAAAATAAACGTAAATATAATTACCCGTATAAGAAATCACAAATTCAAAGGCAGTAAATGTCCAACAAGAATATATTTGAAGGATTTTTATCTAGGTCTATAAGCTACAAAGAAATATAACAACGACAAGAAAGCCGAAGCTCGATGATGATGATGATGATGATGATGATGATGATGATGATGATGATGATGATGATGATGATGATGACGATGATGATGATGAGAGAAAGTGCGCGTTTCGTAAAGTACTCGCTTAATGTCCACTTCCAAATAAATTGGCCCTCCAAGGGTTTCCATTATTCCCTTTAATAATACATTTGTTACGACCTTTTTAATTAACAAGATAAAGAATATTTTGTTGAGAAATCAGCTGCTTTCGGAAACAGCTCGAAAACGAAACGTATAAAAAATATCGGATAACGAACAGAGAAGTTTGGGACGTGCGTCAAGTGTAACGCGCATGCGCGCATGTGAGTGTGTGTGTGTGTGTGTTTAACGCGCATGCGCGCTTCGTCAACTCTAGTCACGAGTCAGTAATCAAAATGACAGGGCGTAGAAGGCGGGGAAGGAAGAGGGAAGGAGGATTATCCAAAGAGGAAGGATTGAATGATAGTGGGAGTTTTCAGATGGGAGTAATGGGAGGAGTAGGGAATAAGGTAAAGAATAGGGAACTACGGGAGAGTTAAAAGGAGTGGGTGTATTGAAACAGGGCTAGAGGACAAAGAGAGAATGAATGCAAAGAAAGGAAAGGAAAAGTGAAACTATATTGAGGGAGTGAAAATAAAGAAAAAGAGAAAGGAGTAAAGAAAGTAAGTAGAAATAATGAAAGCTAAAAAGGTCCCTGGGATTATTAAGAGAAAGTAGGAAGGTACAGTGAAAAGAAAAAAAAGAAAGTATAATGCGATGAAAGAAGGAAAGAAAAACGGGAGAAAAAAGAAAAAGAAAAAATGAAGAAAGAAGAAAGAGAAAAAGATGGAGGAGAAAAAGAATCGAGAAAGGTATTATGCAAAGAATGAGAAAAAAACAAAACAATTAAAGAACGAAAGAGAGTCAAGAAAATAGAAATAAAAAGACAAGCGTAGGAACGACCGAACGAAAAAAAAGGAAAAAATAAAAACAGAAAGTAGAAAATAATAAGTAAATATGTGAAGGAAAAAGGTAAAAAGGAAAAAAAAAACGAAATAGAAAAACGTAGGAGATTGATAGAAGGAAATAAAGAAAGAATGAAAAAAAGAAAAAAAATTAAGAATAAACATAATATGAAAAAACAAAAGAAATCCAAAGAAAAAAAAAACAAAGTCAAAGCAAGTAAACAAAAGAAATGCGTGAATGGTACGAAATTAATAAGAAAAAAAAAACTTAAATGCCAAGAAATTCAGAATTTGAAAAAAAACTGCTCAAAAGAAAGAAACTATAAAAATAATGAAAGAAAAACAAAAAAACAAGATGAATGCTGATACGATAAGGAATGAAAAATGTATATAAAACAAAACAAAAAAAAAGGTAAAAAAGCATTAGTGAGAGAAAAATTGAAAGAAAGAAGGAAATTTAAAGTGATTTAAAAGCAAAAATAAGTAAATTAGTAAACGTGTAAACTAAGAAATAAAAAAGGGCAGAAAAGACAAAAAGCAAAAGAAATATAGACAAAGAAGAAAACGGTAAGAAAGGAAATGAAAGAGAAAAACGAAATAAAGAGGAAAATATGGTCGAAAAGAGAAAAAAAAGAAGAAAGGGCATTAGCCAGAAGACAGAAATTCATTAAAGAAAGAAGAAAAGTATTGAAGTGTGAGAAGCAAACGGTAAGATTAAATAAAAACCCAATGACACTGAGAGAGAGGGGGAGAGAGAGAGGGAGGGAGAGAGAAAGAAAGAAAGAGAGAGAGAGAAAGAGAGAGAAAGAGAGAGAGAGAGAAAAAGAAAAAGGAAACATGGTTTTGATTAGGCCACGAATTCGGAGAACGCCCTTGTTTGATTGGCTAAAAACTAGGGGAACAAACTTTGACCTGTAGGCTTGCAGTTGCCAAGGAGACGAGCGCGTTATAATGATGTGTGGGCCCAGGTAGTAATGACGTAGGTGCATTTGCTCAGGTCAGGTACAAATATAGGGGATGCAACGGAATCGGAGGGGGGGGGGAGATAAAAAGAAACATACGAGAATCCGCAAAGGAGATGTGTCAATGAAATGGGTTGTCAACACATGAACATATTGGACTGTTAATATATGCGGAAATGCGCATGCAAACACAGCGTATATATATATATATATATATATATATATATATATATATATATATATATATATATATATATATATGTGTGTGTGTGTGTGTGTGTGTGTGTGTGTGTGTGTGTGTCGGACATAAAATATTTTACATATGTACCTTTAGCTATTTGTTTAGTTCTATTATCAGTAGGGCTATGACAACAGCATATTCTTTTCATTGTTTTGACTCTGGAGTGTGTATCCATTGATATATTATATGCTTTTATATAGAGTGATGTGGTTCTCAGTTGATTAACTGTGTCTAACTGAGTCAGATATATACTCGAGAGTCAAAACACTGAAAAGAATATGCTGTTGTCATAGCCCTAATTATTAGTATAAATTCAACCAGTACTGTTGAAACTATGGGACAGCAAAAGAGGGTACCTACCACTGTTCTCAGTTCTATTAAAGATATACAGTCAGGCGCATTCGTCGTTGAGCGAGAATGAACGAAAAGGATGTATGTATACTACTACTCCAAGTCCGGGTCCCCTTATTATAATTTTAATTACTTTGGGGTTTTTTTCTGTAAATTTTAATTTATGAAATAAAATAAAATTAAACTATTTGTTTTTCTTCTTTAAGAAAACATCAGAATTGTATACTAAAAGCTTTTCATACACATTTAGTGATGCCATCTGATGGTAAGACTTCAAATCTGACTCTAGAAAAGTAAGATCTTAGAGAGAATATATATACACACACATAACACACACACATACACATATATATATGTTATTATTTTTCAAAACAAACATGTGTATATACAGCAGTTGGACAAAATAATAGAAACACATTTTTTCTATTACTTTTTCAAATAATGTATATATATACATATATATATATATATATATGTGTATGTGTGTGTGTTTGTGTGTGTGTGAGTGAGCACGTATGTGTATGTGGTTGTTGTGTGTGTGTCTTGTTTTACGTTGTGTGTGTGCCTGTGTGTGTGTGTGCGTGTGTGTGCGTGTGTGTGCGTATGTACAAGTTCAAACAAGCGCTGTTCCAGGGAAAGGTTCAACAGGTTCCCTATGCGTTTACGCACCGTTGTGGAGACATCGACACTTTGATATATTTTACTTGATTTTGATGATATACATAAACCACAGAAACATATATATATATATATATACATATACATATATATGTGTGTGTGTGTGTGTGTGTGTGTTGAGAGAGAGACGGACAGACAGAAAGACAGATATATATATATATATATATATATATATGTATATATATATATATATAGTAATTTATAAAATATATATGGCGATTAAGCTACACTGAATATTCTGCGTTTCATCCAACTATAGGATTCGTCAGGCTTATGCGCGAATTCTGTCGTTGCTTCTTGTTTTTATACATGTTGAGGATTACTAGTTGGCCAATCAGCTTTCTATTATCCACCGCGCCCCTTCCTACCAGCCAATGGGCATGCATTTTATCAAACAAAGGATCTGTTTTAGAGCTAGGTTAGTGGTTTTAGGTGGCCGTTCTGCTTCTTTTTTTTTTTTTTAATCCTCAACATGTATAAAAACAAGAAGCAACGACAGAATTCGCGCATAAGCCTGACGAATCCTATAGTTGGATGAAACGCAGAATATTCAGTGTAGCTTAATCGCCATATATATTTTATAAATTACTAACTAGCTCTACCTACGTATTGAGCACTTTTGAAGTAAATACTTAAAGTTTACGCATAAATCTATACTTTCGTATAGTAAATTTATGTGAATAAATGAAATAGTTATATATATATATATATATATATATATATATATATATATATATATATATATATATATATATATATATATACGAGGTGCCTTCAATAATTATCAGACTTTTTGTACAGGCATTTTAAATTGTCGAAGACTATTAAAAACTCAGTATGTTATTTCTATACATCTTATGAGATGACTGACTTTTTATGATGTCAACTTTAAATGAACAACTACAGCAGGAATAGAAATAATAAAGCCTGATTGTCACAGCTGGTGAATTTCAAAAAGCAATGGGGACGTGTAGAATAACGATATGCAATAAAATTATATTTTAAACTTGACAAAAATACAGAAACGTATGGAATGTTCAAACTGTTTCGCCAATCTTGCATGTATCGAGGTTCAATTTTTGAGTGGCATAGGGAAGGCATGGAGTGCGGACGGAGTAAGGAATTCAAAATACCAGAGTTAATTAATCAAAGAAATAATCTCGTGGATAAAACCGTTGTGTGTCTATAGAAACAATAGGTGCACAGTTTGATTCCAGTGTGGGAACTGCACACAATTATTCGCGAGGAACCGAAGATGCGGACAATTTGCGCGCACTTTGTTCTAATGGTGATCAGAGGAGATCAGACAATTCAACCAAGTTAGGCATCAAAGCGATTTCTCAACCCCCCTCTAGTCGGGATCTTGCCCTCTATGACTTTTGGTGTTTCCCTAAGCTCAGGGAAAACCATTTGTTATAGAAGTATTGAGAAGATGAAAGAGGCTGTGACAAGGGTCATTGACATGCTCAAACAAGAGGAATTCCACGAGCTATTCCAGAAGTTGATAGGACGATATAACAAGTGTATTGCAACTGGAGGAGATTACTTCGATAGGGGATAAAAGTACGCATACGTAGAAAGTCTGGACACCTATTTAAGGCACCTCGCAAATTTTTAACACCTTAATCAATATTGTAGGTATTGTTTGGTTTTAGAAATAACTTTCGCAGATATAACTCCCTTGTTAAAGCAGAAAAGCAGAAAAAATAAACACTAAATGCCAGAGAATAAGAAAAAATCAAGTCACGTTTAGAAAAAATAACACATCGTTTGCCGTATTTACAAATTTTAATATATTTCTTCGACAACAATGTGCTCAATGACACACGTATCATTTGTCCGTAAGCAGCGCCATTCAACGCCATATTATTTCTCATGATAAAAACTAAGGTCAGCTGAAAAAAAATATATAAAATACTCAACTTGTGTACCGAAATAATTGCACACTGAGATTTAAATCATTAGAACAATACAAATAAAAATAAAGAATAACATTGGCAAACTAGTATTTAATACAAGTACTGGCATATTAAACATATTTAATAGTAAATAAATCATCATATAATTATTAGATCACTCTGAGGCACGTTAAAAGCCATTAAAAAAATAAATGTTTAAACTTCAACAGCATTTCTTGCGGTTAACAGTAACTGAATGGGTTAGGTCCTTGCTAATGAAGTCAGGGATGGCTTCTGTCGTCGGGTTCGCATTAATCGACTGGTGTTAATCGTGACACCCTGCACTGATGATTCTCGAAAGGATGAAACAGTAGTGTCTGTAGGTATTTAATACATATTACACTAATATATGTAGGTATTTAATAATTATTATAGCATATATATATATATATATATATATATATATATATATATATATATATATATATAACGCTGAACGTCTGTGTGTATGTGTGTCTGGGCATGAATAGGCTCCTATATGGCTATATTATAGAAAACTGATCACATATAATGATAGAAGATATATCGATACACAAGAATGTGTATGTTTGATCTGGTATAATGATGATTAATTAAAATTGTGGGATCTGCGTACGCGCCTGGTCCACAAACTATTGAAATAAAAAATTTAAAAATTAAAAAAAAAAACATTTACAAGTGTTTTTGATATAGATGTACATAATAATACTTTGATAAGTATGTTTTAACTTAAATAGGGATGGTATAATAAAATTGTTCGTGCCTGGCCTCCATAGCATGGAAATAGGCACAAACTTTAATAAATGAAATAACTTTTCATATGTATCTGCGTAAGTATACTTTAATAATTATGTTTCAGTTTGAAGAAATATGGTATAATAAAATTATGGGGTGTTCGTTCGCACCTGACCTCCATAGAATGGAACTATGTCACAAAGTTTAACAAGGTTTTTTAATATAGATCCACAGAGTATTGCGATACGTGTTTCAGTGTGAACAGGTATGGTAAAATAAATTATGGGGTTTATCTATTTTATTTTTACTTTCATCATATTTTGCTTTGTTTTTGATACCCCCAAATTCGAAGCTATCTCTTTACAACCTTTCCTTTTCATAACCTATCATACTTTCATAAATCAGAGTCCATTTTCTGTAGGCTGTTTTTGAACCCAGTCAGCGACGGGTACTTTTGCTAGTATATATATATATATATAAAGTTGCTTTTTTTATTTATTCTATTAATCAATCATTATGAATTCTCGAAAAACCCTCGGAATCTCATGAGCAATAATTTTTTAAACGTAAATATTTGGCGCGATTACTCTCCAAACCCCCACCCACAGGTCCTTTAAAAAATCACATCTATCTCATAAACTAAGGAACTGATAATTATTACTTATTAGTTCTTATAAAATACGATTAGCAACTACCTCTGCATAAATATAAAGTTTGGATATTTGACAATTTTTTTTACATCATTATAATTAATTTTGAAATATGTATTCTTTCCAACCTGCTAATAAACGTAATCTGTATTAACTTTACAAATTACAGGTTGCGCTCACTCAAACACGACAAAATTTTACTGAACTTAGACATTATAAATTTAAAATAAAAATGTATTGCTCTCTATCAAAATTTCACTTATTATTACATTCCTAAAAAAATCACTGCACTCGTCTAAGCCTCAACAATCAACTGCGTCTAGAAATTATGTGTAAAAGGGCTATTGCCAAAGGTATATAATTGTAAAACTCTGTGGGTCTTGCTCGCTTGACTCTTGTCTTTAGTGATCGGGCAATTCCATCTTTTTTAAAACGGAATGACAGGTGACTTTATGCACACACATTCTAATATATCTAATCTAATATCTAAGTGAAAATTCCCAGGACTACTTCAGCATTTTAACAAAGCGACATCTATCACATATCTGAGGATAATTAATAAGAACCCCAAAGGTTTACAGTGATTTCATGTTTGAGGCTGTCACAGCTCCTATTGCCTTAAGAGATGCAAGTTTGTAAACGTTAAAGCAATTAGCTAATGTAAAATAATCAAATTAAGAAATCAATTTTCATTAAAAAAAAACATAAGGGAAGAAGATAGTATTGGTCAAAAAATTACACGAAAACTAATTTCAGTGTAGTGCCTTTTACAGCGGAATCAAGAATTACCTGACATGAGTCCGATAGATGGGCTCGAACATGAGATGTCAACAACATTACCCAAGGAAATTTTAAACGCCAACAAGAGAATGGTAAAATCATTAAATTGATCAGAATTAATTGTAACATCATTATATGGATCGGGATTGGTAGTTAAATCATTATACGGATCGGGTCAGAGGTAAAAGCATTATGTGGATCAGGATTGATTGTAAAATCATTAAATGGATCAGGATTGATGTTAACATCATTACATGGATCGGTCGGTGGTAAAATCAGTATATGGATCGGGGTTCATTGTAAAATCATTTTATGGATCGAGATTGATGGTAAGTCATTATATGGATCAAGTCGGTGATAAAATCATTATATGAATCGGGTCGGTTGTAAAATAATTATATGGATCGGGATTGATGGTAAAATTACTATATGGATCGGGATTGATGGTAAAATCATTATATGGATCGGATCGGTTGTAAAATAATTATAAGGATCAGGATTGATATTAAAATCATTATATAAATCGGGCTTGATGGTAAGTAAGATTGTAAAATCATTATATGGATCTGGTCTCTTGTAAAATCATTATATGGATTGGAATTGATTGCATAATCATTATATGGATCAAGTCGGTTGTAAAATCATTATATCGGTAGGGATCTGTAATAAAATCATTATATTAGTCAGGATCAGTGGTAACATCATTATCTGAGTCGGTATCTGTAATAAAATCATTATATAGGTCGGAGTCGATGGTAAAATCATTATAAGGATCAGGATCTGTAGTAAAATCAGTATATGGATCGGGACTGATGGTAAAATTATTATATCGATCGGGATCGGTAGTAAAATTATTGTATGGATAGGGATCGGTTGTAAAACATTATATGGCGCATGGATCCATTTAACGTTAAAGACTGGGTTAAAATTAATTCCAAAAGTTACTGTTATTTTCTAGATGAATATTTCCTAATCGCTTTATAACCAATCTTTAGCCAAGCTTAGGTAAATCATTTTTATGCAAGACAACTCACTAAGTCCTGAATCAAAGTTTACTAAATCCTGGTTGAAAAAAAAAAGATTTGTTGAAGATCTATGATGGACTTGCGTTCAAATAGCTGAAAGGGATATGGAAGACACAGAAAATCAAAATAACATCACTAATAGTAGAAGCATAAGGAAATATCCGAAAAAACATTTTTATAAAAATGTGAGAAATTGGAATCATAGAAGATACAAGGGAAGATACAACGGATAACAATAATAAACAAGACTGAAATAATAATGAAAACCCTTTAATACAGCGACTAATACCCATGAGATCTTGAGCTAGCCGAGTGTATAGAAACTGCTACAGAAGGAAACACACAGAAACATCATATGGAATCAAGAAGACCGAAACAGTACAATTTTAAGTTACGACCCGCCATAAAAAAGGGGTCAGCATCAATTGATACCACTTCAAATAACCGAGGAGGGTCACGGAGGATGGAAAAGCCGACGAGAGAAAGCACTAATCAGACATCCACTGGATGAGTGCAAAGAGAGATGGAACCTTGGGGAGGCTTATTGTCATCAAAATTCTAGTAAAGAACAATCAACAAAAAATCAATGGTAAACAACTGTTACGATAACCCAAATTAAAGGAGGAGATTTGTTGTCACTCAAATTCCAAGGAACACAACAGCTTGTTCTCAAAGCGAAATTTTTGAAGACCTTTCTGAAAACTACTAGTGAGTAGTAGTAGTAGTAGTAGTAGTAGTAGTAGTAGTAGTAGTAGTAGTAGTAGTAATAATAATAATAATAATAATAATAACAATAACTAGCTGGACCTGTGGAAATTCCACAGGGACTCATTCATATGTGATATATTGATGTTGGCATTCTGTAGATGTCCAGTGTAAATGGAGACGCTCTGATATTATTGTAGCTCTTTTGGTAAAACTGCAAAATTATTTATCTAAGCTGTAACGAACGCCCGGTAAAGCCCGGCTGTAAAGTACGCTTAAATATGATATTTTAATTCTTGCAGATTTCGTATATATTATTATAGAGTTAATGTTCTATTGATTTTTATGTTCTATAAACTTGCGATTTCAAAATAAAAAAAAATATATCCATATGACTTGGGTGCATGTCGAAACCGAAATAAAAACTAATGAAGAATTCTTGGTAAAATTATTTATAAAAAAAATAGATGATTTAAGTTGCCATCAACTATAGTCGAAACCGAAACAAAAACTTTTGAAGAATTCTTGGTAAAATTATTTATGACAAGAAATGAAAGTACATAACAATTAAACGACCCGGGTGTAAGTGTGACACACAAAAGAACACACACGCTATCGTATTAATATATAGATAATAATAATAATAATAATAATAATAATAATAATAATAATAATAATAATAATTTTTAATAATAATAATAATAATAATAATAATAATAATAATAATAATAATAATAATAATAATAATAATAATAGCATAGTTTCAGCATCGACTGGCCCCCCCACAAAATACTCGAATTTTTTTTACGGTATGTTTCATTGAATTGTAATTACAAAATAGTTTATAAAAGATTAGCGCGTATTTTGGAGAAGTACCTGTTAATGTTGCTATAAAACTCATGTACATAAAACGACAACAAAAACAACAACAACAACAACAATAATAATAATAATAATAATAATAATAATAATAATAATAATAATAATAATCACCTTCACCTTCCCACCACCAGCAACAACAATAAAGCCCGATATGTATTCAGCCAAAGCACATGTTTATATTGCTATTTTTTTTATCAAATTGTTAGGTGAAAGCAAATACTTTTAAAATAAATAAAACTATATTTTATAATTTTTAGTATAAATTAAATAAAAACACACACACAAAATAGGTAACGATATCTTTTTGATAAATTCTTAGATGAAAGAATAGAATAGTATTAAGAAGACCAATCCGTAGCAATAATGGCAATACTAAAATCACGTTCCCACCAACAATACTAACAATAGCAATAGCAATAAAGCCAGTACTTCTCCAGAAGTACATGTTAATATTGTTACTTTTTAGTATAGATAGAAAATATGATCTCCAAGTTTAATTGAATTTTTACGTAAAAATAAAAAATAAGTCCAAAATAATTTTGGATATGAATCGAGATAAATCCAGTGCATACAGCTGTTTATCTGATGGATTGTTGAAAGCAAATACCTTTAAAATAAATTCCACTTTAATGAATATTTTCTTTAATATAGATTAAAATAAAGGTACGAACTGTGCTGCGATATCTTTTTCTTAAATTGTTAGGTGTTAGAATTTCGAAATAATAATAGTAGTAAAATAATAATACTAAAAACAATAATAATGATAGTTGTATACATAGTAGTACGAGATGAGGTAGAATTCGTTTATGCACAAACGCCAGACGCGACAAAAAATCCTGTTCATCGTTGTATGTAATAAAGCAAATTGAAAGTAAAAAAAATGAAGCGTGCATGGTCCCCCCCGTGGGTGTACAGTGAACGAGACATAAAAAATGACTAAGTTCAGCTTTTGCAACCACAACGCCATTTAGCACCAAAAGTCCCCAGGAAACGCTAACTCCTGGTAAAAAACGAATAAATGGTGCAGTTTTAGGCCTTAACATATGTAAATTTGAGTTTTGCACCACGCAAAAAATAAAATGAATAAGTCCACTATTTGCTCAGGCCCCATTTAGTCCCAAAAGTCCCCAAGGCTTAACATAGTTAAATTTTAGTTCAGCACCATGCAAAACTGCTAATTATGCATACACAGAAAATTTTGGACAAATATGGTATAATAGTCCCAAACATGGAGTGTTTTTATTAGCCCTAAAATACCCCCTTGGGGACACCAAAGAGTTATCGCAAAGTATAGACAAACAAAATTATATAGAAATCAGTTAGTTACAACTTTTCAGAAAGTTTTATAAAAATCCAAGGTATCAATTTTTTAATAAGCATAAAAGTATCAATTTTAGCCATTTTAACTCGAAAGGTACCCCTGGGGGCGGGGACAACCGAAGATTTTTTCCGGAAAATACGTTCTGTTACTTTTTCACTCATATGTTAAAAGTTTGTACAAAATTTCACACAGTTCCTATGCGTAGTTACTGAGAAAAAACTGCGGATAGACGAACGGACGAATAGACGAACGGACAAGGGTGAATTTGCAGGTCACCTCTCATTTTGTAGGGGGACTAAAAAGAATGTGGGCTCGTGTTGATAGCTTTCATTTTGATAGAAAGTATAGGAAAAATCGCACAGTGCGTAAATATGATTCGTGAATAAGTCTGTATCTGCGTTTTTAATGGGTAAACAAGATGATTTTTGTAAATTATACTTTTATATTGGAACAAAACTAAATTAAAATTAGGAAATGTTATATATGATATGCAAAAAAGAATCTTGTTTGTTTAAGCGTATTTGGAATCAATATTTTGAATGTTTTTCCGTGCTTGAAAATACGAACTCCTATTCTGAAAAGCACTGGTTATTAATGTTAATGTGTATGTCGAACTGCTGAGTGTCATGAATTTCATCATTCTGTTAAACTAAGCATGAAAGTGGAGTATTTTAAATTCAGTCTTTAATCTAACTTATTATGCAGTAAAATAAACTCTAGGATTCTTATTGATTTGGAGAGAAATGGCTTATTTCTTTAAATGTTATTAAGACTTAGCTACAGTTTTCCAGTCGCAATCGTATTTATTTTCTTTTTATATTCTTACTAGTCTGAGTGCCAGGCGTTGCCCGGGTGTTTGTTGTGTGTTGAGCAAAAAAAAAAAAAAAAAAACAGAAGTGGTAGTAGGCAGGCAGGCTCGAACCCGTACCGCCAAGGAGGAAAAGAGTGTGTAAAAATAACGTAACATCTTTTCCGTTGCGTGCATCGCCAAACCGGATATGGTGAAGGTTTAAATTAAGGATAGTCAATCGAAAACAAGGGCTGACTTTCGAAAATATCGACGAAAACAGTAACTCCTCTTTGTAGAAAAGTGCACAGTTGTGAGTAAAGGAATGAATATTTTTAGCCAATTTTTCGCTATTTGTCATGTGATAATCGAGCTTCAAAATGACACTGATCTCGTGAAAATCCGTCTCCTCTGTCGAAAATTTTATACATACATACATACATAAATGATGATTGCAACGTCTTGTCAGACGAGTGCCACTCTCTCAGACATTTAACATCCATGAGCCCAAATTCCTGAGGGAGTATCTATACAAAGATGATGTTACAGAGTCTTAGCTTTGTACGACAGCTAAGTCTATCTCTCGGTTCAAAATGTTGAGATCCAGCAACAAGCAAGAGCAAGATAGCCAGTAACAAATTAAACTGCAGACCAGCTTAATGCGGGTACTGGTTTCTCGCTTTATGGTTTTTTAAATCAGAGATTTGCTTCTCCTAGAAAGGTTGCCTTCACCACGGCTTACGGGAGCCCTCTCAACCCCAATACACATATACACACACACAAATATACACGGTGCTACGGTGCTAGTTGGCCGTTGACCCAGAAAAAGAGTTCATTCGCCCTTTGGAAGGTCTTGTTTTTAATCCTCCAGGGAGACTAGCCGCCCTCCTCACCAAACAAGTCTGGTGGGGGAACCAGTTTAGTCGCCGGTGACCCGACCATGAGACAGGTAGTACTGGGTTACATGGTACCAGTAGCATATGACATGACCTGACACAAACACATACATACATACATTAAAACAGACATGTGAGATTTATATTATAAATGTATTGCTGTACTCTCGATGAAAAATCTACTCAAAAACGTATTCCTTTCTAATCAAATCTTTCTCGGAGTTCATATATTAAATCCATTCTTCTCGTAAAATCTGTTTCCTCTTTCGATCTAAACAATTTCTCACACCCGATAATATTCCTTATCTCTACAAGTCTACTATCAGACATGTATGGAATACTGTTGTCATAATTGAAATGACGAATCTGTGTCCCATTTTAAGGTTCTTGATAAATTGCAGATTTATGATTTCACAGATTCTCATCCTTTCTTTTTCACTACAACCTTTCTCTCACAGGCGTGATGTTCCTAGTCTTCGTTATTTTCTCTACGGCATGTATCTCTCAAAATTGTCTTATCCTGCTTCCGTTGTTCCTGCTCGTTTTACTAGTTGGCCTAAAGGTCATCAATTTACTAATTTAATATCTTAGGGCAACACAGCTTCCTATTCCAGTAGCTGCTTTCCAAAGATTGCAAAATGGTGGAAATCTCTTCCTTCTCACTGTTTTCTTTCTCTCTAGAGGTTTGATGTTTTCAAAACTAAGGTCGCTTAAGATCTGTTTTTGCAATAATCCTGTTTTGTTTTCGTTAACCCCTTACATCATGTGGCTTCATACCTTGTCTCGAACGATTTCCATAAAAAATAACTAAGGAGACGAATCATTTTGAGTATCATTCGCTAACTATGACTACGAAAAATATCCAGTAATTTCAGTTTCTGTGAGGGGACTTAATTTAAGTAAGGAGAAATATTGCCTAATATCTATGTGGTATTACGTATTTGAGAGAGTAGGTGAAGAGGGTAAATGGTAATGTTTATTAAACGGTGACAAAATGTGCATATTCTTCTGTAAAACTATCAGGTTGACAAGAAAGATTTTAGCGGTGGTTAAGTGTTAAATTCAGATGAACATATCTCAGTCCAAACAAAGAATTTTGGATCGAAATAACGACAAACAGAATCAACATACTCCTGATAACGCGAAAGAAGGGTATTTATTCCAGTAACGTAAAATTCTTACAACCTAGTGGCAATGAAATCGCTGAATGCGTTTTTGATATCGGTTAGGATTTTGAAGCATTTTTCACGCTTGAAGAAAGTATAGTCGGTAGGTGATAGGTTCGGAAAGTATGGCAGATGAGGCAGAGTTTTGTAGCCCAATTCGTTCAACAGCTTCAGGATCGGTTTAGGGCATTGTCATGAAGGAGAATTGTGCTTTTCTGGTGACTTATGCTGGGTGTTGTGGTCGAAATTTCTTATGCATTTCATCCATTTATAACCAATGAATGTGACCGATCGAAGACCACAAAATAGTCATCATCATCTTCTTTTGATGGAAGTGTCGAAGAGGTTTGGTCTTGTATAACCACTGAGTTGAGCGTCGCCGGTTGTCCGGTTGTCGTAAAGAATCACTTTTAATAACAAGTCACAACCTGGTTGAGAAACAGTTCGCAGATATTGATCCAATGAAACTCTAAGAAATCAACTTTTGTCATGAACGTGCCTAAGATGCAGAAATGTCTCATTGAATTCATGACAAAAGTGAAATGAGAATTGTGATGACCATGTAGAAAAATAAATTTTGGAACACAAAAGATAAGTCAGTTTAATGATACAACTCACGTCGCGGTAACACTTTAACATTTTAAGTTAAAAAATAGGTTTTACTTTGAAAACAACCCTTATATATATATATATATATATATATATATATATATATATATATATATATATATATATATATATGCACACAAACATATACGTATATATGTATACTGCTATGCACATAAAAATATTTAATAATAAATATATAAAAAATAAAGGTGATTCGTCCGTTCATTAATATATATATGTATATATATAATAGACTTATCTTTCCCCTATGATTTTTACCTTAATAGGATTACTAATCAAGACAGCTTATGCGAATGTAATTTGCACAAACTGCAACACAATATCTGAGGTGTGTTATAGGCATATTACCTCTCCACTTCCTCGATAATCGTAGATTCCTATATTTTTTCTGCTGGGACTTAACTGCCACAATCGGTTAAACTCAATGGAAGTCGTAAAATATTTCCTCTTTATTTAATTCCTCCTTCCCCCGCCACCACTTACACATGTTTCTGGATCGTTCACAAAGGACAGTTACGAAGGAACACCGGTTTGGGTTTTCTTTTAAAAAAAACTCTAATGGAATTTCACTTGTGCATTTCTATTCTTTGCTTTCTACTAGGTGAGACGCACCATGGACTTAACCGAATCGAAGGGTTATTTATGCCATTTTGTTTCGCTTTATTTCGTTTCGTAGTTGCTTAAAAAAACTGAAATGGAATTTTAACGTTCCTTTTCGTCCTATGCTTTCTACTGAGGTAAACGCACCATGGACTTAACCGATTCGAAAGATTATTTATGCCATTTTTTAGCTTTATTTCGTTTTCTAGTTGCTTAAAAAACTGAAATGGAATTTTAACGTTCCTTTTCGTTCTATGCTTTCTACTGGGTGAAACGCACCATTGAATCGAAGGATTATCTATGTCATTTTTTTCGCTGTTCGCTTTTTGTTTGTTTTTGTTTTTTCGAACACGTTCATCATTTTTTACTCTTATTTTTTTGTTGTTCTTAAAGAAGTTTTACGTTTGTTCGCTGATTTTTTTGTTTTTTTGTTTTTTCCGATGTTTGAAAGAAGTTTAACATCGTTTTTTTTAATATTTAAACAGGGTTATTCGCATGGTCTTTACTTTACCCTCCCCCACTTACACACACACCTCCAAACACCCGGGCAACGCCGGGTACCTCCGCTAGTATAAGAATAAAAAGTAGAGTTTATAGCTCTTTAAGAAAACTGCTAAGGTAGTGGAAAAAAATAACAGCATTTAGAATTTGTTACTATCACTAAAAACGCCAAAAACAAATCATATATATATATATATATATATATATATATATATATATATATATATGAGTCAATATCAGTCAACAGTATTGAGCATTTTCTTCAGTTTTCATTAATTACCATTTCTACTAAATAACTATATATATATATATATATATATATATATAAATTATCATTAGTTGTATATGGGTGGAAATGGATTATGTATAATAAAAGAATGAATGACGAAAAAAGTATTAATAGATCGATAGATTTGTTCTAAGGGCGATAACTCTTTTATACTTTAAATTGATTTAATATGAACTTTTTACGCTAAAGTAAAACACTTGAGTATTTAGCGAATCATAAATCTCAAACAAACGTTATTATAAGCTTACTATTAACTAATACACAGAATTATAATTGAAATAGTAATAAATATAATTGTAACACTTAAGTGAGCATGCATGATTTTAAATTCAAATTTATAATTTAATATAACCGTAAATTGTAAACCTTTTTTTAGTTTCGTTTTGTTTAGTTTCGTATATACAAACATGCATAATGGTTTATAATTATTAATATTATTTTCATATGCATACATTAATAAATTTGCTAATTATTAAATAGAACATTTTGGCAGAATATTCCCAAATTAATAGAACATGTTAGTGCGAATAGATGGGTTTAGTAACATTATTTCTAAAATTCAAAATGGCGTAATGGAAACATATTATAAGGTACTTACAGCTTCTCTTCCAATTTTTTTTCAGATTTTAATCATGCCAAAACGCAATGTATTTCCTTTTTGACGGATTGATTGTTGCTATTTCTACTGATGAGTTAAGGGCAAAATAGATTCATTGATAGATATAATAATTAAGTGATTGATTTTGCGCTACGAAATAGATACTGTCAAGAATTGTAAATGTCAACTAATTAAAGGAATAAATTATATAAATTATAGTCTTTTGTTATTTATTCACTATATATATATATATATATATATATATATATATATATATATATATATATATATATATAAAAGGCTATATGTCTGTCCGTCTGTCCGTCTGCATCTATATTTTAAAACTCTATCTCCACCGAATCTAAAAGTCGCGGAGCGGCGCTAGAGGCCTCCAATGATTGGATGTTTTATTAACCGTTTTTATGGTTAAAATAGTTTTTAAAGGGTCAAAAATGTGTCATAATTGAAACAAATTGTTATCCATTTTTTACATTCATCGTAGTTTATGTCAATTTTCTCATTTTTTATCAGTTCATAAGCGTGTCATGTTGGTACAGTGGTAACTTTGAATGCTACAATTTTGCTTTCGGTTTCGATTCTAGCTGATGGCATCTGAATATTTATTTTTGCCTATTGACATCACGACTTCATAATAATACTGGACTACCCGTGACCCGTTGGGTCAGTATGTTATATTAGTTGTGTAATTAATGTATGGTCGTGACACTTGTGACGTAAAGAAAATAATTTTGTTGGCATAACAGAAATATTTCTATGAAATTAAAATGAAAAAAGAATATAGATAGATTTCTATGAGTCGTTCTTTTTATAATTGTTTATTTTTGGAAAAAAAACTTTACAGCCATTGAATTACAAGTGGCTTACCATACTTATAGGTGAATGTGCACTAACAGATACTATAATACTTAAAGTTAAATTCAAATTTTTATATATCTTTTAATTTAAACACACAAAAAAACAATTAGGACGCTGGAAACGTACACAGTAAAACAATACGTTTTATTGTCGCGTTGATTATTTATTTGTAACGCAAATTAAACAAAAAACATATTTTCGAGGTTATTTATTTATGTTGGTAGTGCAGAAGAACATGTAAGAATTTTTTTGTTTAAGAAATGGAGAATAAATTTAAAAAATAAGGAAGTCGGTGGGTAAATCGCCGTTGTAAAATGCTCTTATAGTCGTCAACGGGTTAAAGTAGCTTTATTTGTAAGAAAATTACGTTAAAATAACTGAAACGTAATAGGGAAATAAACGACGAAAAAAGTGCAGAAAGTATTAACAATTGTTTATTTTGATAATTTAAACGCTAAAAACATACACAGTAAAACAGTAAGGTTTAGTGTCGCGTTGATTATTTTTTTATGTACGCACGCGAAACCGGAAGTCGTAAGTGGATGTTGGGTTACAAAACTCGTTACAAGGTCATTTGAGTTTATATTTATATAGATATCCGAAATGAACAAATTAAAATATTATATTTAAGCGTATTTTAACACCGGGCAAGGATGCCCCACTCACCCCACTAGTATCCCTCTCTCTCTTACTCTCTCTCTCTCTCTCTCTTTTCTATATATATATATATATATATATAGAGAGAGAGAGAGAGAGAGAGAGAGAGAAAGAGAAGGGGAGATAGATAGAGAAAGAGATAGAGAAGGAGGGAGAGTGGGGAGAAAAAGAAACAAAGAGAAAGCCATAGATATAGAATGAGATAAGAGGGAAATAGATTAAAGCGTATATAATGAAAGTAAGGAGAGAAAAGTATTCTTTTCGTTATTCTATTTGTTAACAATATATGTTTTCTTAATAACACGCACTTTTAGAGGAATGTCAAATGGGCTCGTATTTCAGTGTTCTAATGGCTATCACCGCTTTCTTTACATGCAAACCCACCCACGCAATGTGTTTTACAGTTTTAGAGCACTTCGGATATGACAGTGTGTGCGTTTGGGGTTTAGGAACACTAGCTGAATCGCCGTAACAATAGAAACGCAGCCCCAAACGACGTGACAAAATATACTCTTTTATATATGCTAAAGAAACTTATCTATATCCGCCTCTTGCCATCTCTATCACTCTCCCTCTCTACTGACCCCCTTTCTCCATCACTCTCTCTCTCTCTCTTTCCCTCTGTCTCTCTGTCTGTCTCTCTCTCCCTCAAAAAAATATATACATATATATATAAATCCCTTCTCCTCTTTTTGTTTTTGTTTGTTCACAATTTGATTAATATATACAAAAGGTCTGATAGTTTAGTATTTCATTTATTTCTATATATAGTATGATTCTTTAAAAAATATACGATTTTTTTATTATATTAATGAAAATCAATTGACTAAATAGCTGTATATTAGATTAAGTTTCTAGCGAGAGAGTTGTTTTAAGTGTTCTATTTAATATCGTTATTTCATCAACTCTGAATAACAGTTATATTGATAATATATTTAATTAAATTTATTTGGAATTATTACTTCCGACACTGATTTTTTTATGAAACGAGTAGTTATTTCCCCTGATTAAATGTTTTTTATACGTTCCGAAGTTCGAAAGATAAAAAAAAAAACTCTTTCCAAATAAATTAATTTGGTAATCGCAAGACGTTTCTAGCGTGAAAAGAATAATTTCGTGTGGACAGAAAGTTGTTTTTCTTTTTCTTTAAATATTCGATACTCTTGCATAATTTGACCCGGATTCTCGAGAATTCATATCAAGCATAGATCAGTGAGACCGGCAATCATCGGTTTAAGTCGAGCTTTGTAACAGACGCTTTAAAACAAACAAACCGGAAAAAATACAAATGTAAATAATCAAAAATAACAAAAACCTAACTTTAAATGACTGAAAATATTTTTATTTATTTTATTTTATATATTTTTTTTTGTTTTGTTGAAAAATATTTATCAACAAAATCTTTTATTTGTTTGTTCCTTCAAGAAAAGATGAAAGTTTTACTTTTTTTCACCGTAAATTCTTAGGTATAAAACATTTTTTTTCCAAGACTTTTTGTTCAGTCAAGTTTTTTTTGAGGGGGAAGGGTTTCACAGAAATTGTCTATATATATATATATATATATATATATATATATATATATATATATATATATATATATTAAAGAAAATACGTATATCGTTAAATGAAAGTACAGGAAAAAATGTAGTGTTTTTTTTTAAAGTAAACTTAATATTTTTATTTTATTTTATTTTTTACGGCTATTCATTGTCGGTGGAAGAACTTTCTCGAGATAAGGATATTTCCTGAGGAATCTTTTACTTCGGTCGACTGTTGAAGGGCCATCGAAGGCAAAGATGGGGAGAGAGTAAAAGAAATGTGCTCGGATATAATACCGCATTCCCTTTGCATATTTTTAATGGGAGCCATTTCACACGCCCATAAATAAATAATTTTTACTATGCTTAGACTCTCACGTGGGGGAGAGAGTAACACGTACTTCTTTTTTTGGGCGATTACATTGTTTTTATCGTTTTTTTATTTTTTTAAATTGTCGTGCGGGGGCTATCAACCTTACTCACGATTAAAATGATTAACATCCTTTGTATAGTAGGTGTGTTCAAAACAGAACTTTATGTCGACCCGGGCAACGCCGGGTACCCATGCTAGTATATATACATATATATATATATATATATATATATATATATATATATAAAGTTAAAGTATTCAGGAGATAAAACTCATCAATTGAAACTAAGTTATACATTATTGCTCAATAAAAAAGAGCGAAATATCATATTTTTATTTGTATAGACAAATATTACATAGTCGCTACACTGCACATGCTAATATTTCGGACGAAATAGTTCGGTGGCATATAAACTTTTTTATGCCTCCTGAAGAGGTACCTTTGGCTTCTTGCAAACCAATTTATCCGAAATATTAGCATGCCCAGTGTAGCGACTATGTAATATTTGTCTATATAAATAAAAACATTATATATATATATATATATATATATATATATATATATATATACACTTGTGCCCGATATTATTCATACCCCCCTTGAAAATTGAGTTTATTAGGTGTAACTTTTGTAAGAATTTATTGTTTACGTCCATATTGATACATATTCTTAATAAACCTCTTCTGATCATTTTCGTCATTTTAAAATCTCGGGATACTTGTAATAAAAGAAATATACAGCTATTTATAAAATCTGCAATGTTCAAAAATAATCATACCCCCTTATTTTTTCAGTATTAATCGAGTTTCTGACTGTTTGTTTTCTGTTTGATTCTTATTTTGAATGCTTTTATACAACCTTTGATTAATTTCATTTCGTTTTTTTGCATTTTTCAGAAATTAAAATGATATCAACTGAAAACCAATAAAAGAATAAAAATTATTAGAATGAGGAAGAAAAAAGAGCTTAGTAATGATCTTAGGACTAAAATTGTGAATTCACATAAGGATGGTTTAGGTTACAAGTCAATTTTCAAGAAATTTGAGGTCCCTACAGCAACAGTACAGAGCATCATCAAAAAATTCCAGAGCCACCACACAACAAACAACTTGATTGGTAGAGGAAGGAAAAGGAAACTGTCTGCTAGAGCCACCAGGAATATTGTAAGAAGTGTTAATGCAAATCCAACCACCACTAATAAGGACATTTTAGAAAGTCTGGAGTCTTCTGGCATAAAAATATCAAGGCAAACATTGCAAAGGACTCTGCATGAAAATGGTCTGAAAGGAAGAAGACCAAGCAGGACTCCATTGCACACCGGAAAACACCTTGCAGCACGTCTAAAGTTTGCTAGGACCCATGTGAATTCTCCAGAGTCCGTTTTCTCAAGTATTTTTTGGACTGACGAAACAAAAATTGAATTGTTTGGCCATATGGATGCTTCTTACGTTTGAAGGAAGAAAGGAGAAGCTTACAACCCAAAGAACACCATACCCACGGTGAAACATGGTGGTGGTAGCCTAATGTTTTGGGGCTCCTTTTCGGCTAGTGGTCCAGGTAGTTTGGTCAAGATAGATGGAACCATGAAGAAGGAGCAATATTTGGAGATACTCCAGAAAAACATTAGACAGGATGCGGAGAAGCTCCATTTAGGACCAAACTGGGTCCTTCAACAGGATAATGATCCAAAACATACTGCCAAAATAGTCAAGAAATGGTTTGAGGATAATCAAATTAATGTTTTGGATTGGCCTAGCCAGAGTCCCGACCTGAACCCTATCGAAAACCTCTGGCACATATTGAAAACTGAGGTTAAAAAGCGGAAACCTAGAAATTTGAGGGATTTGGAGAACTACTGCATTGAAGAATGGTCAAAAATCAGTGTTGATGCTTGTAAAAACCTTGTTGATAAATATCCCAAACGGTTACAGGCAGTTATTAAGAATAAAGGGCATGCTATTGACTATTAGTAAGAGAGGTATGAATAATTTTGAACTAGTGCCATTATTGTTTTTCTTTGTATAATGTTTCAAACTTGCATACTTTATTTATTTGTTGAGTTTAAATTAAATGCTTATGCTTGATTTATTGTTCGAAATCCCTTTAATATTGTCTACCTTCTGGTTTGAGCAATATTCTTATAGAAATCTCAAAGATCCGAGGGGTATGAATAATATCGGGCACAAGTGTATATAGTGAGCCAAAATAGGTTGCCAGTGAAACAGAAAACTCGTTTTTTTTGCTGGTATATACATAAAAATATTTTAAATGCTGTTCACCTACTTTTGCCTCATTTTGTGTGTACATATATATATATTTATACATCTATAAAAGTGAAAGTGTCCGTCTGTCTGTCTGTTTGTGTGTGTCCGTCTGTCTGTATACACTTCCCGACACAATAACTCTGTGAATTTTCAGTCTACAAACTCAAAATTTGATATACAGGGTACTGAGATTTGGGAAAATCTTTGTAGTACGTCTTTGGCCAGAAATTTAGCTGTTAAGGGGTCAAAGTCCACCTCTGAGAACTCTACCAAACTCCTTCGTCAATGTTGGGTATAAACAATTGATATTTTCGATATAGGTTCCTTGGACATGGATCTAATTTAATAATTATATTGAAGCTCAAAACAATAAATGTTAAGGGGTCACATTAGGGGTCAAAGTTTTAAAAAAATTAGGCCTCTGCGGTGTCTACCAAATTACTCAGACAATTTCTGGTCTAAACATTTGAAATTTTACATAAAGGGCATTCAGAGATAGGACAAGCTATTTAATCGGTTTGCGTCGAAAATTTGAGCTACTAATATATACAGGTATGTATGTATGTTTGCATGTCTGCCTAAAACTTTCGACAGAGGAGACGGATTTTCTACAGGAACAGCCAATTTTTCGATATTTGTCGTCTGAAGGGTCCAACGTCAAACCGATACTGTTCTCGTAGAAAATCCGTCGCCTCTGTCGAAAGTTTTAGGCAGACATGCAAACATACATACATACATACATTTATATATCAGTAGCTCAAATTTTCGACCCAAACCGATGAAAAAGCTTGCCCTATCTCTGAATGCCCTATATGTAGAATTTCAAATGTTTAGACCAGAAACTATCTGAGTAATTTGGTAGAGACCGCAGAGGTCAATTTTTTTTTTACTTTGACCCCTTAATATTTATTGTTTGGGGCTCAAATCAAGTTATTAAGTTATATCCATGTCCAAGGAACCTATATTGAAAGTATCAATTATTTATGTTTTGACGCTGGGCCCTTCAGACGACAAATAACGAACAATTGGCAAAAACATTAATTTTTTCACCCTCAACGGGCATTTTCTTCAGGGAGGGGTCGCTTTTTTCACCGATATTTTCGAAAGTCATCTCCTCTTTTCGATTGTCTAGCCTTAATTTAAACCAACGTAACTTCCGGTTGGTGGTCGTAACAGCAAAGACGTCACATTAGCATGGATGAAACGCGGAATATTCTGTGTAGCTTGATTGCTATACATATTGTATAACTTACTAACTAGTTCTACCTATGTATTGAGCACTGTTGAAGTAAATACTTAAAGTTTACGCTTAAATTTATACATTTTCTAATAATTTATAAATATGTAGATATTGTTTGTTTTTGTTTTTGCGATACGTTTTGAATTAATTTAATTATTTACGAAAGTGCATTTTTACCTAAATGCGAGTTGGGTATAATTTTCCCTTTAACCAATTTGTTACCCCCACATGGGGAGCGACATAAATATTATGTTTAAAATTATAATTATCCACTGACACGTGTTTCGTCGTCTACGACTTATCAAAATGGCTGCATCTACCGAGATTCTAATATATATATATATATATATATATATATATATATATATATATATATATATATATATAAAAGTAACTTTGTGTGTGTGAGTTCGTCCCTCCTGTTTCGAAACGGCTTAGTTTATCTTTTGCAACTAAACACAAAGCTTATTTATATGTCTGGCAGTTTGCTTAGTTATGTTTTGTACAGAAATCCATCCGATAAAAGTATCGAAAATCGATAAAAAGTGGGATCTTTAAAATAGCTTTTCTTTCTGATTGATAAACAAATAATATTTTTAGTGGAAAATGGAGATAATAAAATCATAACAAATTATTTCGTCTTTAAAAAAAAAAAAGATAAATCATAATCTGGAGATATAGCATAGTGATAAATAATTTGACAACAAATCGAATGATCCCTTGTTCAAGCCCGGTTGTATCTCACATTTTATTATATTTTTTTCCTATTAATGAGTATACTTTACGATAAAAGAAGATGTAGTATTGAAATTGCTGTAAATTATTTCTTCGTTTGCATATTTTAAAACTAAACAATAATCAGAAAAGACTTTTCCAGGTCATTTATCGTCAAGCACAAATATCAGCTGATGTGATATTGTAAAGCAACACATTGTAATTTGATGAACGACATTATTTATTTATTTATTTATTTATTCATGTTGCGAAGTAGTCTGCAGGGTAAAGTGTTCTCGTAATTTGTAATGTTCAATAAAGAACTGATTCTATAATAATTCATACGTATCTGCATAAATTGAAATATCATATCTAAGCGGATTGCACGACCAGGCAAAGCTGGGGTGTCAGCAAGTGTATATATAATCGATAGCCCCGATCAGTTTCAAGAGGCAATGGACATCTCTGTAAAATAGGTGCTAGGGTAATTGTAAGGAAAGGGTTGGGCATCCCCAGCCACACTTCTCCTGAATCGAAAGTGCTCAGGTTTAGTGGCAAGGAAAGGCTAAAGACTGACTTGAAATTAATAAGAGATAAGTTGGGAGCATATACAGTAGCTGAAATTCCCAAATGGACACACACTTTCGTATTGAGCAACTTTGTTAAACTGTGGTGATCTTATAAGAATTGGTATGACAACGCGATTATGCCGCACACGCACACACACACACACACACACACATACACACACACACACACACACACACACACACACATATATATATATATATATATATATATAGTAAGTTATACAATGTATACGGCGATTAAGCTACACTGAATATTCCGCGTTTCGTCAACTCTAGGACTCTTCAGGCTTATGCGTCATGAGTCCTAGAGTGGATGAAACGCGGAGTATTCAGTGTAGCTTAATCGCCAATATACATTTTATAACTTACTAACTAGCTCTACCTACGTATGGAGCACTTTTGAAGAAAATACGTAAAGTTTACGCATAAATTTATACTTTCGTATATTAATTTATGTGAGTAAATTAAGTAATTATACATATATCTATATATATATATATATATATATATATATATATAAAAGTGAACGTGTCTGTCTGTCTGTCTGTCTGTGTGTCTGTCTGTGTACATTTTCCTACGTAATAACTCTGTCAATTTTTAGTCTATAGACTCGAAATTTGAAATACCGGGTACTGAGATTTGGGAAAATCGATGTAACGGGTGTCAGCCAGAAATTTGGCTGTTAAGGGGTCAAATTTCAACGATTTTTCCTTTAAGAACTCTACCAAACTCCTTCGACAATTTTGGGTCTAGACACTTGAAATTTTAGATATAGGTTCCTTGAACCTGGATCTAACTTAATAAAGTGATTTGAGCCCGAAACTATAAATTTTAAGGGGTCATAATAGGGATCAAAGTTTTAAAAAATTAACCATTTTTTTTTGTTTTTTTGCTTTTTTTGCTTTTTTTGCACAGCATACACCTCCAAACACCCGAGCAACGCCGGGCACCCCTGCTAGTATATATATATAGTAAGTTATAAAAATATGTATGTCTATTAAGTTACACAGAATATTCCGCCTTTCATCCACGCTAGGATACGTCAGGCTTATATATATATATATATATATATATATATATATATATATATATATATATATATATATATATATATATATATACACTTGTGCCCGATATTATTCATACCCCTCGGATCTTTGAGATTTCTATAAGAATATTGCTCAAACCAGAAGGTAGACAATATTAAAGGGATTTCAAACAATAAATCAAGCATAAGCATTTAATTTAAACTCAACAAATAAATAAATTATGCAAGTTTGAAACATTATACAAAGAAAAACAATAATGGCACTAGTTCAAAATTATTCATACCTCTCTTACTAATAGTCAATAGCATGCCCTTTATTCTTAATAACTGCCTGTAACCGTTTGGGATATTTATCAACAAGGTTTTTACAAGCATCAACACTGATTTTTGACCATTCTTCAATGCAGTAGTTCTCCAAATCCCTCAAATTTCTAGGTTTCCGCTTTTTAACCTCAGTTTTCAATATGTGCCAGAGGTTTTCGATAGGGTTCAGGTCGGGACTCTGGCTAGGCCATTTCAAAACATTAATTTGATTATCCTCAAACCATTTCTTGACTATTTTGGCAGTATGTTTTGGATCATTATCCTGTTGAAGGACCCAGTTTGGTCCTAAATGGAGCTTCTCCGCATCCTGTCTAATGTTTTTCTGGAGTATCTCCAAATATTGCTCCTTCTTCATGGTTCCATCTATCTTGACCAAACTACCTGGACCACTAGCCGAAAAGGAACCCCAAAATATTAGGCTACCACCACCATCTTTCACCGTGGGTATGGTGTTCTTTGGGTTGTAAGCTTCTCCTTTCTTCCTTCAAACGTAAGAAGCATCCATATGGCCAAACAATTCAATTTTTGTTTCGTCAGTCCACAAAATACTTGAGAAAACGGACTCTGGAGAATTCACATGGGTCCTAGCAAACTTTAGACGTGCTGCAAGGTGTTTTCCGGTGTGCAATGGAGTCCTTCTTGGTCTTCTTCCTTTCAGACCATTTTCATGCAGAGTCCTTTGCAATGTTTGCCTTGATATTTTTATGCCAGAAGACTTCAGATTTTCTAAAATGTCCTTATTAGTGGTGGTTGGATTTGCATTAACACTTCTTACAATATTTCTGGTGGCTCTAGCAGACAGTTTCCTTTTTCCTTCCTCTACCAATCAAGTTGTTTGTTGTGTGGTGGCTCTGGAATTTTTTGATGATGCTCTGTACTGTTGCTGTAGGGACCTCAAATTTCTTGAAAATTGACTTGTAACCTAAACCATCCTTATGTGAATTCACAATTTTAGTCCTAAGATCATTACTAAGCTCTTTTTTCTTCCCCATTCTAATAATTTTTATTCTTTTATTGGTTTTCAGTTGATATCATTTTAATTTCTGAAAAATGCAAAAAAACGAAATGAAATTAATCAAAGGTTGTATAAAAGCATTCAAAATAAGAATCAAACAGAAAACAAACAGTCAGAAACTCGATTAATACTGAAAAAATAAGGGGGTATGATTATTTTTGAACATTGCAGATTTTATAAATAGCTGTATATTTCTTTTATTACAAGTATCCCGAGATTTTAAAATGACGAAAATGATCAGAAGAGGTTTATTAAGAATATGTATCAATATGGACGTAAACAATAAATTCTTACAAAAGTTACACCTAATAAACTCAATTTTCAAGGGGGGTATGAATAATATCGGGCACAACTGTATATATATATATATAATATAATATGAAGCTGAATGTGTGTGTGTGTGTGTGTCTGGTCACGAATAGGCTCCTATATGGTTACTATTTAAAAGGCTGATTACATATAATGATAGATGTATCGAGACACAGGAATGGGTATGTTTGATCTGGAAGAACGGTGGGTCATTAAAATTGCGGGGTCTGCGTTCGCGCCTGGTCCACAAAATATCGAATTAATAAAATTAAAAATTAAAAAAAAAACGTTTACAAGTGGTTTTGATATAGATGCACATATTAATATTTTGATAAGTATGTTCTAAGTTAAATAGGGATGGTATAATAAAATTGCGGGGTCTGCGTTCGCGCCTAGCCTCCATAGAATGGAAATACGCACAAACTTTAATAAAGACTTTTCATATCTATCTGCGTAAGTATACTTTGATAATTATGTTTCAGTTTGAAGAAATATGGTATAATAAAATTATGGGGTGTTCGTTCGCACCTGACCTCCATAGAATGGAAATATGTCAAAAAGTTTAACAAGGTTTTTTAATATAGATCCACAGAATATTGTGATAAGTGTTACAGTGTGAACAGGTATGGTATAATTAATTATGGGGTTTATCTATTCTATTTTTACTTTCATCATATTTTGCTTTGGTTTTGATACCCCCAAATCCGAAGCTATCTCTTTACAACTCTTTCTTTTCATAACCTATCATACTTTCATAAATTAGAGTCCATTTTCTGTAGGCTGTTTTTGAACCCAGTCAACGATGGGTACTTTTGCTAGGATATATATATAAATTATGTGTATGTTTTTCACTCCTATAATCCACAAAGGAATTTTGTGATGACCATAATGAGTTTTTGTTCCCTATAAAAAAGGCGGTAAAAAATTAAAAGTATATATATATATATATATATATATATATATATATATATATATATATATATATATATATAAGTTAATTTAGTTTACAAACAAATGGCTACACATAAGCATACATGTTTCAGCGAAAACCCAGTAAAGAAATCGCTTCGTCAGGCCAAGGACATCTCTGGCTGTTTCAACTCAAACATTGCCAATTTATAACTAGGACTACATCATATTTAAGTGTAAAGGGGAGACAGGACCTAAAGAGAAAGTATATACATTAAAATGTGATCATCCATTATGTTAATTATATTAATTTATTTATTATTTTGTTTTTTTTATTTATAGTGCGTAATGAGTTTCAACTAGAGTTTCAATATTATCAGTAAATCCCTAGTGCAGTAGGTAAGTTGTGTAGAGTAGGAACTTCAGATTTAAAAAAGGGAACGGCTGTATTCAACTGTAATATGTACATAAGTATAATTATTTATTAACATTAATATTAATCGGTTAAAATATATATTTATGTGAATAATTCATTAGGCCACTAACGTTTAAAATAGAATAAATAGTATACTTTTTTTGAAAAAAGTTTACGATGTAATGAATAATTAACGAAATAATGTCAGTTATATTATTCATTGTAAATGCTAACGTTTAAAAAAAAACTTACGTATAAAATAAATGGTTAACGTGTAAATAAATTAGTATCCGTATAATATTACTTTTGTAAATTCTAACGATTCAGAAATTACGTGTAAAAATAGGTGATTTAAGTATAAAAAAAAATTAATTAAATAAATTAGGCTCGATGAGGTGACCATTAAACCTACGTTAAACGATTATGAAAAGTATAATTATGGTAAGATAACTACATTACAATTAAAGATAAATAAAAAATAAAAAATAAAAAATATCTTTAGTTAAAAATTTAACCTATTAGGTATAGGGTATGATTATTTGATGTTAAAATACAAATGTTTAAAATAATTAACGTTTAGAATGGTTTCAGTATAGAATAAAATTAATTATGGGAAAGGGGCGGGGGGAACTGGAAAAACTAAAAAAAAAACTATAAAAATATTATTTACAAACTTGGGCGTTTTATAATTTTTAAGCGTATGTATCTGAAAATGCTTGCTTTTTTTTTAACATTAATTTCATCCTGTCGAAAAGATGCTTTGCCCACCATTATAATAATAACGTAATCGACAATTTTATGTGTAGTTGCAGTGCCAACTACATGGGTCGAACAACAGATAGATTTGTATAAGAGAGTCTACAGCACCTACCTTGCAAAATAAGAAATAGGGCGTACCGAGCAACGGACTTACTTGCCAATCGATTCGGGTCTTCAATAACTGACCATCTCATTAAAAACCTGTCATGTACAGCGAACTTCAGCACGAACTCATTTTAATGTTTAATGCCTTCTTAAACATCAGTGTGGTCAGTGGCAATTACTACTAGTCAGGAGATATAAAATCTCGTAGATCCACATAAAATGTTATGAGGAGATAAAATATTATATGTATCGACTTTTTGTATTCACTTAAACAGTACTCATTATATGAGTAAAGATAGTTATTAAGTTATGAAAGTATATACGGCATTTAACCCTCGCATAATTTTCCGCGTTTCATTCCCGTGAGGAGTCGTATATTAAAAATGCATGGGATATATATTACCTGGTATTTTCATGTGTACATGTGGTGTCTAGTTTAGCTAGATAAACGATCAGCATAAATGCTAGTTCTCCTCATTGTCTAAGTATTTAATTAGCCAATGGCATAGTTTCCTTCAGACAAATCTGCAGTTGACATATTTTAACCTAACAGGTTTTTACAGAAATGAAACGTGGTAAAGTTTGTATAGCTTAATTGCCATACATATTTTGCTAACTTTGTGGATATATATATATACATATATATATACATGCATATATATATATGTATATATATATATATATATATGACAAAAGTCTATATTCGAAATTTCAAGATGTTGACAATCTTACAGTGTATTCCTTTAAGTACATTGATTTGCACAATGCCTGTTTGAAATTTGAAATATAAACTTTTGCGTCTGCTGGAAGTTTGGAGATAGACTTTTGTCATTTATTTGTTACTAGCGAGGGGTACCCGACGTTGCCCGGGTGTTTGGGGGGGGTTAAAAAAAGTAAGTATGAGGATCGAACCCGAACCGTTGAGGCAAAGTTGTAAATTAAAGTGTGAAAAAAAATGCGATGTTAACCATTGCCCCACCGCGAGATGCTAACGGAAACGCGTTTGAATTTATTTAATTACTTGGATTTAGCAGGTGCCCGTTTTAAATGAGGTGAAGTTTTGACTGCGGGAAAGTATTCATTTATTGCTGAACGCTTTTTTTTTGTTCCCCGAAGATGTTATAGGAAAAAGACTACCCCACATGCGGCGAGCGACAAATATTGAATATTTATCTTCCCGAAATCGAGCAAATTAAATAGACAGGCGAGCTTCGTTGTTAAGTGTGAGATATTACGATTTGTATGTGATATAAAAAGTTGTGAAGCGAGCGACCGCTTCTCTGAAAGAAGCCTTTCGTAGACACATAGAAAAAGCGAACACAATACATACATACATGCATTTTCGCTTTTATATATATATATATATATATATATATATATATATATATATATATATATATATATATATATATATAATTGCTCTGTAATTACATCGGGCTTCATAAATTAAAGTATTGGTTAAACATAATTGAAAAAGAAGCATATTTACACACACACACACACACACACACACACACACACATATATATATATATATATATATATATATATATATAGAGAGAGAGAGAGAGAGAGAGAGAGAGAGAGAGAGAGAGAAGGTGCAATTTTAGACCACGCAACCTTCGAGCGAAACGTTGACTGTCGGTTTTTTGCCTTTTTTCAGACAGACCTATGCACGCAAACACCCTCCCCATTGACTAGAGAAACAAAACTAGAATCAAATTACAAAGCCTTTACATGCTTTACCTTGCAACATAACATTAGCTACTTATATTTTCTCTACCGCTCTCCCTCGACCCAGGATTGTACCCTAATTAACCAAGTCTCTGACATCATAGATATAGCACACTTCCTCGATACGAGCAAACAAGTACAAGTATTTGGTGACTTCAATGTCGCCCTCAGTAGTTGGCTTAGAATCTCTACTTACACAGACGCGGCTTGTAGTATAACACATAACTTTTCTATACATCAGACTTTATCACTTTGTCGGTTACGTTTCTGACACGTTTTCTTGGTCAGCAAGATCAACATGCCTCACTTCTAGATCTATTTTGTACAACAGTTCCCGATGATTGTGTAACGAATACCCATAGCCCATTGGGGGATGCTGATCGCGCTGTGATAATGGTAGGAATCGCCCTAAATTCCCGACCCAAAACTGAAGTGCTAAAAAAAAACTAGCTATTATAAGAGTGCTGACTGGAAACGCATCAGTGATCTCATCAGAGATGTCCCATAGGGAAATATATTTTCTCTTTCTGCTGACCAGTGCGCAACTGAGACTACTGTATAGTTCAAAACGACAATTCAAGCACGTTTCCACGAGGAAATTCTATAACAAACCCCACTCTCCTCAATGGTTTACTTCTACTTGTGCAGCTGCTATCGCTCAAACGCCGCATTCATACCGCAGATTAAACCGACATAAGTTCATAGAATCTAGGAGTAATTGTGAGAAAGAAATAGCGACAACTAAAGGATAATATACCGAAACAACCACAAAACGCATCGAAAGACAGAAATTAGGAACCGGTGATTTCTAGAAAATCTACAACAGTGTAGTAAATAATGGGCAATCAACAATTCCCCTACTATACAACAATCGTAAAGTTGTTTGCACAGCATCCGAGAAGGTTAACATTCCTGCCAGTCGGTTTGCCTAAAGCTCCACATTGGACCCAGCAAACCACTCCCTCCCTGACTACTTTGCGGATAGACGCCACGATAGATGATCTAAAAATCACCCCTTCTCAGGTGCATTATATCACAAAAACCTAGACACCTCAAAAGCATGTGGACCTGATCACATCCTGACTGTGCTATTAACAAAATGGTCCGATGAGGTTGCCCATTCCTCCTCGAACTTTACAACAAATGCCTTTAACGAATCTTGTTTTCCTGACTGCTGAAACCTGCTTCTGTGGTACCGGTTTACAAGAATTCTGGCAAAAGAACTGATACATTAAGTTATAGCCCAATTAGCCTCCTCCCGCTTTTCGCCATAATTAACCAAGCTCAGGTCGATCACCTTACAGCTGCTAAACTTCTGACAAACCAGCAATATGGATTTAGGCAAGCCCGTTCTACAGGAGATATCCTAACTGTAATCACTGAACGTATATACCATACACTGGACAAAGATGAGGGTAGGGCGGTAGCCCTAGAAATATCTAAAGCTTGTGACAAGGTTTGGCACGATAGACGTCTCAGTAAAATCAGATCATACGGTATCACGTGACAGATACTTAACATAATTAAATTCTTCTTAAATAAGAGAAGAATCAAGGTTGTCTTCGACGGTCGTACATTTAAACAATATAGTATAAATGTGAGTGTACCTTAGGGGTCGATCCTTGGACCTTTATTATTCTTAATATTCATAAATGTCCTCCCTGATAAAATTGTCTCTGAGATGGGTATATTTCCTGATGACACCACGCTCTATGACAGACACAAGGGGAAAACAAATGAGCACATATCTAAGGAAATTGCAGAAACAGTAGAAGACCTCCAATCTGTAGTGAAATGGGTACAAAAATGGATAGTCACATTCACTTCTGCCAAGACTAAGCTTGTTTTCGTCAATAATGACAAGAAACCTTCTCAACCACTAATAGCTATGGCTAAAGATACATTGCCTAAAATTAATTCTTTCAAACTCCTCGGCTTAATGTTCACGGGGAACATGAGTTGGAACAGATACATTGAGAGCTTTGCCAGGGCCGCCGTGAGGAAGGTAGGCTCTCTCTACCGTGCTAGAAAGCTGCTTACATCTGAACGTATCCTATACCTTTACGAAACCACCATTCGCCCATGTATGGAGTATTGTTGTCACATTTGGGATGGTGCATCTGCTACTAGTCTCCCGCTCCTGGCCAGGGTTCAAAAGAGAGTCGCCAACCTGATAAGTACTGAACTGTCATCTAAGCGCCAGCCTCTATCCCATCAACGAAATATTTTAATGGTGGGTACTCCAACGAACTACGAGCTATTGTACCCCTCCACGTAAATACCCCCGACAAACTTGACAAGCAGCAAAATTACACCCCTACACAGTAGAGATCCCTAGATGTAAGAAGGCCTTATACTCTAATATTTTCTTCCCCAGAACTGCTAAAATCTGGAACTCCAGAAGGTTAAGTGTAATGTGAGCAGACGTCTTGCTGCTGAACTCTTTACATAGTATCCCTAATACTTATGGCACCGATAGTAGCCCCCTACATTAAAGTGGAACTGTACCTTGATTGGGGTGAAAATGGAATAAACACACACACACACACACACACACACACACATATATATATATATATATATATATATATATATATATATATATATGCAATAACTTCGTTACTAGAGAGATTTCAGGAATAGAATTAGTTTACATGCCGGACCGCCTTCATTGACTTTTACATTTAACATATTCATACTCTGGACAACACACTTATTCCAATCACTCAGTTAAGAGAAAATAAAAATTCAGCGAATTCTTCCACGTTCTTTCCAACCCATAGATTGTCTTGTGACGTATCTGATGTGTTAATCGCTAATATTAATACCGTTATATTATCCAAAGGATTCCAATAGATGGGCAACAAATGTTGACTTCAACGCTGTTCCGTGGTCTTTTTCTCTTTCTTCAACTCTTGGGGGGCATGACGGTTGTTAAGTGGTTAACGACTCGAACTGACGACCTCGGTGTTCCAAGAACGAATCCAGTTCGTTCCACAAATATCACTTGGTCCCCCATAAGTACGCTACGTCTTTCTAGAAAGAATTCTGACTGGAAAATTATCGGGAAAGCCAATGATAATAATAGTGATCTTTTCTGGCCATGTCGTCGTCTCTCGTATTAGCGAATACCGAGGTGTGCGCAGTGGTCCACAAGTATACAAAAGACTCCCACGCATCTTGTATATATATATATCGGTTGAGCTCTGGGTGTGTGTGTGTGTCACCATCAAGGGAAAAAATCTCTAAGAGCTAAGTTCCACGTCTATGTCTTTTCGAGAAGCCGTTTTCGTTCGTTAGCGTCAGCTCGATCTGCTCCAAGCCACAACATGCATTCAACTATCAAAACCGGAAGCTGTCTCCTCCTCTACATTGTCCTCAACAATCGCAAACCCAAGATTGTCCATTAATTTTCGCAAAACACATTGCCACTTTTAAAATTTTCAGTAATCTAATTCTAAAATATTTGCCTCTATTGTCCGTTTATTTAATCACCATTACTGCCTTCCCTGTATTGACAATTGTGGATCCCTTTGTGTTCTTTGTGAATAACTTCCTACAGTTTTGTTCTACTGATAAACTTTTTCCTTATTTTTTAATATATTTCTCCTCATTTTTCTTCCTAATACTTGGGGGTCGTCAATAATATATTATCGTGAAAAATAACCAGCTATGTTACAGCATGTTATATAGCACCATTAATCATAAACACACTATTTCAATTGCATTTAACAAAAATAATTGGATATTATTTTATGTTTAAAAGTCTATATTCCAAATTTAATGATGTTGACCATCTTACAATGTATTCCTTTAATTACGTTGAGATTTACAATTCTTAACAGTTACTGTTTCGTAGCGCAAAATCATTCATGCAATTGATATCATAATTAAATAAATGATTTTGCGCTACGAAGCAGTTACTGTCAAGAATCGTAAATGCCCACGTTCTTAAAGGAATAAATTGTAAGATGGTCAACATCATAAAATTTATAATATAGACTTTTGTCATTTGTTTGCTATGTGCTCTGTTATTACATTGAGCTTCATAAATTAAGGATTAGTATATAAGAACTGAAATATAAATGAAAAAAAATCATACTTCCACAAAAAATACACACACATATATATATGCGTATTATATATATATATAAAAATAGAGACAAAGGGAGACTAAGAGAGTATACTTATTTTTATCTTAATAAACACATACAAAAATGACAGTGTCGATGCACTCACAACGGCGTAATAATGCACGAAATTCCTATTGAACTTTCTCCGTAAAAAAGCGATCGTTTTAATTTTTACACACACACACACACACACACACACACACACACACACATATATATATATATATATATATATATATATTGTGTACAGAAAGTTGTTAGTTGAGACAGGTCATTGGTACCGTCGGTTTCAAGCCCGATAATAAGGCCCGTTTAAGGTATCCTTATCAAGCTCTCTTCAGCCAATATTCGTCTATCTTATAACCGGAAGTGTGAAGTATATATACCTCGCGATTCCACGTTCAAATCTCGTTTTGTATAATCACCCTTTTTTTTTTTTTATCTATCTATAAATATATATATATATATATATATATATATATGAGCTGTGAAACAGCGAAACAGTACTGTATGTGGATGACTATATATATATATATATATATATATATATATATATATATATATATATATATATATATATATATCGGATAATGTAATACCTAATTTTCAACTTTGAATTATTTAAATTTAAGATCTAATTTCGAAAAAATGTTTTTTTATATGAATCGATTTTAATTTGAACCCCATTTAATTTTAAAATCTCTTTCCTTATGTATAAAACCTTTAAAATCTGTATTGATATCGGTTAAAAACTTAAAAATTCGTTTAATTATATCGAATTACATTTAAAATTTCCAAAAATACGTTTAAAGTTTAAAAAATATATTTTTAATTATATCGAATCACGTTTAAAAATTTCGAAATACGTTTAAAAATTATTTTTTAAAAACCCAAATCTTTCAAGGTTTGGGGAAGTGAGTATTTATTTATCCTAAGTGATTTCCCTAGTTTATTAACATTATTATATTTTTCTATAGTTTTAAATTCGAAATAGATTATAAATTACATTTATATAAAAAAAATTAATTATATTTTATATTACATTGATTAAAAATCTATAATATAATTGCGATTAAAATCCAAGTTTACCGACTAATTATTTATGTATTTACAATTTTTTTTCCTTATATATATATATATATATATATATATATATATATATATATATATATATATATATATATATAAACAACATCTAAGTGTTGTTCTTTTCATTGATCCAATTTATTAGGAGCCCCTTCCTTCTATGTATGCAACTTTTCAAAGCTTCACTCCTCACATTTAAACATTTTATTTTTGGGTCATGAATGGACCGGAGGATGTAGTATTTATCTGCGTTACAGAGTGAGCATTGACTTAATTCCGGGACGTATGCTGGTCTATGCTCTATTTTTCTCCATTTTATGGAAAAGGGTGTATTTTTTTCTTTAAGCTCCCACACGCGGGTAGCTAATGCTGTATTCATCCTTGTTTTAGCTCTAAAGGAGCTCATATGCGCATAATATCTTTGTTTAAATTGGCCTTTTGTCATACCTATATATATTTCCGGTATATTTGTGGATTGTTCCGTTACTGTGGCCTCATAAACAATATATATATATATATATATATATATATATATATATATATATATATATAATGTCAACCGTAATATTGGCAGAATTAAATTCTAATGATATGGTACAACAAAGTCGTATAATATCTCAAACAAGTATATAATTTATCAGAAAAAAAAGTCGAATAACGAGATAAAGATGTCGACAACTCATCTCGCGTTGAAACGGATAACTGATCGTTCACTATTATTTTTGCAGCTTTTTCAACTCATATTGCTACTGCGACTACTGCTGCTCATGCTTCTTGTTTCACAGCATCATAGCTTTTACCACCACAAGTGTTGCCTTCAGTATCACTGGTACTATTAGTTAGTGTGACTGGAAGAATGAAATGGAAACACTACCAATTCCATTGTTTACTCTGTTCCCGCGCATATATTTGAGGGATAGATTCGATAAGGATAGTAGTAGTAAGATGACTGAATGAAAGATTGGATAAAGTGGAAATGAAACTTGTACGTAGGAAAGCTTTATTAAGTGAAAGTGGGAGGAAAAATTGTGAATCATACTAAACGTAAAATTATGAGGATTGTGAGTTTTCGATGTTTTGTTTTCTTGTAAATTTTACTGCATGTCAACCGTCGTCGAATCATGTGATAGCTAAAATGCACATATGTTTCGGATGTGATTGTTTTGTAGACTTTTTGTGAAGAAATAGTCTTTTTTTGTTCTTTTTTGTTTTTTTTTGTTTTTGGTTTTTAGCTTTTGAGATCAGGTTTGATAATTTTTATTATGTGGATAATCCGTACTTCTGTTATCATCTTTTTCACAACGTTTCAACTGATATCATCTCCGACTTTCGTCAGGTGTCAATCATTACCGAATAGAAATCTTAAATTCGCAAGTGTATTAAGAGTATCGCTTCTACTAAGTTTCAATTAATTTCTAAGTTACACTCTTTCGGAAGTTGAAGTTTCAATCCTCAGTACAGGCGATATGAAGAATTCAATTACGAATTATTTAAGATTAGCATGGGTGGGGGTAGCGTTGCCTGGTCGTAAAATACGTTTAAATATGATATTTTAATTTTTCCAGATTTTGTATATATTATTATAGAGTCGTGATTTCTAAAGTAAAAAAAAACAATGGACAATATTTGGTGTCATCAGTTAGAATCAAAACTGAAAGCAAAACTATAGCATTCAAAACTGGTGACCTTATCATTGTACCGACGTGACACGCATATGAACTAAAATTAAACTAAAATTAATGTACAAAATGTAGAACGATTTTTTTTTCTTCCATAAAAAACGGTCCGTAAAAAATCCAATCATTTGAGGCTCCTAGCAACCGTCGTCGAATCATGTGATAGCGAAAATGTACATATGTTTCGGATGTGATTGTTTTGTAGACTTTTTGTAAACAAATAGTCTTTTTTTTTGTTGGTTTTTGGTTTTTTGGTTTTTAGCTTTTGAGATCAGGTTTTATAATTTGTATTATGTGGATCATCCGTACTCCTGTTATCATCTTTTTCACGGCGTTTCAACTGATATCATCTGTGAACTTATTCAGGTGTATATTGTTTATTTAATCTACTGGAAAGCCTGTATTTTTTGTCAATCATTACAGAATAGAAATCTTAAAATCGCAAGTGTATACCGAGTATCGCCTGCACCAAGTTTCACTTCATTTCTAAATTACACTCTTTCGGAAGTTGAAGGTTCAATCCTCAGTACAGGTGATACAAAGAATTCAATTATAAATGATTTAAGATTAGCAGGGGTAGCGGTAGTTTGCCTGGTCGTAAAATACGCTTACATATGATATTTTAATTCGTCTAGATTTCATATATATTATTATAGAGTCGTAATTTCAAAAGTAAAAAAAAAAAAAACAACAAAATAGTAGTTGGTGTCCAAACCCAAAACAAAACTGTAGCATTGTGGAGACAAAAAGACAGACAGACATACAGACAATAGCCGTCTATCTATTAGATTTGTATCCGATCACGGATGACGAAACACGAGCATGCTACTCTGTGGGTAAAATAAAGGGTTTTGTTCGATATTCCGTGCAGATTACCGAAGTGGTACATAAAGATTCCCAAATTCGACAATATACACCTGAAGATGGTGGAAGGTTATATCAGAAAAACGATAAACGATATGCAATAAAATCCTGTTGTAAACTTTGAAAAAATTCTACAGAAACGTATGGAATGCTTTATACTGCTTTTGGACCATCTTGCATGAATTGAAGATCAGTTTTTTTTATAGGGGCATAAGAGATTCAAGGAAGGCAGGGATTCTGTGAGTGATGATGAGAGGTGTGGAAGGAATAAGGAAGTCAAAACACTAGAGATGATTGGGACGAATTTCATGGATAAGGACGGTGCTGTATGTATACACAAAGTAAGTGCACAGTTTGATGTCAGTGTGGGAACTGAGCACACAATTATTCGTGTATATACTGAAAATGAGGTAGATTTTTGCGAAGTTTGTCCCGAAGGTGCTCCATCCTTGTCACGGACTATTTGACCAAGCTAGGCATCAAGGTAGTTCCTCGCCCTCCCTATATTCTATACCTTGCTCCCTGTGACTTTTGGTTATTCCCTAAGCTCAAGGAAAACCATTAGAGCCTGTTGATACCACTATGTTTTTTAGCTAGTCTGAGAAATAACCAGTCTGAAAAATTGTCCTCAGATAGATGGGCTGTCGCATAGCTTCCTTTCCAGTCGGGTAACTGGACAGTGTAGGATGAGGTAATCTGTGACCTAGGGGCTTCCTTGTACTTTGGGCATATTGGAGAGTCTATTTGTCTCCACCTGTTTTTTTTTTTTACTGCAGTCATGTAGTGTCTTGTTCTGATTCGGTTTGCGGCTACCCACTGCTTCCTACAATTTGTTGCAAAAAATGGGAAGCGCAAAGTTGGGTTTTCAATAAGTCTCCTTCTTTGGGAATATTGTTTCGCCATTCAACCTTCTATGTCCCAAGTGGGTCGAATTTTTTGATTTTTGAGTTGTAGAAGAGTGTTCGGGACTTGAATCTGAGGCACCTTTTAATATGATATTATGAATATAACTGAACAAAAGTTCTTATTTTATTGCGTGCAGTTGCATTTTCATACATCTAATAACAAGTGTCGTGCGTGAATGACCTCCATGAATCTGATAGGTTAGGGTTGATGTTGTTTAGTCTTTTTCCATGAGAATGACTTGGGGTCAGATAATGCCGACGAACAACAACAATTTCAAACAATTTAATGTATACAATAAATCGAGGATACGTTAATATTTTATTCGTAGCTGCTAGGATGTTCGTCATACGTTTCTTATGTGTTGTAATTTGTAAATGGAGAAATTCGCACGGATTTTCACTCGACACTATTGAAGAAAAAGAAAGGTTTACAAAGAAAAAGTTGAATGAATAGAAGAGAGGCCAACAAGAAATTGAATTAAATGTTGGGCATTTAAACTAAAAGCATACACAACGAAACAGAAAATTATTTAATAAATGGAGCGAAAAAATTAAAATCACTGATTAAATTCATGATGCCCCATGCAAAGCGTTCACGACACATACGCATCTAGTTACAACCACCGTCAACAATGTTCTCTACACTCTATATGTGCCAGAATTGAAGCGCAAATTCTATGAACAAAGTTTCTTTCATAGAACTGCCATCACACTTCGGGACTACTTTGTAGCTAACTATAAAATAGTCGTTTTCACGAATAATGCAAACAAATTCTTATCGATCCGTCTTTTTTAAATAATCAAGTTTTACCCAATTTTCACGAATACTGATCATTACGATGTTGTGTCACCGACTACCTTACATTTGTTAACCCGTATCCTTGAGTAGAACTCTGGTCTTGATAAGTTATGACTGTCATGTAAAAATTTCCAATTAACATTGAATGTGAACATTTAGTTCAAAGAGAAAGAGAGAAATAAAGAGAGAGAGAGAGGGCGATTCAAAGAAGGATAGAAAGGATGAGTACGTTTAAAAATTTAAAGAAAGTTTTTAAAAAATCAACAAAAATGAATGAAATTGAAGCAAGAATAAAAAAGAAAGTCATAAACACAATGAGACTACTTTGATTTATCGAAATAAAGAAATGAAGAAAAGAATGAAAAAATGAATAAGAAAAAGACAGCAAAATTAGGCAATTCTTCATTTTCATTTTTTTTCTGATTTTTTCAAGCTGAGAATGGAGCAGCCTATGGATGCTAAACATTCATTCGCTTACTCAGAGATTCCCACCGGGAGATCATTTTTAGATTATGACCATCCGTTTAAGTACAAATGTTTGATTCTCTCTTGCTCTTGGTTCGTCGGGTATATTTGCTAGGTAACTTTTAATTTCTTTTTCACGAGTTCAGTTTCTCCTGTAATTACTGGAATGATGGAGATCTTCCTAAGATTCTAGTCTCTTTTCATGTCATACATAAGAACTTTGTATTTTTTGTTGTTGTTATTGTTATCTTTTCCCGCTTTCAGTACTGTTTATCCCAGCATAATAAGAGATATGGACTTCTACTAAGGTTGCTTCTTTCTCCTTCTTATTTCCGACTGTTCTTTCTAGCACTTCATCAATATATAGTTTTAAAGGTTATTTCGAGTATACTTTTCTTATATCCGGTGCTTATATCATTGTTCCAAAGTTTTTAGGATTCTTAATTTCAGCCATTTTTGTTCAACTTGTTAAAGACTATACTCCACTTATTATAAACCCAATATGGTGAATATCCAAGTAGTCTGTACTGAGAAATCATTTGTGACAAGCATATACCTAATAATTATCAAATGTACCAAAATATTATTTTAATAAATATTATAAACTCGACAAGGACCCGCGCGAAAAAGTAAAAAAAAACTTAAAATTGTCTATAAGAACTGTGTAAAAGTATAATGTTTTAAAGGTCATTTTCGACAAAAGGTTATCCACGATAGAGCGATAAAATTGTCGCCCTTCAGAAAACAACACTACTGCTTATTTTAAAACTTTCATAGAAAAATCTATTCAGATAACTTGGTTATGTAGTAGAGCTACTATATATTCGATGTTAGCGGCCTTCAACCTCAATTACCGCCTCGAATACTCGGTGGTTAGGGGTGATCCGGATGGGTTTGGTGTTGTGGGACATCACGTTGATGACGTTGTCGACGTATAACCAAAAGAAGTAGTTCAGCGAGTTTATATCGGGACAGGAGGGGAGCAGTGAGAGAAGGGGCACAGAATCGTATAACTCCTTCTGAAGTGAAGCTTGGGTTGCCTTGGACTAGCCTCCTTACAAGGGCAGTGTTAGGCACAAGGTCGAGTTTTAATGTGAGAAAATCTAGCTCCCCAAAACGGGCACTCTGAATAGGAACAAAAATAAAAAGTGTCTCAGTCATGAAGGATTTCTCCTCCACTGACCGAGAACAGAAAAGGTGAAGTGTAGCATCATTTCCCTTTCTATTTATAAAGATGATTTTTTTTTCCATTTATTTATGTGAATCTATGTTATACATTGTTTTATTTGTTTCATTAGTAAAAAGAGGAAGGAAAGTAAGAATGAAAGATAGAAACATAGAAAGAAAGAGATAAGAATAGAAAGAATTAGATAAGGATAGAAAGAAGGATATAACGACAGAAAGAAGGAGATAAGGATAGAAAGAAGGGCGATACATTTCTGATCGTTAATTGACTTAAAAATATTGCGATAAAATGCGGATTAAGAGATAATTTTTTATATCTCAAAAAGATAAAATGAAACAAAGTTTTTACTAAGATGGGAGACAACAGTCTGCCTGATATTCAGTTTGTGGATTATTCTCATAACTAGTTTTACCCTGTTCTTAAATTAAATAATAAAATTATATGATCTTATTTGGGCTTCAAATACATTTTGAATATCTAGTCAGACATTACTGGAAGAGTGGAGTATTTTCATGCATATTTTATATCTATATTCGTAAGTAATTCTATGCATTTTCACTTTTTTCTGATTTTTTAAAGCTGAGAATGGAGCAGCCTATGGATGCTAAACATTCATTCGCTTACTCAGAGATTCCCACCGGGAGATCTTTTTAAGATTTTGACCACCTGTTTGAGTGCAAATGTTTGATTCTCTCTTGCACTTGGTTCGTCGGGTATATTTGCTAGGGAACTTTTTAAATTCTTTTTCACGAGTTCAGTTTCTCCTGTAATTACTGGAATGATGGAGATCTTCCTAAGATTCCAGTTTCTTTTCATGTCATACATAAGAACTTTGTATTTTTGTTGTTGTTGTTGTTGTTGTTGTTGTTATCTTTTCCCCCTTTCAGTACTGTTTATCCCAGCATAATTAGAGACATGGACTTCTACTAAGGTTGCTTCTTTCTCCTTCTTATTTCCGACTGTTCTTTCTAGCTCTTCATTAATATATAGTTTTGAAGGTTATTTCGAGTATACTTTTCTTACATCCGGTGCTTATATTATTGTTACAAAGTTTTTAGGATTCTTAATTTCAGTCATTTTTGTTCAACTTATTAAAGACTATACTCCACTTATTATAAACCCAATATGGTGAATATCCAAGCAGTTTGTACTGAAAACTCAGTTTGTACTGAGAAAGCTTGGGTTGCTTTGGTTGTGGGCTGGCGCCTAGACCTGCTCCCACACCCAGACTCTGTCAGCGGTCCCCTGATTGCACCAGGGAATCAGCGCATTTTTCAGCACACCCAGGAACACGGTTTGTGTTAACCTTCAAGCTGACTTCGAAGATATGAGGTAGCATGATGTGACACTCACTTGAAACCACACCAAAGACCGTAACCGTGAGTCGTCCGATGCGTTGAGCTGTTCCCTCAAGCGTTGAACCATCCGGATTTGCATTTCTAGGGTGTTGGCAATGGTTCTGTTATCATAACTCGGATCGGTAAAGAACATGAGTTGTAAAGTTGTAAAGTCGGTTGTTGAACAGTGTCACTTTCAGATATGATAGAAGGCTCTTGTCGCTCTTGGGATTTGAACAAAACTGGCCAACTAGTAGATGGTCTGTAAAAAAAAAGAACATTTTGGGTAGCCTAAACTTAAGATCAGACATATTTTCAATTATTGTTTTTTTTTCTCACTCTTTTTAGAATATTATTAACCTGCAGCAAGTTTTCAATTTGCACGAATTACGACTATTCATACAACTAAACATGTTGCCTAATGCATGTTTAGATTTTGTGAGCTCATTTCTCCGTTCATTTTCAAAAGACAATAGATACCTATTGTCAGGGTAGCTACTCATGTAATTGTGAGACAAGGATTGCGCAATCCCAAATCACACCGATCCTGATAAGGCATTTCTTTAAACCTAAACGTAGATTCCATGAACAAAGCTTCTTTCTTAGAACTGCACGCCTGTGGAATTGTCTTCCGTTTTCCTGCTTTCCGGCTGACTACAATATGGTTGTGTTCAAGTCTAAAGTAAATAAGTTCTTGATGAGCCGTTCCATATAAGTTATTAAATTTACCAAATTTTCATTACTAATGATTACTATATTGACCAATTTCTACTGTACACTCTTTAACCCTTATCCTTGAGTGGCCTCTGGGCCTTGATAATGTGGTGATGCCTTTGTAAAAAAAAAAAAAAAAAAAAAAGTACAGTGGTAAGGATAGATCCAAGAGACTGGAAACAATTCCAAGAAACACAGAGAGTACATACATCACCTGAAATTCTCAATTGGTCATCCATTTTAGTACTGACCAGGCTCAACGTTGCTTAACTTCGGGGATCTAGCGAAAACCGGAGTGTCAACATGATTGTTTTGTATACATTATTAGCGCACCATGAATATAATAGTTAATGTTAGGCATGTGAATGGATGAGGCTGTTGCAATATATTGATAGTATTTTTAAGATTTTGAAAAGCCTGTGCCGTTTTAGGTTGCTTTTCTATGGTCGGATACAAAGCTATTGCTATATGTGATGATAGTTCAACCGTGGATTAACTGAGGAAATTTACGTTTTTATTTTTGTGCTATTTTGGAAACTAAATATGGTAATTTTTCTCGAGAAATATTTAATAGCTTCATTTGATTTTGTTTCGTTTTAAGATATATAACTCATTTAATTTTTTTTGTTGTTTTGTAAAATATGTTATTCTTGAAATATTTGATTCGTTTTAAGTTATATAGCTCATTTTATTTTTTTGTGTGTGAAATATGTTAATCTTGAACTATTTAATTTGTTTTATGCAATATATTTTGAAAATAAACAAGTTGTTAGCAATTTGCCAATTTGCCAAGTTGCTCACTAAACGTGCCATTTAGTGTATGTTTACAAATTCATCAATTTCTAAACTATGTAAGTAATCGCGTTTAGTACCATCTAATCATTATGAGGAAGAAACAATTCTTTTCACAAACATTTAACAACCTCTTAATACATGTAGCTGCAGTATTATATGTTGAATGATGATCTCTTATCTTTGTTTTCAAGTTAAATTATTGAAATGTTTCCACAAATGCGAAGTAATTCTAACAGATAGCCATTCTTCGGGTTTCTGTCAAGAAAAATCCAACAAAAATACACTTTTTTTTTAATTATTCAATTTTCACCCCAAACAAGGCACAGTGCCAATTTGAAGCAGGGGGCTACTATTAGGGAATTAATTAGCGGGGTCATTATGAAGGGAGAAGAGTAGAAAGATGTTTGTTAACATTACACTTGAACTTCTGCATATAATTGCAGTTGGGACAGCAGAATCCCGGAAGGGAGTTCCAAAGACCCGCAGTTCTGGGGAAGAAACTATTGGAGTAAAAGGCTTTCTTGCACCTAGGGATCTCTACTGTAAAGGGATGAGACTTAGTAGCTTGTCGGGTTTGTCGGGGGTTGTTACGTCGGGGAGGTACAAGTGTTTGCAGTTCGTCAGAGCATTCACCATTAAAGTATTTGTAGAACAGGCAGAGTGATGCAACATCTCGTCGATGGGACAGAGGTTGAAGCCTAGATGACAGTTCAGGACCTATCAGGTTGGCGACTCTTTTTTGAACCCTGTCCAGGAGCGAGAGACAAGCAGCAGATGCACCAGCCCAGATGTGACAACAGTACTCCATACATGGGCGAATGGTTGCCTTATAGAGGTATAGGATACTGGCAGGCGTAAGTAGTTTTCTAGCACGGTAGAGGGAGCCAACCTTCCTCGCAGCAGCCTTGGCAATGCTCTCAATGTATCTATTCCTGTTCATATTCCCTGTAAACGTTAGGCCGAGGAGTTTAAAAGAAGTACTTTCAGCCAATGTGTTCTTGGCCATTGCTATTGGTGGTAGAGAAGGTTTCTTGTAGTTATTGAAGGAAACAAGCTTAGTCTTAGCAGCATTGAATGTGACCAACCATTTTTGTCCCCATTCCACTACGGATTGGAGGTCGTCCTCTAGTGTTTCTGCCATTTCCTTGGATATGTGTTCATTTGTTTTCCCCTCATATCTGTTATAGAGAGTGGTGTCATCGGCAAATATACCCATCTCCGAAACAATATTATCAGGGAGGTCGTTTATGAATATCAGGAATAATAGAGGTCCAAGGATAGACCCCTGAGGTACTCCCACATTTATGTCATATTGTTTGGATGTATGTCCGTCGAGGACAACTTTGATTTTTCTATTACTTAAGAAGGATTTAATTACATTATGCATTCTTCCAGTGATTCCATATGATCTAATTTTCCTTAGAAGACCATCGTGCCATACCCTGTCAAAAGCCTTAGATATATCAAGGGCCACCGCTCTACCCTCCCCTGTTTTATCCAATGAACGGTGTATACGTTCAGAAACTACAGTTAAGATATCTGCTGTTGAACGGGCTTGCCTGAATCCATATTGTTTGTCAGTCAGGAGTTTAGCAGCTGTTAGGTGCTGGACTAGGGCTTGATTAACTAAGGACTCAAATATTTTGGCGAAAAGCGGGAGGAGGCTAATGGGGCGATAATTTAGTGGGTCAGTTCTTTCACCAGCATTCTTGAAGACTGGTACCACAGAGGCGGTTTTCCAGCAGTCGGGGAAACAAGATTCGTTAAGGCATTTATTGTAAAGTTTGAACAGAACTGGAGCAACCTCGGCAGAGCATTTTTTAACAGCACAGCCGGGATGAGATCTGGTCCACATGGTTTGGAGGTGTCTAGGTTTTTATAATAGCATGTACCTGAGAAGGGGGGATTTTCAAATCGTGAAGTGTGGCGTCTGTTCGCAGAGGAAAATCAGGGAGTGAGTGGTGTACCAAGTTCAGTGTGGAGTTTGAGGCAAACCGACTGGCAAGCAGATTAGCCTTGTCAGTTGCCGTGCAAGCAACCTCATGATTGTTTGTTAGTGGGGGAATAATTGACTGTCCATTATTAACTACGCTGTTGTAGATTTTCCAAAAATCCCGGGTTCCTAATTTCTGTGCTTCGATGCGCTTTCTGGTGGTTTCAGAGTAATCTGTCTTAGCTGTGTCTATCACTCTCTTACAATTATTTCTAGCTTCTATAAACTTCTGCTTATTTGAGCTGGACTTATGTCGGTTGAATCTGCGGAAGGCATGCTGCCTTTGACAAATGGCAGCTGCACAAGCAGAAGTAAACCATTGGGGAGAGTGGGGCTTGCTATAGTATTTCCGTACGGGAACATGTGCTTCAATAGCAGTTTTGAACCATTCCGTTGTCTCATTTGCACACTGTTCCGCTGGAAGAGTAAAGATATTTTGTCATGGGGCATCTCTGATGAGCTCCCTGATGGCTTCCCAATCAGCCTTTTTGTAATACCTCGTTGTTTTGAGAAGTGGGTCTTCAGTTTTAGGGCGAGAATTTAGGCTGATTTCTACCATTATCACAGCGTGATCAGCATTCCCGAATGGGCTGTGGGCATTTGTTGTACAGTCATTGGGAACCGTTGTCAGAAAGAGATCTAGAAGTGAGGCATGTTGATCGTGCTGGTCTGGGAAACGTGTCGGAAATGTAACCAACTGAGATAGGGAATGAGATATAGAGAAGCTATGAGTTGCGCTACCAGCTACGTCTGTGTGATTTGAGAATCCTAGCCAGTTACTGTGGTGGACATTGAAGTCACCAAATACATGTATTTGTGCGCTAGTATCGAGGGAGAGTGCTATATCTATGCTGTCTGAGACTTTGTTTATTAGGGTACAGTCTTGGTTTGACGGAGAGCGGTAGAGAAAATACAAGAAGCTAATATTGTGTTTCATATTTAGTCTGAAGCACATAAAGGCCTGGCCCTCTGATTCTAGTTTTATTTCTCTAGTTAGGGGGAGGGTGTTTCGAATATAGACTCCAAGTCCATGCATATGTCTGTCCGAGTCCTTACGGTAGAGTGGGAGATAACCAGGCATTTTAAAGTTGTTAGAGGGAATGGAGGAGTAAAGGTTAGTTTCACTTAATGCTAAGATATCCGGGGTGTTTACAAGGAGAAATGACTCAACATCATATAAGTTAGTTCTAAGCCCGCGGATATTAGTAAATGCAAGCCCCAAGGGAGGAGGCAGGTTGGTTTTCTTTGGGTTTGGTCCTGGTTTAAACGTAACTTTTGTTTGAGCTGTCATTTCATTTTATTTTATATAAAAGTTTCAGTTAGGGTGGATAACTTAAAGTAACATCAACAAAATAAGCATTAATATCCTTTATATCTCGAAGATGTTAATCCTAAATATTGAATTCATATTGTCTTTGCATTTCTTGCTATTGGTAGCTTGGCCAACAATTTAAAATATTAATTTGAATGCACTGTTAACTGTTGCACAAACAGAAGACAAAATAAAAGCAATGTACGATGATGCACCAGTAGCTAAGTGGTTAACGACACGGACTGAAAACCGAATCCGAATCCAGTTCATTCCACAAAAATATTTTTCAATTAGGAATGTTGTCAACCTTTACATGGTCACTCTTGTAAGTGAACAGTAAACTGAAAAGGTATCGGGGAAATGAATGCCAACAATAACTATCTTATTTATACGAAAATAAAACGGATTCTCAACAAAAACAACAGCAATTTCTTTTCTCTTTTCAGCCTTGAGCCAGCTACAATGGCGGTAGCAGAATTATTGCTAATGTCCCAACAGTTTTATTACGACAAATACCTGTGCATTATTTTGAGTAATACTATTTTGAGTAGTATTGTCAGTAATAAGATTTAACAATGTTCTTTCATCAGCGGGAACTTTCGTTTTATCTTCTGCGTCACATTGACTTACAGAATGTTCATCAAACAGAATCCACGTCGAACATCATTTATTATTTCCTTTCCATGAGAATAGTTCCTATGGACTGAACCGTTATACTTTAGAATCCTCTCTCTCTCTCTCTCTCTCTCTCTCTCTCTCTCTCTCTCTCTCTCTCTCTCGATATATATATATATATCCCTCTATCTATCTCTCTCTTTCTCTGTCTGTCTGTCTTTCTGCTGGCTCTCTCTCTCTCTCTCTCTCTCTATATATATATATATATATATATATATATATATATATATATATATATATATATATATGTGTGTGTGTTTCGTGGTTCAAATTCTCCCATGGGCCTATTTTCTGCCCACCCGGATTTATAACCCCGAATGACATTGGACTCCTTCCGATAATGGACTACCCAGGTTGTATCAACTACTCTTTTCGTATAATTTTCTCCATAAAATTATCATCAACCACTCAAAAAACTATTTTCAATAATTGTGCTGAAAAGCAAAGTAGTGTCCATTCGCAGCTGAACATTTTGCTAACTGCATTTCATTTCCTCTGCTGATATAGCCATTGTTAAAAATCCATGGATTAAGGAAATTAAAATAACCCTTTCTATATATTGTCAAGCAAAGAATTATTAAATCAAATATATGCTCTATATGTTGTTTTTTCAGAATTTAAAATTAAACCACGAAACTTATATATTGCTCTATTCTTAAATATTGAGCTTTTACTTTTACGCTAGGATCTCCTTGAAAGTATTACTTCAAGTAATATCTATCAGGATTTCCCATCTGAATTTCTATCAGTGTCTTATCTCGCTTATATATATATATATATATATATATATATATATATGTGTGTGTGTGTGTGTGTGTGTGTGTGTGTGTGTGTGTGTGTGTGTGTGTGTGTGTGTGTGTATGAACATTTTTAGGGGGTATACAAAATTTAATTATGGCTAAATACAGAACAACCAACATGATGATTAAAAAAATAAAAAAATGAAAATAAAGGTAAGCTAACCAGGTATGGTTCCTCGCCCAACAGAGCTTAATCAAAGAAAATACGATTAAAAAAATTAAATAGTCATAGATATGTCGGGGAGAAAAAAAACAAAAATAAGCGGGGGGGGGATTACATAGAAACTAAATTAAGTCCTAAAAGATATTCTTTTTGCTTGCAAAGAGAAGGTCTCAAGGATATAATAAAAACAGTTTCTAGAATTTTTAGATGAAAGGGTGAGTGCTACTCACTCAATATCGTAAACATGTCAGCACTGAAATTCGTGGCAAACGCATGGTTATTAATGAGGTGCTCACAAATCGAAGAACCATACATATTACTCAGAACATCCGAAGGTGAAAAATTTGCATACCGACTCATTGAGTGTATGTATTGTTTCAAATGAAAATCTAATCTTTGCTATGTTTGCCCAAGTTAGTGAGCGCTGCAAGTACATTTGAATAAATAAATAATATAATTATTATGGTAAGGAGGGAGAAAATCTTTTCAAATGGACGACAACGTAGGTCTGGTTGAAAAAACGACGTGTGGATTCGATGCAAAATGACGCCGTTGTATATACAAAGAAATTTGCTTTTCAAATCGGTCGCTGATATTATCTAGCCAAGGTAGACGAAGGTACGCAGGACATCTATTAGCTACAATTTCTTTAGATTTTTAAAAATTGGAAACGCTCTTATTAATAGTAGTTTCAACAGTAATTGTTTTGGAGACGCCCACTAATTAACATAGGTGGATGAGTGGAATATATAACGGTATCAATCACCAATACCGGGAGAGTTCTGCAACGATCGCCAAATAGGCAAGACGCCTATGTTGCCTCCAGTAAGACATGCAACACGCCACCTGTCGGAATATCTCCAACTGAAGTATATCTGAAGACATGTAAATATGTATATAACTTCTCTTCCTAATATATTATTGTTATACCTTTACTTTCTGTGTTATTGTTAAGTATTTGTGCAGACACAGCAGTGGCGTCGAGAATTCGAAAAAAGATTATGCAGAAGAAAATCCACTATTAAACACAACAGTGGCGTCGAGAATTCGAAAAGAGACTTACGCAGGATAAAATCCACTATTAAACACAACAGTGGCGTCGAGAATTCGAAAAGAGACTTACGCAGGATAAAATCCACTATTAAACACAACAGTGGCCTCGAGAATTCGAAAAAAGACTTACACAGGAAAATCCACTACTAAACTCAACAGTGGTGTACGGAAAAAAACGTACTCGAAAAAAAATCTACTGTTGAACACAACAGTAACATCGAGGATTTTGAAAAAGATTTACTCGGGAATTCACTGTTACAGCAACAGTATACAAAAAATAATTTACGCGGAAAGTTATCACTGTCGAAAAAAAAAACGAGAAAAAAAAACGAAAGCAACTACAAAATTGCCGAACGAAAATTACTCGGGAATTCACTATTAGACACAGCAACAGTATTCGAATAATAATTTACGCAGAAAGTTATCACTGTCGAAAAAAAAGAAAAAACAAATGAAAGTAACTACACAATTGTCGAACCAGATATTCGAACACTGGATACTTGAAATCAAAATATCAATAACTATTTCAAAGTGACTACGAAAGTCAAAGAAAACAAAGGTGTTTTCGCTAGTACACCGTGAACTAATTTATGCAAATTATCTTGAAGGAAAAAAATGATTGTTTTTTTAGCTGTACCAAGAAAGGATCTTTTTTTAAAAATAATTCTTGTACGTAATCAAAACTTAACGCATTAAGAGAAAAAATAAAATACATTTTTTTTTATCCGTCAATAGAAAAAGGGAAAAAGAAATGTTCAACGCAAAAAATAATATACCAATAGAATTCGATTGACACAAAAAAGCGAACCTAAAAAACGGTTGTTTGCAGTTATTGTAAAAAGTGAATTAGTAAAATAGACTGATTTTTCTAATCTTTGGAAAAAAAAAACAAGATGGAGGAATTTGCTAAAATAATGACACAGTTCATGCAGAATCAGCAGATCCTACAAAAAGAACAGCAAGCGCTACACGCAGAAAGAGACGAAAGACAAAATGAACGACTCATAGAATGTCTAGAAAGGCAGGAAAAAAGGTTCGCGCAGATGCAACTTGAACAGAAAGAACTGTTAGAAAGAGTAACAGCTAATTCCATACAAGAAAGTAATACAACCTTCTTCAACACAACAATTGTTAACAGCATAGATGTGTTTACATACCTACCGGAAGAGTATAAAACTTTTGAGACATACTTCAGGAGGTATAAAGATATTTTCGAAACAGACTGCGAAAACTGGCCAAATGGAAAGAAAAAGTTTATTATTTCGAAAGCTTGGTACCAGTGAACATTGCAAATTTGTTGTTTTCATATTGCCAAGGAGAACGGATCAGTTAGATTTTGCTGAGACCGTAAAGCTTTTTAAGGAGTTATTCGGACCGAACATGTCTCTTTTCCACAAGAGATGGTCATGTATGAATCTTAAGAAAACTGATGAGCAGGACTACCTGACATACGCGTCAGTAGTAAACAAAAACTGCGACAATGTCAAATTATCGGAACTTACGGTGGACGATTTCAAATGCTTAATCTTTGCATAGGGGCTGGTATCCATAAAAAATTCAGAGATCACAAGATGCATTCTCTCAAAATTAGAGACAGAACAAGGCCTGACATTGCAGAAATTAGCGGAAGATTACCAAAGGGCAGTATCACTAAAAGAAATTTCCAGGGATATAGAAGAAGCAGGAATGGCGTACATTAGGAAGATTAAAAAACATTTCAGAAACTCAGGACAAAGAAATTTTGAGACTAGCCAAAATTCAAAAAAATACTCAAACTATAAATACTCAAATTATAATAACTACAGAAAACAAAATTACGATAATAGTCAATATAATAACTACAGAAAACGAAATTACAATAATAAGCAAAGGAATTATAAAAAGACAGTATCAGGTAATAATTGCAGAAGATGTGATGAAAAAAATTTGGAAAAGGATTGTCCGTACAAAAATATCAGGTGCTACAATTGCGATAAAGTTGGACATAAGAGTGTTCGCTGCAGAACAAAAATAGAGTACACCAAATGAGAACAAACGAAAAAAGGAAAAATAATTTACGAAAATATGTATCAGTAAATATTTTCGACAAACAAATGAAATTTCAGTTTGACTCTGGGTCGGATTTGTCGTTAATAAACGTCAACACTTGGACAAAGCTGGGTAAACCGAGTCTTCAAAAGTCAAGTAAAGATGCACGAACAGTGACAGGAGACGAAATAAAATTCGAAGGAGAGGTCATCCTGCCCATTAATTTAAATTGCACGACGAAGAAATTGAAAATCTTCGTAAGAAAAGAAACCCAGAACATTGGAAATTGACTGGATTGAAAAATCCATCTTTGAGATAAACTAATGAACGCTTTTTTGTAGAAAAATAACCAGTTGCACCCCAACATCAGAAAATATTAAAAACGATCTAAAAAAGAAAGTCCCAGAAATATTTACTACTTGACTGGGAAGATGCAATAAATTTAAGGCTTCGTTCGAGCTAAAAAAAAAGGATGCAATACCGGTGTTTAAGAAAAAACGGAACGTGCCGTTCGCCGGTTTAGACAAAATAAATAGCGAGCGAGATAGACTCGAAAAAACAGGCATCTTATCGAAAATCGAAACTAGCGTCTGGGCAGCCCCTACAGTGTACGTAAAAAAAAGTCGGAACAATTCGAGTCTGTGCAGACTTTTCTACGGGCCTGTCAAAGCTTAGATCGAAAATGGAGGAAACCCTTGAAGAATCAGTACTTGCAGCTATACGTTCCAATTATGAGGAAAAAAACATGGTGGCGAATATAATAAAAGAATCGCCAGTGGCGTTAACCGATATAAAAAGGGAGGCTGAAAATGACGATGTCATCACAGACATAAAGAAAAAAATGAGGGAAAATGATGAAAAAACGCAAAGCATATTTTCCGTATACAATGATGTTTTATTATATAGTGAAAGAGTTGTTATCCCGAAAACCTTGCAGAAAAAGATCTTACGTGATTTTCATACAGGACACCCGGGTATAAATAGGATGAAGGCACTTATGCGGAGTTACGTTTACTGGCGTAACATGGATGTGGATATTGCACTAACAGTAAACAAGTGTAAAGGTTGTGCGTTAACAGCAAAGGCACCACCGATAGTCCATAAACCTTGGAAAACAACTGACCATCCATGGTCACGCATTCATATAGACTCTGCTGGGCCGACCGAAGGACAATACTACCTAATCGTAGTAGATAGTTTTTTTCCAGATGGCCTGAAGTAAAGCGTTTCAAGAACCCGACGGTAAATAACACAATAAGTTTTCTGCATGAAATATTTGCACGTTTTTGGTGTGCCAGACATTATAATCACAGATAACGGAAGACAATTTACATCAAGTGATTTCAAGGACTTTTGTGACACTTTTCAGGTAAAACATATAACTACACGACCGTTCCACCATAGATCAAATGGATTAGCGGAAAGGTTCGTAGACACGATAAAGCGTGCACTTAGAAAATCAATAGAGACCCCGACGGATAAAGCATTACAGCAATTCCTGCAAATATACAGGATAACTAAGAACCCAAATACACCGTCGAAATTATCGCCAGCAGAATTAATGTTTGCTAGAAAAATAAAATCACCATTTGATAAATTAATACCAAAGCAAGCAATCGTCCATCAAACTACGCACACATCACGTAAAAGGTTTAAACCTGGTGATCGCGTATATTTTAAATGTATGAAAAATAATATTTAATATTGGGAGTTTGGTACGGTAGATAAACGTATCGGCGACTTGGTATACATGATAACAGGTCCAAAAGGGATACATAATAGACATCAAAATCAATTAAGAAAACGTCATATAAAAGACGACGAACATGACAAACATGATAAAAAGGAAGATGCAATTGATATACTATACGAAGCGTTTGATATTGAACCACCACAAACCATGCCCGAACCGAAAAGATCGGGAAGGAAAAGAAAGTTTACAGAACCAATTATAATGAACTCCAAGAGAAAAAGATATTGAAATCTACATGACTTAAAATCTTGGATGGAGGTGTTGTGAAGACGCCCACTAATTAACATAGGTGGGTGAGTGAGATATATAACGGTATAAATTACCAATGCCGGGAGAGCTCTGCAACGACCGCCAAATAGGCTAGACGCCTATGTTGCCTCCAGTAAGACATGCAACACACCACCTGCCGGAATATCTCCAACTGAAGTATATCTGAAGACATGTAAATATGTATATAACTTCTCTTCCTAATATATTATTGTTATACCTTTACTTTCCGTGTTCTACTATAATTATTAGTGCAGACACAACAGTAATGAATTTTCATCCAGATTAACTTTAGAACAAATCATTAAGAACCTATCTGTTAAAGTTTTAATTAAATTAACTTTTTGGTTTGTAGGGCAAAAAGAGTCGCAACGCGTATAGAGACCGGTAAATATTGGCTTACAATAAACAGAAGTAAGAAAATATGAGGATGTCTTGGTCACAAGAACATCTAAAGACGGAAGAGTAGAATTTGTTTCTTCTTCTCTCTCTCTCTCTCTCTCTTTATATATATATATGCATATATATATATATATATATATATATATATATATATATATATATATATGTATATATGTACTATATTTTGTCATCAAATTTTTTTCTCATGCATGTTTCATAAAACAGCAGGGATTGCCTTGTGATCCGTTTTTTTTCCATTTGGCCGACCGTCTCACCTTGTAACCTGAGCCTATCAATCATGAAAGCTCTACCCATTCCCATAAACAAGTCGATCCCCAGTCAGGTTCAATATGAGGGGGGAGGGCATGCTTACGTGATCTTAACGATTTTAAACGATTTTAATCGACTTTTACAATAAAACGAATAAACGCAATGTTTTGATTCATCACTCGTGGAAGTCGATAATGTTCGCGATTATGGTAAATCTCTTTTTACACCCGAACAGCACGTTCAAACATTATTCCGACAAAAAAAAGATCGCAAAAGAAACAAACTGGAATTATCTCTGCTGTTCGACAAAACATGCATATATATATATATATATATATATATATATAGAGAGAGAGAGAGAGAGAGAGATAGAGAGAGAGAAATATATATATATATATATATATATATATATATATATATATATATATATAAAACATACAATAGAATCAAGGGTTGACGTTGGTTTCGAATTTCTCCACCAGCAGTAATTATCACGTTTTACGTTTATGCTTTCTAAAGCATAAAACGCTAGTGTATGTAAGTGTGAAGTAATTAATAGTGTTTATAATTATAAGGGCATTTAACATTATTAACATTGAGTCTAGCAAATTAACAAAAGGCGATCAATTAGCATTATAAAGCATTCTGATTTTCAGTCATTAGAATGCTTTCTGATTGCTTCGCTGTGTTATGCCTGCCTTTGGCGCTAATAGATATTTAATTTCCTTCAGTTGTTATGTTAATTGGTGCTTGTCAAGAGATAACGTCCTAGCGAAGCGCTGACTTAATAATTGATTTCGATCTCACGACTAGAACCAATTATCTCTTCCTACACTTATGATTGCAAAAGCATAATACACAGGTGTCTGTATGTACAAACATTATTATTAATCTTTATACTTATATATATATATATATAATTCTATAGATGCGTATATATATATATACATCAATATATGTATATATACATTTTTCTACATATAATACATATACATCTATATGTGTGTGTGTGTGCGCGGGTGTGTGTGTGTGTGTGTGTGTGTGTGTGTGTGTGTGTGTGTGTGTGTGTGTGTGTGTGTGTGTGTGTGTGTGTGTGTGGAAATACGCTTTTCAATTATGTGGCACCTTTTATTTATACCAATTTTAATTTATAAAAGAAAAGAAAAGTTTCATCCAATGCCAGACTCTTTCATGGTTTTTCTAATTGCTAGAAATACTTGATGCTTCGTCAAGGCAATCTAGGGTATTTTTCTCATGACACCATCACAAGATGGGTTGCCTACCACAGCTTAAGAGAGACCTATCTACCCTCGAGAGAAGGATGAACCGCGCCAGTTTCCCACTCGTGTAATTTTTCCTCGCGGTACATAGAGCGACTCGCCTTCCCAGATGGTCACCCATCTGGTACTGGCTAGGCTCAACGTTGTTTAACTTTGGTGATCTGGTGAGAACCGGTGTAACAACGTGATTCTGCCGTAATTTATGAAGCTCGATGTAATTACAGAGCATATAACATATTAATAGCAAAAGTCTATATTCCGAATTTAAAAATGTTGACCATCAAGTATGTTTGACATGCAAATTTTTGACGGCACCTGTTTCTTAGCTCAAAATCATTTATTTAATTATTATATCAATCAATGAATTTACTTTGAACTTAACTCATCAGAAGAAAAAGTATTTATCAATTTTAAAATGAAATAAATGCATATAGACATGATTACAAAATCCGAAACATTTTTTTCATTTTATTACGCTATCTTTGTATTTGAAATTCAAAAATGGCGTAATAATATTTACGCGTAGGTGGCGGTTTCAAAATACACAACGCGTCGGAAATAGATTGTCGTTGTGATAATGATAATAAAGAATTATTACTGATACCAAGTATTTATAGCAGTAAATATGATGAGTAATAAAAGTTTCCTGGTGTATACATAATAACCATATCCATCATATGGAATGTACCATATCTATTAAAGATGTATCTATTGTGATCAAGACGGTATTCTGCATAGTTCACAGATTGACCTTCTGTAATTATAATTATAATATTCCGTTGGTTTACGTAAGAATTTTGCTCAACTATTTGGATTTCATCATATAAGCTACAAAACGTACATTGGTGTAACGAGTTTACTAAAACACCTGGGAATAAAAAGCTACAGCATTTGCACGATTAACTCTAACAGTAAAAGTGCAATCATTATATTTCGCACCTGTCGATTTTTTCATGCATGTTATATGTTCATATAGACATCTTCGAGAATGCATTGTGCAAACGAAAATTTGCGATACTCGTATTTTGTACCATTTTGGGGGATCTGAATTATTTTTTAAAGTTTGGGCTTGTGTGTCATTTGTCAAGAGAACAAAGAATCAATTTTAGGACAGTATCCGCTTTCAACGTTCACGGTTTTGGAAAATAATTTTTCATAGATGTCCTAGTTCGAAATGATGTGAATGGCATTGCAGTGTTATAGCCATGAATTTTTTTTTTCAATTTTCACCCCTAAACAAGTGACACTTTGAGGTAGGGGAAGACTATCCGGGACATAAGTTGCAGGAATACTATGTAGGGAGTTGAGCAGCGATATGTCCGTCCAAATTACACTTTCTGCATGCCGATAAAGTTGGGAAAGCACGAACACGGAAGGGAGTTCCAAACTCTAGCAGTTCTGGAGAATAAACTATTAGAGCAGAAGGCTCTCTCACATTTAGGGAGCTCTACTGTGTAGGGGTAGGATTTTGCTGGGTTTGTCGGGGGTATTTACTTCGTAGGGGGTAAAAGGGATTGTAGTTTATAGAACAAGGAGTTTGAAAGTAGTACTTTCAGATAATGTACCTTTAATCATAGCTATTGGTGATTGAGAAGATTTCAAGAAATTATTGAAGGAAACAAGCTTAGTCTTTGCAGCATTGAATGTAGCCATCCGTTTTTGTCCCCATTCAACTACAGATTAAAGGTCTTCCTCTAGTTTTTTTTTGTCATTCCTTAGATATGTGTTCATTTGTTTTCCCTTCGTACTTGTCATAGAGCGTGATATCATCAGCAAATATACTCATCTCAGAAACAATTTCATCAGGGAGGTTATTTATGAATATCAAGAATAGTAAAGGTCCCAGGATATACCACTGAAGTACACCCGCATTTATATATTGTAAAGATTACGACCGTCGAGGACAATCTGGATTCTTTTCTTATTAAAGAAAGATTTAATTATGTTAAGTATTTGCCAGTGATACCGTAAGATCTAGTTTTCCTGAGAAGACCATCGTGTTATACCCTGTCAAAAGCCTTAGCTATATCTAAGGCTACCGCTCTACCCTTACCTGCTTTGTCCATGTATGGTATATACGTTCAGAGATAACTGTTAGGATATCAGCTATAGAACAGGCTTGCCTAAACTTATATTGTTTGTCAGTCAAAAGCTTAGAAGCTCTAAGTTGATGGATTAGAGCTTGGTCAATTATGAACTTAAATATTTGGGTCAAAAGCGGGAGGAGGCTACTAGGGCGATAATTTAATGGGGCAGTTCTTTCGCCATAGTTCTTGTAAACTGGTACCACAGAAGCAGTTTTTCAGCAGTCAGGAAAGCAAGATTCGTTAAGGTATTTGTTGTATGGTTTGGAGAGGAGAGGATCAACCTCAGAGGAGCATTTTTAATAGCACAGCCGGGATGAGATCAGTTCCACATGCCTTTGAGGTGTCGAGGTTTTTATGATATAATGTACCTAAGAAGGGGTGATTTTAGCACTGTTCAGCTGGAAGATAAAAGATTTTTCCTTATGGGTCATCTGTGATGAGATCACTGGTGGTTTCCCGGTCAGGTTTCTTATAATACCTTGTCGTTTTGAGCAATGGCTCTTGAGTTTTGGGTCGAAAAATAAGGGCAATGTCTACCATCATCACAGCGTTATCAACATTACCGAGTGGGCTATGCGAATGTATTACACAATCATTGGGAACTTTGGTCAGAAATAGATCTAGAAGTGAGGCATGTTGATCTTCCTTATCTGGGAAACATGTCAGAAACGTAACCGTTTGTGATAGGAAATTAGATATTGTGAAGGTATGCGTTATGCGACCAACTTTGTCTGTGTGAGTAGAGAAACCAACCAATTTCTGTAGTGGACATTGAAGTCACCAAATACTTGTACTTGTTCGCTAGTATCAGTGGGCAGTGCTTTATCTATGCTTTCAGAGAACTGGTCTATTAGGGCACAGTCATAGGTCGAAGAAGAGCAGTAGAGAAAGTATAAATAGCTAATGGTATGTTGCATGTTTAGTCAGATGAAGGTCTGGTCGTCTTATTCTAGTTTCGTTTCTTTTGTCAAGAGGAGGTTGTTTCGAATATAGACTCCAAGTCCGTGGATATTTCTGTCTGTCTGAGTCCTTACTTCAAAGTTGAAGATAACCAGGCATGGTAAAGTGATTAGAGGGGATGGAGGAGTGTAGGTTAGTTTCACTTAGCGCTAAGATATCCGGAGTGTTTGCTAGGAGAAATAATTCTACAACATCTAAATTAGTTCTAAGCCCGCGAATATTCGTGGATACACTCCTCAAGGAAGGGCAAATTCATTTTGTTTGAGTTTAAGCCTAGTTTAATCGTAATATTTGATTAAACTGCCATTTTATTTTATTTAGAAGTTTCAGTTTAAATCAGTTTCCTCTTCAGCTAGTTTAAGTGTTTTCTCGAATAGTGTAGGGGAAATAGAAGGGTAGTACGCATCTATGTCAAACATGATACATTTGCTTTTTGGGGTGTTTGGGAACCTATCGAACCACTTGATTACTTCACCCGAAGAAATCCAGAGGTTGTGCTTAATTTTGTATTTTAAGGTTGGTATGATTCTGTCTAGTATTTTTTTACTTATATTACCTATGTCGGATGCACATGGAGCAACAAGTCTAATACTGGGTTTATTATTGAAGTCCGGTTTATGGTCTTTCAAAAAAACTTGACACAGTTGGAAATTGAAATTATAAAAATTGCTAGGAAAACCTTGATTAGATATGACGGGGAATTATGGACGAGAAAAGATACAGAGGGCCATTTTGACGTCACAATGGGTCCCCCAGACTCTGTTATTACTGACTTGATTGGCACTTTACTTACTAAAAGAGATAGACAGGAATGTTCCAGGTTTGAATGGGGGGATTTATAGGGATGACGCACTTTTTGTAGTTAATTCTAGCGATCGCATTACGGAAAAATCAAGAAAAAATATCAGAAGTTTAAGGAATTGGGATTAGAGATAACAATTGACAGCAATTACAAGAAAGTTAACGTTTTAGATGTTACCCTCAACTTAAACGATAACACATATGAACCATATCACAAATCCAACCAGAAAATATTCTACACAGATTACCAATCGAATCATCCGAAGTTTATGAAGAAGGCGTTGATCCTCATTTCCAAAAGAGTTTCTGAACTTTCTAAGAATGAGAGTTTTTTTTTTTATAAAAACAAGGAATATTACAATAAAGCTCTTATGAGATCGGAATACAATGGAAAAATAGAGTACAAGAGGACCAATAATAGTAAGAACAACACACCTAACTGCACAATATCGTATAACATGGCAATGAGAGCTAGAAAGAAACCGAAGATTAATAAATGATACGTTAATAAGGATCAAAAGAATGGAACAGAGGGAGTAATAATAACAGCAGAACAGGTAATGACGAGGGGGTACAATTAATAAGAGAAATAAACGCAAGAGACAGGTTTGGTTCAATCCGCCGTTCAGCGAGCATATCAAAAATAATATACCTAGGAGATTCTACAGAATAATTGATAAAAACTTCCCTCCGGAGAATAAATTAAGCAAAATAATAAATAGAAACTCGGTAAAATTATCTGTCTCGACTTCAAGCAACTTAACTAACACTATAATAAGCTCCAACAATAGGAAAATCAGCAAAATAAGGAATATTAACGAGTTAGCATCGAATGAAAGTGTCTTAGATAGAAAATGTAATTGCAGAATACCTGGCAATTTTCCGTTGGGTGGGAAATGCCTAACCTCAGAAACAGTGTATAAATGCGAGATTAAGACCGAAAGTACTAGGAAGATATATCTTGGGGCCACAGGAGCGTGTTTAAGGAAAGATATAGAAACCACGTAGTATCCTTTAAAAAGGAACCAGAAATGGAAATTAATAGAGAAGGTGTTAACGATAGCAGGGGGGTACAAGAATCACCATTAGAAATAAAAGGAGGAATACAACTGCACTAGGGACATGGGTCAGGGAACTTAATAGAAACAATAAAGATTTTGAATTGAATTGGTCAGTAGTGGATAGGGAGAGGACGTATAGCCCTGGAAAATCAAAAAGGTGCAATCTATATTTATTGGAAGCCTACTACATAGTGAATTCTAAAGAAGAAATTTTGAATAAAAGGCTAGATGATATACAGGGATGTCTTCACATGAATAGGTTTCTGCTATCATGCCTTAAATGCAACTAAGGTAAAACTTTTTATAACAATAAAGATCCTTGGATTCAAGGCTAAATTTTAGTGTAGAGTTAAATAGCTTGGAATGATGTAGTCTAAACGAAGGATCCAAATCTAGTAAGCAAATATAGTTTCTATTATTCTAAATTGAAGAAATATAGATAGAGTATAAAGCTCAACAAAGATTATAATTTTTTGGTATTTAGTTGTAGTATTATTGATGATGAAATAAGTGGTACCGTTTCCAGATCAATAAAACAACTTAACAATAAACTAACTATTATTAAAAAATAAAATTAGCAATTAGTGGATTGGAAATTAATTGATATTGTTCTCTGACAACTAAAGCTTATAGAATCCCTGATAGTTGATTTGCTCTTGTTCAAAATGTTTTTATCCAAAAATGCAAGGGTAAACACCTTTTCATCGGAGTGAAACACATTTGTAGCTATTGGCCGGTTTTGTTGTCAGAATAATTATTATGAGGATATATATTATTTTATTTAGGTATCGAAGAACACAATACACGAATTGTAATTTTAGTTTTGGAGCCATGAGTAACCCCAGTAAATTATGAATGGATGGCAGATGTAGGTTAAACCCATGGATATATAGTCAGCGTTAACATTAAAAATATACTTTAAATTCTTAATTTGTTTAATAAGCTATCATAGCCTTTTCTGTATCTGTTTAATTAAATTAATTAATCATATACGTTGTTTTAGTATTTACTAGGCTTGAAATACCAACCAGTCCTAGTTGTCTCCCTTTAACTGTCATAAGTACTGACGACCTGTTTTCCACAATTTTCCAACTAATTTTTAGAAAATCAATAACGCGATGGATTATCTCCCTTCGTAGTTAAGTTTTCCCAACTATCGAGAATAACAATAGATTAGAACGAGAATGAATAATAAAATATTAAATAATAAAAAATAGAATAGGTTCCCTAACTTGGAATGTTGTATGGGGATTAATAAATATAATGTAATGTCATCCTTGTTTTCCCTATTTAATAAAATATTAACCTAAAACTGGTCTTAAGATAATCGATATTTTGTAAACATTAAAGCCACCATTGGGCGAATACGAAACTAATAATAGCCGTAACGTTATAGCTAGGTTGTTCTGACCATATTATAAATATAAAAATAAACTTCAAAAAATTTTTTAAAGGAATTAATTATGTGAAATAAAGAAATATAGAAATTTAATTTAGGAATTCAATGAATATATTATTAAAAGCAATTACATGGCTACGGGTTTTTGTGGAAACGTCTTATAACAGGTTTTTAAATAAGGATACGAAAATTAAGTGATATATTAATATTTAAATAAACTCTTCACAAAGGATTCGTCCAGAATAAATGTTTTCGCATGCTTCATTTCCTTTAAGGGAAATTTCTTTAAATAATGTTCTATTGTTAAGTGTTTTTTATTCAAGAAGTCTTACGAAAGGCTGGTTATGTGAAGATTTTCAAACGACATAATGCTTGAAATCGTCCAACCGGTATTGAAACAATTGTAACTTACAATATCTGATTCTTGATTGAACCAAACCTGTCTCTTGCGACTATTTCTCTTATTAATGGTACCCCCTCGTCATTACCTGTTCTGCTGTTATTATTACACTTTTTGTTGCTACCAATTCCTTTTTTGAAGTCTTGGTTTCGTTAATACAGTATATTAATGCTCAATTATGAAATATGATAATGTTGTAGCTTACTTTTTAAGTCATCTGTTTTTGACTTAAAATTCATTGGTATATGAAAAATTTACTGAATTATACGAACCCAGTAAAATTCAGTAGATTACAAACAAGTATATATATATATATATATATATATATATATATATATATATATATATATATATATCTTTTTTCGACTATATTTTCGAACGGCATTTTTCGATTGACTAGCCTTAATATAAAATAGATGAGCATTGGCTAAACAGAGCTTGATATGGATATCTTGTCTCAGCTAACAACTTTCTGTACACAAAATACAATATATATATATATATATATATATATATATATATATATATATATATATATATATATATATATATATATATATAGCGGCACTGATGAGTTGTGATACAACGAAACAGGACTGTATGTCAATGACTACAAATATATTTTAAGCCCTCCTCTTTGGGTAGAGCACTCTCGTAAATAATCTTACCCGCTACTTAATTGGCTGAAAATACGAATCTCGTTGTTTGTTTGTCTAGGAACAGGCGATTTGAGCACGATAAAAGTGGTGGCGGGTGTCTATTTAAATAGACATTCCAACGAGTTATTTACGGGCGTCAATTCCATGGTCGAGTGGAAGAACTGCCGACTGTCAACACGACGGTTCTAGGTTCAATCGTTGGCTTGGGGGAGATGCTAGTCTAGCGGCACTGATGAGTTGTGATACAACGAAACAAGACTGTATGTCGATGACTACAAATATATTTTAAGCCCTCCTCTTTGGGTAGAGCACTCTCGTAAATAATCTTACCCGCTACTTAATTGGCTGAAAATACGAATCTCGTTGTTTGCTTGTTTACGAACAGGCGATTTGAGCACTATAAAAGTGGTGGCGGGTGTCTATTTAAATAGACATTCCAACGAGTTATTTACGGGCGTCAATTCCATGGTCGAGTGGGAGACCTGCCAACACGACGGTTCTAGGTTCAATCCTTGGCTTGGGAGAGATGCTAGTCTAGCGGTACTGATAAGTTGTGATACAACGAAACAGGACTGTATGTCGATGACTATATATATATATATATATATATATATATATATATATATATGAGCACTTTTCTACAATGAGGGGTCGGTTTTTTTCGCCTATATTTTCGAAAGTCATCCCTTTTTCGATTGACTAGCCTTAACTTAAATCTTCGTCACCTTCTGTTTTGCGATGGACGCAACGGCAAAGACGTCATTTTTTTTTTTAATTTTTTCGGTCGTTTCCTCCTTCGCTGTACGGGTTCGAGCCTGCCTGCCTACTACCACTTTCATATCTTTATTTATTTATATATTATTTTGCTCAAAATTCAACACTTAATACCCGGGCAATGCCAGGCCCGCAGGCTAGTAACAATTAAACGACATGATGTAAGCGTGACACACAAAAGAAATATCACACACGCCATCCTATTAATATATAGATAAATAGATAAAAATCTACAATTTTTCAAGTAAATTGATATGTCATATTCATTTTTTTTTAAGTGTATAAAACAAATTAAAATATGCCTTTTACTTCAAACTGTGATTTTGTTCCAGAAGAGAGGTTATATACCAATTACAATATTCTATTAAATATGTCAAAAATGAATATATCACAAATCATATACTGTTTGTAGCGATGAATTGGGCAAACGGAGTGTAAATACATTAATAAATTATATTTATGATAACAAAACTGCACAAAATTCGTTTTCTTACACGAGAGTTTTTCGATGGTTAATTTTTTTTTTTTTGTTTTTTACTGCTAACATTTCTTATGGAAATATCAATTATTTTGCTGAAAGGAAAACATATATTTGCAAAAGTATTATCTGCCCACAGACGAGTTATTTTGTATAAACGTAAATGAATAGTGGGTCATAGTCAGAGTCGGACTCATATATGATAAACAACTAAAACTATTTACGGATGCTGGGGAAACTGCAAATATTTCAACAGATACTTGTTATCAGTAGGGCTAGGACAACAGCATATTCTTTTCATTGTTTTGACTCTCCAGTGTGTATCCGTTGATATCTTATATGCTTTTATATAGAGTGATGTGGTTCTCGTTTGATTAACTGTATCTAACTCTGTCGGATATATATTCGAGAGTCAAAACAATGATTAGTATATTCTGTTTTCACAGCCATAGTTATCAGCTATGAACGTGAATTCTGCATTCAGTAATAGATATATTTTTCAATGACGATGACCTTTTCGTTTCATCCAACCGTTATCAGGGCGCAGGTAAACAGTGAAATACTTTTTATACTATTTATACATGTAATAGACTAGCATGAGTACTCGGTATTGTCCAGAAGCATGCACAAGAAAATAGAAAGGTAAAAGGTGTGTGTAAGATATATTTTTTTACATTTGCTGTCTCTATTTCCTTCTCTATATTTCTCTCTTTTTCTCCATATGTCTGTCTGTCTCTCTCTCAATCTCTCTATCACCCCACGTCCACCCCTCTATCTTCCCTATCTTTTTCCGTTTACTTTTTCCCCGTATCTCCCCCATCTTTCTCCCTCCATATGTTTATCACTGCCTTCTTCTCTATCCGTCTCTATCATTTTATTACTCCTTTCGCTCAACCACATCTACCATTTTACACCAAAGATAATTGGACAAATCACTCTCAATATCGAAAAGCCCCCAAACAAACGTTGTTCATATAGAACCCGCAAAAGAATGAATATTGCAAAAAGATATCCATACATTGTCCGAGGTAGTTCTGGAAAATATTATATCAGCTTTGTGGGTGTTTCATATGTAGTTTATAACTTTTATTTGACACACACACGAACACGCACACACACGCGCAAACACACGCACACACACACACACGCACGCACACGCACACACACGAAAAGACCACTGCATTCCATATTATAAAGAACTGTCAATATCACTCATTCTAGCTTTCGTTATCGGCAATAAAAAAGTGTCTCGTCCAAATATATTTGAATGCCCTTTAATGTAATATTATATTTTTGTACGTTACAGCAACACCAAAGAATATCCTGTATCCGTACAAAACTACAATCCGCCAATGCATGGAATATTGTTGGCACATCTGGGCTGGTGCACCTACCACTAGCCTCTCACACATAGACAAGATGCCAAAAAGATGGACAAATCTAATATGTCCATAACTATCGGCCAAGTTCTACCTCCTATAGTGTATCCCCGTTATACAAGTACTTTAATGTAATGTGCTCTTATAAACTCATAGCACTTGCGTTCCCTCGACGTACATAGTCCCTACTAACCTGACAAGCCGTAAACTTACACCATTCACTGGTGATGGACCTAGATGCTGGAATGATTTCTCCTGTGATAGTTTTTTTTTTTTTTTGCCTAAGACTGCTAAACCTATTCTAGTATTGGATTAACTTCCAGAAATTAAAATGCAACATAAAAAAACATCTCGCTGCTCAACTTTATACAATCCCATGTTAGACACGATCCCAAATAGTTGTTCCTTACGATCCAAATTGCAATGTACCTAGTTTGGGGTGATAAATAATTAAAATAAAACCCGCCTCAATAGATATCTCACTGGTGATGCAATTGTCTACCTGTATGAGAGCTAAGTACGTCTAAGAATTGAGTACTATTGCCACATCTGGGCAGGAGATGCTAGAAGCACCTTATCCTGCCTTGACAGAGTTCAAAATAGACATACTGGGGGATGCCCTTTTTTCTTCCCTTCAACTTCTTTCCCACAGAAGAGACGTTGCGAGCTGGTCTCTGCTTTATTGATATTTTTATGGCAAATCCCCGTCCAAGCTCCAATCTATGGACCTCCCTGTTCTGACTATACAAAAAATAACACTCGTCTGGCTGAAACCACTATCAATAATTTCCCCCACACTTTATCTGTGCCTAACTCTAGATGTCGATTCCATGAACAAAGCTTTTTTTCTTAAAAATGCACGCGTGTGGAACTTTGTTCCTTTTTCCTACTGACTATGAGATGGTTGTATTCAAGTCCAACGTAAACAAATTCTTGATGAGCCATCATCTTAAGTAATTTAATTTACCAAATCGCCACTACTAACGATGACTACAATATGCTACTTTTGACCACTGTACACTCATAAACCCTTATCCTCGAGTGGCGTCCGGGCTTGATAAGTGGTGACTCCTTTTTAATAAAAAAAGTTATCTATTGATTATATATGCGCACAATGTTCATTACAGTTTTATTGTCATCGCAATCCACCTTATATTTAAGATATTTGCTGTAAAAGATCAGTATTGTGTAAAAGACGAAAAAATGCATATTCTTAAATATTTAAAGTAAATATCGATAATTATTTAAAGAAAACTAACACACGTTCTTCTATCTTTTAATAATGACAATAAGAGCTAGGTTGGAAGGAAAATAGGATTTTCTTTTAAGTTGTGGAGCTGTCGATTACTTCTAGTCATCTTTGAGTTTGTGCGTATGTTTTATAGTTTCTCAATCTCTGAGGTTTAGCGTGAGGGAGGCAAGAAAGACAAAAATTGGTTATGGGCAAAAACATTTCAAGTTAGAAAAAAAATTACTAAAGCAAAGGTAAACAAGTGAAGCATGCATAGCCCCTCGTGAGTGCACAGTGAAGGAGGCATAAAAAAGTTCACCATTTGCCCCCCCCCATTTAGTTCCAAAAGTCCCCAGGGGGCGTCAAGTCCTGGTGAAAATGAACAATCGATGTAGTTTTAAGCCTTAAATTTTAGTTCTACACCATACGAAAAAAAATTATGACTAAGACCATAATTTGCCTCCCCCACACCCCATTTAGCCCGAAAAGTCCCCAAAGCCTTAAAATTTTAAAATTTTAGTTCAGCACCATGCAAAACTGGTAATTAGATACACACACAAAATTTTGGACAGATATGGTAAAATAGTCCCAAAAATGGAGTGCTTTTACTTGCCCTAAAAGAGCCCCTGGGACACACCCAAGATTATCGCGAAGTATAGACAAACAAAATTATATAGAAATCAGTTAGTTACAACTTTTCAGAAAGTTTTATAAAAATCCAAGGCATCATTTTTTTAATAAGCACAAACGTGTCAATTTTAGTCATTTTAACCCGAAAGGCACCCCTAGGGAGGGGGCACCCGAAGTTTTACTGGAAAATCTATTCTGTTACTTTTTTACTCATATGTTTAATGTTTGTGCAAAATTTCAAAAAAATCCAAGGCGTAGTTACTGAGAAAAGTGCGGACAGACGAACGGACGGAATTTACAGGTCGACCGTCCTTTTGTCGGGGGAACAATAAATATAAATAAATGTCTTTTTTTCGAAATAATAATTTTTGTTTTAAATTTTAATAAATTTAAATGAAATTTGTTGATTTTAAGTACTTTTAGATTTTTATTAAAAATACGGGTAAGTCTGTCGAATTTTTTTTTTTGTTGACTATGTTGTTGTTGTTGTTGTAGCTTATTTTTTTTAACCACACAAAAAAAAAAAAGCTACAACAACAACATAGTCAACAGAAAACAAACCAAAATCTGAAGACGTTGAAATGAGCAATAAATGAACTCTCGGATTCATACTACACGAATTATAACCGGAGAACCGAAAATTACCTAAGTTGCGATAGCAAATAAAAAATAGAAACACTGAAATTCCAGCGTCTTTAATCAAACGTGTATCAATCAGATAATAATGCAGCCCAAATACTAATGTTGGGGCGATAAATCGGGATCGGAATTAAGAATCTAAAAAATCGGAACGTTTGGATGCATCATAATCGGCATCGAAAAAACATCAACCAAATTTCAGATTTTTTAACATTTTGTTTTATTTCTGTCAAAAGTGAAAGATATACATGAAAATCTTATGGTGATTGTAACAAAACCTTGCATAAGACCCATCAAGGGAAAACATTAAAAAAATTAGTCAAATTTAAGAAAAACAAAATATACTTACATTTTAAAGTCGATGCATATTCGCCCGTGAATCACAGCCCCTCCCTTAAAAATATGAAATTCTCCTGTTTTAAGACGATTTAAAATTCAATATCAATATCAGCAGAATTGAAATTGTACCAGAATCAGACAAAAATTAGAAGCTTTCACCAGTATTAAATTCACACACACACACACCCGCTCTTTTCTTTCTCTGACACACACACACACACACACGCACATAAACACATACGCGCGCACGTACACATGCACACACATATCTATATATCTATAAAAGTGAAATTTTAATCTACAGACTTGAAATTTAATATATAGGATATTTAGACACATGTAACACTTTTTAATAGGTTTTCTATCCTAAACAATGGGATGCTAAATGGGGTCAACAGAAAGATTGGTGCTTGAGAGTCATCGGATTTTTATCTGTTTGGCAACAGTTACACGGGGTGTGAAAACGTTTTCTAAATAAGGTGTCAATTTGGTCCAATATACGTGACTCTCTGTTTAGGTTTGGGTTTCAATCTCAGCTCGCGTATTTATATTTTACTTACAAACAGTGAACTGTTTAGAAAAAAAAAATTATTTGCATGCACATGTCTCAGTCTCTTTGCATTTTCCTTACCTCAGATTTTTAACGGAATTGAACATTATGCATTTCATACAGGACAACGCTGGATACATATTCTAGTATATATATATATATATATATATATATATATATATATATATATATATATATATATATATATATATATAAAGCTGAACGTCTGTGTGTATGTGTGTGTGTGTGTGTGTGTCTGGTCCGAATATAATAATAGAAGATGTATCGAGGATAAGGAATATATATGTTTGATCTGGCAGAACTGTGGTTCATAAAAATTGTTTCAGTTTGAAGAAATATGGTATAATAAATTTAGTATTTATTTATTTAGTAACAGTGTTTAGCAGAAAAGCCAACAAACGCCTACCCGAAAAAATATACAAGAACTAAATGCAACCATACTCAATAAACTGTCCAGTTCATGTTTTTTTTTTTGTTTTGAAATAGTTTTTAATGTTCTTTACTTGAAATAATTTCAGCGAACCGAAATTAAAACAAAATTGTAGGCGATAACTACTTAAATGAATTTGTATATAAACTACACGTGCCATAATCGAATATTCCTCAAGCAGAAAATAAGAAAACATTAAAATATGTTTATAAATATTCTTTACGTTGACGGAACTCTCTTAAATTGTTAACACAGAATGCCCAGGTGCCCCTCCTTCAAATTGAAAACAGGGCTCTCCATTTAAAAGTCGCATCCATTTTGATTTTTTTTCAACCCGTTCGTGAATTAAAAAAAAACATTTTTTAAACTACTTAAAAATACAAACCAATGAATTTTTCTACCATAAAAGTAACTTTTATTGACTAATGGTAACATTTATTTCTTGTATATTTATATTATTATATATATAACATTTTCTCTTTGTAAGGAAACATCATTTTGTAGGTCACTCTTGGATACAAATGGAAACAAAGTATATATAAAAAATATCTTCTTGCGAAAATTATCTTTACTTTCATCATATTTTGCTCAGGGTAAAATTTTTGAGTATCAAAACCTATCTTTTTACAACCCCCTCCTTTTCATAACCTATCATACTTTCATCAATCACAGCCCATTTTCTGTAGGCTGCTTTTGAACCCAGTCAACGACGTGTACTTCTGCTTATATATATATATATATATATATATATATATATATATATATATATATATATGTATATATATATATATTACATGAAAGTCACCACCTATCAAGGCCCAGGGGCCGCTCGGGGATAAGGGTTATTACGTGAACAGTAATTAATGGGACAATATCGTAGTAATTGTTAGTAATGGAGATTTGATAAAGTGTCTTACTTAAGGGGGCGGTTTATCAGTTGGATTTGAAGACATCCAAGTTGTAGTCTGGTGGGAGACAGGCAAACGGAAGAGAGTTCCACAGGCGTGCACTTCTAAGAAAGAAGCTTTGTTCATGGAATCTACGTTTTGATTAAGGCACAGATAAATAGTGGGGAAAATTACTGACAGTGACTTCAGCTAGAAGAGTGTTTTTCATGAAAGATTGGCAAAGGGAGGCCAGAGATTGGGGCTCAGACGAGCATTTCCCATGCAAATAATAATAAAACAACGAAGACAACGTATATATATATATATATATATATATATATATATATATATATATATATGAAAATTCTTTTTGGTTTATAAAATTTGATTATGGATAAATATAGCCCAATTAACATGATGTTCAAATAATAAAAAAACAAAAATAAAGGCTAGCTAACCAGGCTTCATTCCTCGCTCAACAGAGTTAAATAGAGGAAAGTTGCGGTTAAAAATTGATTTTTTTTACCTATCATGTTAATTGGTCTATATATATATATATATATATATATATATATATATATATATATATATATATATATATATATATATATATATATGCTTTACGAACACTGGGTGAGTAAATACAAAGATATAGAAACTAGCATCATCGATAATACATATATAATGCACATATTTATATAACATTGCAAATATCCGCGTCACTTTTTATCCGTCTAATTATAAGCGCTTGTACCATTTGAAAGCCATATGCCCACTCTAGAAGTAACTACATATTTTTCGCAAAATATATTGTTTTGCTGTTTTATCTGCATATCTTCAGATTCCTATTCGTCAGATATATTAAATATTCGTCATGTTTGATTGAGTAGAGCAATACAAAGACTAGCGGAAACGCGTCCACACAATTGATACGTCACGGCGATCTCAACCAATCGGATGTCGCCATTAAACGCACAAAAGACGCGCTGTCAGAGTGTTTTTCTCCTCTCTTCCCCCTTCTCTGATGAGCTGTCAACTTTCTCTCAGTTCCCCCTCTCACTCTCTTTATCTCTCTCTTTCTCTCTCTCTCTCTCTCTCTCTCTCTCTCTCTCTCTCTCTCTCTGTCTCTCTCTGTATTCCTCGTCACCTCTTACTCTCATTTCTTTTCTTCTTCTTTTCTTTGTTTTATTAATTACGTCGTTATTTGTCATTCAACATGTCCGACTTTATGTTTACACCATTTATGCCCCTACTGGGATTCTAATATAGAAATCCTTCTTTCTTTTTTAAACACGCACGCATGTATATACGCATACGCGAACAAACACGCTGTGCTGTAAACGATGGCGCAGTATTTACGAGCGCGAACTCTATATTCAGCGTGTTATGTTCGAGTTATACCGAAGCTAACGATATCAATCCATGTGTTTTCCTATTCCAACGACGTTTTAAAAAAAATGGTTGGAGTAGTCATTTAATTCAATAAGAATTTACCATGCAAAAATCGAATAATCAAAGGAAAAGAATAAATGCATGCTCTGTAAATGAGGAGACGCGACTGTAAACTATAATATAATAGACCGCAGGAAGTTTGTAAAAAATGCTTATCAAAAATAGAAATAATTGTATTGTAAAACACAAACAAATGGTACAAATCCAAGTCAGATGCAGCAACGGAAATGGAAAGATATTGTATATTTAAGAACGTTCGAAATGAAGGATGGCCATAGGGGAAAAACAGGCATGGTTGTAATTTACAAGATAAATAAGTGAAGCATACATTGTCCCATGTGAGTGCACAGTGAACGAGGCAAAAAATAATGACTAAGTTCATAATTCCCCCAATTAAGCCCCGAAAATCCCTAGAGGACGTAAAATTCTAGTGAAAATAAACAAACGGTTTAGTTTTAGTCTTTAATGTATATAAATTTGAGTTTTGCACCATGCAAAAAGAGAAACGACTCTCCATTTAGCCCCAAAAGTCTCCAATTAAAATTTGAGTTCCACACCATGCAAAACTGCTAAATAGAGATACACAGAAAATTTTGGAGAAATTTGGTAAAATAGTCCCCAAAATGGAGTGTTTTTATAGCCCTAAAACGAGCCCCTGGAACACACCCAACAGTTATGGTCAAGTATAGAAAAATAACTTTTCAGAAAGTTTTATAAAGATCCAAGACATCTTTTTTTTTTTAATAAGCACAGGTGTCAATTTTAGCCATTTGAAACCCGAAAGGCACCCCTATTGGGACAACCGGAGTTTTCCTGAAAAATCCGTTCTGTTACTTTTTTACTTATATCATGTCTGATGTTTGTGAAATTTTTTTTTAAATTCCAAGGCATAGTTATTGAGAAAAGTGCTGACAGACGATAGGACGAACGGACGAACGGACAAGGATGAATTCATGGGCCCATCCTCCTTTTGTCGAAGGACCAAAAATAAACTTGCTAAATAATTTATTTCGCCGTCATATGTGATAATAGCTTAAAGTATAGGAATTACACTAACAGAACTAAGCTAAAATGTCTATTAAACAAGAGAACGATGTTCATATTAATACTTGTGGAATTATTAGGAATTATTAGAAATTATTACGAACAGTTTACTCAAATGCCTATCGTGCAATATAATCAACGAGGTTTATACGAGTATGAGCTGTCAGCTACTATATATATATATATATATATATGTATATATATATAATATAAAGCTGAACGTATGTGTGTGTGTGTGTGTGTGTGCGTGTGTGTGTGTGTGTGTGTGTGTGTGCCTGGTCACGAATAGGCTCCTATATGATTGACTATTATAAAAAAATGATCACATTTTAAAATTAAAAAAAAAACGTTTACAAGTGTTTTTGATATAGATGTATAATAATACTTTGATAAATATGTTTCAACTTAAATAGGGATGGTATAATAAAATTGTGGGGTTTATCTATTTTATTTTTACTTTCATCATATTTTGCTTTGGTTTTGATACCCCCAAATTCGAAGCGATTTCTTCACAACCCTTCCTTTTCATAACCTATCATACTTTCATAAATCAGAGTCCATTTTCTGTAGGCTGTTTTTGAAGCCAGTCAACGATGGGCACTTTTGCTAGTATATATATATATATATATATATATATATATATGATTTTCAGAATGTGAGAGAATGTATATAATAAATTCCACAGCCAAACAACGTCGCAGCCCACAAGAGCCATGACAGTCAAAGAACCGGAAGTCCAAGACTCGAGTTTCGCCCTCATTTGGGCTCGTCAGTTAGACACATCCGAACTCAGGATTCGAAACCCGAGCCTCTTGCATGCAAGGCAAGCACTCTACCAACTGAGCAAACGCCCTGCACACAAGAATTTCAATTAACCAACACAGATCAAGCAAACCGCGCCGAAATCCGACTGTGAAATGAACCTACTACGTCTCAACAAGGGACGCGGTCATCCAACCAGCTAATAACCCCAAGCTGATGTCTCACTAGTAGGAGTTTTAACTCGAAAGGACGATGCCATCCAACAATACTAACCAAGCGAGCAACTTATGATAGGATTTTCAGAATGTGAGAGAATGTATATAATAAATTCCACAGCCAAACAACGTCGCAGCCCACAAGAGACATGACAGTCAAAGAACCGGAAGTCCAAGACTCGAGTTTCGCCCTCATTTGGGCTCGTCAGTTAGACACATCCGAACTCAGGATTCGAAACCCGAGCCTCTTGCATGCAAGGCAAGCACTCTACCAACTGGCTGTGGAATTTATTATATACATTCTCTCACATTCTGAAAATCCTATCATAAGTTGCTCGCTTGGTTAGTATTGCTGGATGGCATCGTCCTTTCGAGTTAAAACTCCTACTAGTGAGACATCAGCTTGGGGTTATTAGCTGGTTGGATGACCGCGTCCCTTGTTGAGACGTAGTAGGTTCATTTCACAGTCGGATTTCGGCGCGGTTTGCTTGATCTGTGTTGGTTAATTGAAATTCTTGTGTGCAGGGCGTTTGCTCAGTTGGTAGAGTGCTTGCCTTGCATGCAAGAGGCTCGGGTTTCGAATCCTGAGTTCGGATGTGTCTAACTGACGAGCCCAAATGAGGGCGAAACTCGAGTCTTGGACTTCCAGTTCTGTGACTGTCATGGCTCTTGTGGGCTGCGACGTTGTTTGGCTGTGGAATTTATTATATATATATATATATATATATATATATAATCTTTTGATTAAACATTTATTCAAATTTTTAAAACACCTTAGAAACCTGACAGGAAGATATACAAAAGTTTAATTATCAGACAAGGGGTATAAATAAAAAATCTTATTGTCTGAAGTTTCGAAGAATTCAATTCTTCTCATCAGAAGGAAGAAGTTGCAAAATATAAAATAAGTTTTGCAGCTTAAAGAAATATTGAATTAATCATAATTGCATCAAAAACGTCATTTAAAAGTTTTTTTTACAGTTTATTGAGTTTTTATTAGATTAAGAAAGATTTTAATGGGTAAGAATGGAAGAAAAAGGATATGGTAAAGATCTAATGGGAAGGACGGTAATATCCAGAACAGAAAACATCCGAAATGGGTCCGTTGAAAATCCATTAGTAATCCATAAGAAAACTGACTTATAAATGTCCAAAGTAGAATACAGCTTTTCAGAAAAAAAGTAGATTATAGAGAAGTCAAGTTCCAATATATACATTGACGTTCCTTTCGAATCACTATGTATGAGGTCCAGGCAACTAAGTTGCCTGAAATCCACACGGATAATTTATTCATTATCATAAAGGCATTGTGTAGAACCATCCACACTTTTTGGTACAACCGCTAAACTCAGTCGATGAAAAATTTGCCACAAGACCGAGTAGACTGTAGACTTCAGGATTTGCAAATTTGTTTTCATTTTAATAGAGCCTACGATTGCATCTCTCACAGTTGGTTTTAAACGATACTAACCTGAAGCATTGTACGTCCCAGCGCAATACATACAGCGTTTAATAATCCAAAATGGTCACCTATCTTTACTAGATTTATTAGGGTATATATATATATATATATATATATATATATATATATATATATATATATATATATATATATATATATATATTGTGTGTGTTTTGATATTAAAAATTACTATATAAATAAATACGTTTGGAAGATTAAAAACAAAGCATATTTTTTGTCATAAACAAATTTATTCATTTAAGTCAGATATTTCGATGATGTCAATGAAAGTCTGCTTTTTTTTTCTTTTGGCTCTTTTTCTTCGTATGGTGGAATTCTGTGAGCAAGAGTGTTAGTCCATAGGTCTGATAACGGTATAATTTTCAATAAACAGTCATCAGCAGGGTATCGCGTCAGCCGTCAAAATGAATTAAAGAAATATTACCTTCGTTTAAAGTGTAGTATTGTATATATTTTGAAATTAAGAATTACATATATAAATGAATACGTTTGGTATGCTAAAAGTCATGCAATTTTATATAAGCAGTTTTTGTTGTTTAATTCAGATATTTCGATGATATACATCCTTGCCAATGAAATTCTCTGTTTTCTTCCTTTTTTTCTAACCCGTATGGTGTAATTCTTCTAACGAGAGTTTTAGTCTATAATATATCGTCGTAGATCTATTATATATATCCATATCCCTTGAGCCCCTGGAGGGGCATCGGTCATCTACAACCTTTATAGATGATTTTGTAGCGAGTTCTTTTTACAGGGTGAGCGTGCTGGCCCCACACCCAACCTTCTCAGAAGGTACATACAGCGTCTAGCCTTCCCAAATGGTCACCACACATCTGGTACTGCTCAGGCTCAACGTTGCTTAACTTTGGTCATCTGGCGAGAATCGGTGTGTCAACGTGATTGTGCCGTACTATTATATATATATATATATATATATATATATATATATATATATATATAGCACGGCATAATCACGTTCACACACTGGTTTATGCACCGTTGTATGTGTGTGTGTGTGTGTGTGTGTGTGTGTGTGTGCGTGTGTGTGTGTGTGTGTGTGTGTGTGTGTGAGAGAGAGAGAGAGAGAAATTCAACTTTAGAAGCTGTATAAATGAATCCAACACGACAGAGTTCAATTAATCTGCACAACAATCCCTGATTAACGACTTAATCACTTTGCAAACTACCTCTGAACATTATTCATCTCATATATCGAATTGCATGTAAGACCATAAATGCATATATTTCGAGTAAAAATCCGTGTTTTAAAATAATTTGACACGTTTTTAATATTTATTGTCTGATAACAGTACGTACTCAGCGGGGTTTGCATTATTTAAATTCAGAATGGTTTTCTTGTGTGCTAATTACACCTGAACCCTCATGAGTAATTCTTCGCATTGGAACAAAAACAAATCAAGGAAATATCATTTTTTTAATAAATTGAAATGATGTTATTTTTCTTTTAAATAGTTTTGAATTCATAGGCAGAAAATATTTGTATTCCTCAACAAAATTATACTTCCATTCACAGTTAAATGTATGCATGTGAAAATATATTAATTCGAAGTTTGCTTCCATAACGCACTATTCACTGTATTTATTTATTAACGTATATTACTATTATATATTCTTTTACTTATTATTTTGTTATTATTGAATGCATTTAATATATTGATGGACCCTCCCGGTAATTTCGACATATGAGGTCCTCCACAACAACTAGGTTGTTTGAAAATACACACAGATGGTTTGTTTATAGTCGTGAAGGCTTTGTGCAAAATCAACTACACTTTTTAGTACAACTGCTAATCTCGGTCGGTGCAATGGTTGCCACAAGACATAGCAGACCTCAGGTTTTACATCATTTCTCCCAGATGCATGTCTTAACGAAGACTGAGAGTGCATCTCAAACGTGCCTCCAGATACCAGCCTGGAAATTTGTACGTCCCGGCGCGGTACATACATCATCTAGCATTCCAAATAGTTATCCATGTGGTGCTGGCCAAACTCATCGTTGCTTAACTTCGGTGATCTTGCAAGAACCGGTGTTTCAATTTGATTATGCCGTCTATAATATATCAGTACCGCAATAAAAGCTATTTTGTTCATACTAGGCTGCTTCGTTTTTATAAGTATTGCCTCTCGTATTTTAGCTGAGGTAGGTAATAATTTTTACATATAATTTTAGTGTTTGTTGTTAGATTTTATGATTTTTTGCTGAACGTAGTGTTCAGCTGTGTGAGTTGTTACGGCGTTGAATGACACTAGTTTCGGATAGATGATAAGTAAGACATGTAGGGAAAGGTGTAGTTGTGTGGTCAATATAGCTACTATATATTTTCTCAGTTTGGTCATAAAGAAGATATACCGACTATCATCGGAAAGTAAAAAGCTTGCTCACCACGTCGAGAACATTACTAAGTAAATATTAAAAACAGAAAAGCAATGAAATAACATATATAATATATGCATAAATAACTTTTTGTCTATACACACGCGCCCCCGTAGTTCGGGATAGGTACAGTTTAATCGTACTAGAAGGTTTTGATACAGCGAAATAGTATATGTGCGAATGATTATACAAAGTCCATTTCTGCTTAGGAAGAGCACTCCAGTAAACGATTTCGCTTGCTGCTAAATTAAGCGTAACGCAAAGCTCGTTGGTTATAAATAAACAAACACACCGAGAACTGTAAAAGTAGCGGACTAATGTTTATATAAATAGACATTTGAGGAGATGGTTTGCGAGCACCTATTCAATGTACTAGAGGGTAGAGATATTGTCTATCAACTAGATGGCTGTAAGTTCGATTCCTGGCTCGGGATGAGGGCTAGTATAGCCACACGGAAAGGCTGTGATATAGCGAAAGAATCTATTTGTAAATAACTATATATATTATACATATATACATATCATACATATATATATATATAAATATACGTATATATATGCATAGATATGTATATAAATATACGTATAAAAATATACATATATATATATACATACAAATATGCGTGTGTGTGTGTATATATATTTATACATATATACATATACATATATATATATATAATTATGAAAGTCAAATGACCTTGTAACGGGTGTTGTAACCCAAAATCCAGTTTACGACTTCCGGTTGCGCTTTCGTACATAAAATATTTAACACGACAATAAAACGTATTGTTTTACTGTGTACGTTTTCAGCGTCCCAATTGTTTTTTTTTTTTCGCGTTTACATTATCCAAATAAACAATTGTCATACTTTTTGCATTTTTTTTACATCGGTCATTGCCGTATTACGTTTAAATTATTTTAATGCAATTTTCTTATAAATAAATCTACTTTAACTCGTTGACAACCATAAGAGCATTTTACAACGGCGATTCGACCACCGCTGTCCCATTTTTTTTAATTTATACTCCATTTTTAATACAATTTTATTAAATACATACATACATTTTCTTCTACACTACCAATATAAATAAATAACCCCGAAAATATGTTTATTTTTAGTTTGCGTTACAAATAAATAATTAACGCGACAATAAAACGTATTGTTTTACTGTGTATATTCCCAGCGTCCCAATTGTTTTTTTTTTGGTGTTTAAATTGCAAGATATATAAAAATCTGAATTCAACTTTAAATATTATGATATCTGTTCACAATGTATGACAAACCACTTATAATTCAATAGCTGTAAGTTTTTTCCCCAAAAGTAAACAATTATAAAAAGAACGACTCATAGAAATTTATCTACATTCTTTTTTCCATTTTAATATACTTTCATAGAAATGTTTCTGTTATGTCACAAAAAACTATTTTCTTTACGTCACAAGTGTCACGCTCATACATTAATTCTGTAGCTAATATAACATACTGGTCCAACGAGTCACGTATAGTCTAGTCTAGTATATATATATATATATATATATATATATATATATATATATATATATATATATATATATATATATAATAAAAATAAATAAATAAAAATTACAGTAAGTTTACCAAGGTAATCAAAATGGTAAACTTAAAATATATTATAAATATTAAAGAGTTAATATTTACAAGTAAAGTAATCTCAACCAGATGTAAAATCTCAATAAAACCGAAAAGGAAATAGAGCTTATAATATGAACAAATGATTAATAAAACATGTTAAAAGACATCTTGAAAAAGAGGTAAAAACATATTTAATTTTAAAACGGAAGCACAAGATAGTCCCTAATCCGCGGAGTTTCGAAGAAATACTCTCCTTCTCATCAGAGGGCAGGAATTAGCAAAATGCGGGATCGGATTTTACATGTAAAAGTATTTAATGAAACTACAAGTAAGGTAAGGGGAATAGGAGGTAAAAGAAAAATGGTAAAATATTTCACATGATAGGATAGTCCGGTGAAGGGTAAAAAATCCAAGAATGGTAAAATCCAAAACGGACGAATTAAAAATTTCCAATCCAATGGGTGAGTTCCAAATAGTCCAAAATAATCCAAAAGGCAGAGTTCCTTGGAAAAAATCGCAAATGGAATGAATTCCAAATCATCAAAAGAAAAAGCACTGGAGAGTATATTTAAAACATTTCTGTCAAGGCTGGATGAATCAAGTAAATTAAGGTTTAAAAAAAAAAACGGAAAAGCGGTGAAAGTTTTAATTTGAAAAGCAAGGTCAAACTGACCCAGACAAAAAGCGCGTCAACTTAGATATGCACGTGAAAGTCCCAGAATTAAATTAAGAAACACGAGTCAGAAGAACAAATAAATGGTTAAGTTTATGAAATGTAGCGTCTATTATACTAAAAATAAATGAAAGTAAATAAATAAAAAATTGAAAATTTAAAAGTAAAAAATCAAAAATAAAAAAACTATATGTACATATATACACCCACATACATATACATATATATACACATACACATACATATACATACATACAGACACACAAATGCACACATACATGTACATACATACACACACGCATATACACATATATATACATATATGTATAGATATACAATAACACACACATATATATATACATATATATACAAACACACACACACGCATGCATAAATATATACACATATCCAAAAACATATCCAAAAACATATACAACTTAAACAAAAACATACATACATACATACTTACATACAATTTAAGGGGAGGAACTGGCCGGTATCTACAAACTCCGGAATAAGGCAAATAAATGTGTATGTAAATGCACATAGTAAAATATAAGTAAACAAATACATAGAATAAAAATGAGTAGGTTGATGCATATATTTAATTGATAGGTATACTTATAGCATAAAACGGAGACAGCAGATGGAAAACCGGCCAAAGAAATAAAGAAAAACAAATAAAATTAAAAATATAAAACGCTTAGAAGGTAAGATAAAAAAATTATGTGAAAAGATATATATTTGAAGGGTTAACTTAATAGCTATGTAATTTCAAATTTACCATATTTAAACTTGGACATATGTTTGCAATAGGAGACCAGTTCCTTTTTAGAGTTTATTATATTACTACTTTGAGGTTATAATAGTTATAGCTTCAGATGTACAGAGGTGACAAGACTTAGATCCTGGAGTATAAGACTTAACTTTTTTTTAGGATGGCCCATTTAATTGAAAAGTGGGTCTTGGCAGAATTAAGCTTTTTAACCAGTGTAGTTAGAGAAGTTCCCTGGTTATTTGAATCTTGGTTATTGAAAGAAGAATTGTGGTTTGAAATTCTTTTCTTTATTAAAGTTGAAGTAGCACCAATATATGTATATGTTTTATTAATAGCTCGGGGTCGAGAATTAATATTAATTTGTTGATTTATACTGGGAAGAGAATTTAAATTTTGTTCATTTTGATGAACAGAGGGTAGGACAGTGATTGTAGCAGGATTGGTTTGGGGGAATAATTAGTTTTATATATATGCTTACACTAAAATGTGACCTTGTGACACATTTTAGTGTAAGCATTCATTCATATAAATAGTTCATTACGTCAATCTAGTAAAATGCATTGACCCATTGTAAATATTGCTACTACTGTAACTCTAATTATTTTTATTTCTATGAGAGAATTGGTTTAAATTCATGACCTTGATAATATAAAATGTGCTTAAAAATGGCTAAAAATATGTATAAGACAAGATTGCATCACGATCTTTAAGTCTAATTTTCACAAAGAAGACTTATTAATTGATTTTATTAAAAAAATCCTTAATCTATAATATAAATCTTACCTGTCGGTCTATGTATGTATGTATGTATGTATGTATGTATGTATGTATGTATGTATGTATGTATGTATGGATGGATGGATGGATGGATGGATAGATGGATGGATGGATGGATGGATGGATGGATGGATGAATAGATGGATGGATAGATGGATGGATAGATGGATAGATGTCTGCTTAATACTTTCGACACAGGCAACGGATTTTCACAAAATCTGAATGGTTTTGCAGCTCGACCCTTCAGACGACAAATATCGAAAAATTGGTTAAAAACATTAATTCCCTCGCCCTCACTTGGGCATTTTTCTACAAGTAAGGGTCCATTTTTTCGCCAATATTTTTAAAAGTCATCCCCTCTATTCGATTGACTAGCCTTAATTCAAACCTTCGCCACTTCCGGTTTTACGGTGGACATTACGGCAAAGTCGTCACGTATTTTTTCACATTATTTTCCTCCTTTTCTGTACGGGTCCGAGCTTGCTGGCCTACTACCACTTCTTTCTTTTTTTTTTTTTGCTCAACACACACCTCCGAACACACGGGCAACGCCGGGCACCCAGACTAGTTGAAAATAAACGGTTAAATGCTGTTGGTTCTGTAAAATCAAATATCCCTATCTCTATTTTTGCTATAATATTAAAAAGGGGCTTTGTCTGTGTGCGAGACTTCGTTCCTTATACACTCCTGAACGGTTGAATAAATTTTTTTGTGGAAATTCACACAAATGTATTTTATGTGTCAGGCAGTGTTTTAGATACGTTTTATATCGGAATGCCCCCAATATTTTCGATAATCGACAATAGAAAAATTCCAATGTAACTGATATAATGGACTGATCCAACACCCCTCAAATGAATGGACTGTTACGTCTATAAAAAGACAAGCAAACTCTCCTCACGTGGGAGACAGAATTTAGTACTAAGCTGTCAATGGACGCTTAGAAATGTGTGTACCTTTTTACCTAAATAAACCCTTTCTGTACTACCCCAGTAACGACTTGTTATTCATATAATCTACGATATAACAACTGGCGACGAAAAATTCGAACGAAACTCACTAAAAAACAAAGCGAAGGAATAAGCACACAAGAAGATTAACGAGCAGAAAACAAGAGAAATCCAAAGAAGGAAGAAGAAAAAAAAGGAAAAACTTCGACAGAGCCAACATTTACAAAGTAAGTGTTTCAGTCGGTTACAGTCCTAAAAAAAAAAAAGAAATTGACATTTTGAAGCGAACTTTTTTTTGAAAGGAAATTTAAAAAAAAAAAGTGTCCATTTCAAGTTTTATTCGGCTGGAAGTATTTCTTTTTCTTCTCTTCGGAAGGACATTGTGCTTTTAGTTCATTGAATTTATAGGACATATGAGTTAATCTTTTGTTTAATTGTGTGGTTTTGTAAAAAAAAAAAAAAAATTTTTTTTAACATGGAGTAGTTAGCGGGATTCACTAGAACTATGCAATCGGTATTGTTTGCGCAACAAAAGCAATTGGAATTACTTCAGCAACAGCAGTTGAAGCAAAGCGAAATACTACAGAGTATTTTAACGCAGCAGAAAGACTGTCGTTTCACTCCTGAAGGAATAGCAAATTCTTTATCCGAATTTGTATACGAGCCGACAAATGGGTTAACTTTTCCGGCATATTTTCGGAGATACGAAAATATTTTTGCTAAGAGATGTCAGTCTTGGACAGACGAAGAGAAGATTATCCTTCTTCTGCAAAAACTTGGATCTTAGGAAAATACAAAGTATACGAATTTTATCCTGCCAAAGAAACCTGAAGATATTTCTTTTAGTGAAACAATAAAAATATTGTCAAACATTTTCAGTGAACGATATAGTATATTCTATACACGTTATAAATGTTTAAATATCACGAAGCAGGAGGACGAAGATTTTATTACTTATGCAGGGAAAGTGAATGCTCATTGTGAATCCTTTAAATTAAAAGACCTCAAAGAGGATATGTTTAAAAGTCTAATCTTTGTGCAAGGTTTAACAGCCTCTAAAGATAAGGATATTCGTTCAAGGATATTATCCATTATGAACCAAGACACAGAAATAACGTTACAAAAAGTTACGGAAGAGTGTCAGAAACTGCTAAATTTAAAGCAGAACAATACAAGCATCGAAGGAACAAATTTTGAAGAAAAAACTATGGAAAAAAATGGAAAGGGTCATGAAATGTGCACACGAAACATCCTGTAAGACATGTGGGGGAAAAAAACACTTCACTAAAGATTGTTACTTTAAATACAAAATATGTAACAAATGTAATAAAAATGCCATAAATCAACGGTATGCAGGAAAGGAAAATACCGAAAAGCAGAAATAAAGACCATTGGTTCTAAAAATGAGTCTAGGTGTGATAAAAGAAAATATATTAAAATTAAAATTAATGGCTGTAATGTGAACTGTCTTCTAGATACGGGAAGTGACATAAGTATAATTGACGAAGTAACTTGGAAGAAAATTGGGTTTCCAAAGTTACAAAATATAAAAAAAATTGCCAGAAGTGTGTCTGGAAATCAACTAAAATTAAAGGGTGAATTTTTTACCAATGTGTCTCTAAAGGAGAATGCTGTGAGAACCAAGTTATATGTCGTACCGGGGAAAAATTCTAATTTGTTCAGTATAGACTTAATGATTCTTTTTAATTTATGGGAAAACCCCATAAGCTCATTTTGCAATAAAGTAAGTCTGGCGGGTTTAGAAAAGTCTAAACTACCAGGAAAGTTTATTGACGAATTAAAAAAAGATTTTAAAGAGGTATTCTTTGAAGGTTTGGGTTGCTGCACGAAAACGGAGGTGAAATTTGAACTAAAGGACAAGGCTAAACCAGTTTTCAAACCCAAAAGAAAGGTTCCATATTCAGCATTAGAAACTATAGAGAAAGAATTAAAGAGACTTCAATATATTGGAGTAATAGAAAAAGTGGACTACTCTGAATGGGCTTCACCCACGGTTTACGTTAAGAAGAAAAATAATAAAATCAGGGTATGCGCGGACTTTTCGACAGGTCTAAATGATTGTCTCAAGGAGCATTACTACCCGCTTCCTACCCCAGAGGAAATTTTTTCGAAGTTAAGCGGAGGAAAAATTTTTACAAAAATTTATTTGTCTGAAGCGTATTGGCAAGTAAAAGTCCAGGAAGATTGTGCTAAGTACCTGACATTAAATACCCATAAAGGACTATTTTCACTAAAACGTTTGCCTTTTGGTTTAAAAGTAGCCCCAAATTTGTTCCAGCAAATTATGGATACAATGCTAGCAGGTTTGGATTTTGCTATGGCTTATCTAGATGACATCCTTATAAGAAGTAAAAATGTGGAAGAGCATAAAATCCACATTAGCAAAGTATTCGAGAGAATATCAAACTATGGATTGAAAGTGGCTCTCGAAAAATGTAATTTTGGAATGGACAAAATTGAATATTTGGGACAAGTGATTGATCGAAATGGTAGAAAACCTAATCCTAATAGGACTGAAGCAATCAAAAACATGCCTAGACCAGAAAATATAGTGCAGCTACAGTCATTTTTGGGACTAGCAAATTATTATAATTCTTATATCCCAAATATGCATGAACTAAGAGCACCTTTAAACGAATTATTGAAAAAGAATAAAAAATGGCTCTGGACAAAAGAATGTGATGAAGCATTCCTAAAGATTAAAAAATGTCTGTTATCGGATTTAGCACTAGCTCACTACGATCCGAAAAAAGAATTAATTGTAGCAGCAGATGCGAGCGAATACGGTTTAGGTGCTGTGCTACTACACAGACTCAAAGATGGATCGACTAAACCAATTATTCATGCCTCAAGGGTTTTGCTACCCGCAGAAAAAAAATTATAGTCAGATAGAAAAAGAAGGTCTGGCAATTGTATACGCCATGAGGAAATTTCATAGGTTCATCCATGGAAGATTTTTTTATCTTGGAAACGGACCACAAACATTTGTTATCGATTTTTGGTTCCAAAAAAGGAGTTCCTACTCATACAGCTAATAGGTTACAAAGATGGAGCATGATTCTGTTAAACTACAATTTTAAAATGAAACACCTAGCATCCAGCAAAATTGCACACGCAAATGGGTTGTCCAGGTTGATCCCAAATAAAACTGAATTACTTGAAGAAACTATTATAGCTGCACTAAAAGAAGAAAATGAACTAACAGATATATTAATAAATACTGTTAGGGAACTTCCGGTAACACTTGAGGAAATAAAGAAAGCAGCAAGAACAGATGAGTACATTAACAAGATAAAAAACAAGTGGGACAAAAAGAAAAGAAGAGGAAAGGATTAACTGTTTTTCCATTTTCAAAGTGCGATGAAACTCTAATGTACGCAGATAGAGTGGTAATACCTCAAGTATTACAGAAGAGAATTTTAAAAGAATTCCACATGGGACATCCTGGAATCTCCAGAATGTAAGCACTAATGAGAGCATATACGCACTGGCCTGGAATGGATCAGGACATAGAAAAAATGATAAAATTATGTAAAGGTTGGCAACTAGCAGCAAAAGCGCCGCCCATTAAGACGCAACCTTGGCCTAAAACAGATATACCATGGACGCGGATCCATATAGATTACGCAGGACCTCTAAAAGGATATTATTACCTGGTAATAGTAGATAGCATGTCGAAATGGCCAGAAATTTTTAAATTCAAACATTCTACAGCGGCAAACACAATAAAGGCGTGGGACGAGGTATTTGGGCGTTTTGGCGTACCAAAAACACTTGTTAGTGATAATGGCACCATGTTCAAAGGTCAAGAATTTAAGATCTACTGTGAGTCACTGGCCATAGAGCATGTCACAACACCAACTTATAGCCCTCGATTTAACGGACAAGCTGAAAGATTTGTCGATACGTTTAAACGAGCGTTAAAAAAGAACGATAACATCGACACGGAAGAAAAAAGTCTTCAGAAATTTTTAGCAGTGTACAAGATAACGCCTAATCCGAATACAAATGTAAATTTATCCCCAGCGGAAATAATGTTTGCCAGAAAAGTGCGCTCTGTGTTCGACCGGTTAATTCCGAGTAAAAAAGTTTTAAAAAAGTGTAAAAGATAATGGACGATACAAGATATACAAGGACGGGGATAAAGTTTTTTTCAACAATTATCGGGCAGGGAAGAGTTTTTTGGAAGAAGGCATAATCTCAAAAAGAATTGGAAGAATGGTCTACATTATAAAAGGTCAGACATTTTCCCACAAAAAACATATAAACCAACTCAGACCCCGATATATTGAAATAGTTAAAAACAATGAAGTACCGATGGAAGTACTGTATGACAGTTTTCACATAGAGCCTCCAAAAAAGGAAGCACCAGTAATTGAAAATACAAGTCACTCTCCAAAATCCAAAAATTCGCAAACGTAAATTTTAAGGAGAAGTGAGAGAAAAAGAAAAAGAACTGAATTTTTTGGACAAAGTCAAAAAAGAAAAAAATGGTGAAGCGAAATTCTAGGGAAGAATTTAGCTTGGGAGGAAGGTAATATAATGGACTGATCCAACACCCCTCAAATGAATGGACTGTTACGTCTATAAAAAGACAAGCAAACTCTCCTCACGTGGGAGACAGAATTTAGTACTAAGATGTCAATGGACGCTTAGAAATGTGTGTACCTTTTTACCTAAATAAACCCTTTCTGTACAAACCCAGTAACGACTTGTTATTCATATAATCTACGATATAACAGTAACTAAAGGTAACGTCTTATGTTGCCTAACATCGCAAGTGTATTTGAGGGTATTTTATTAGCGCACAAGCAGAAAAGCCCAGCATATAAAATCAATAGTGGGTTCTTTGATATAACAAGCGTGCATTCGAAATGAACTGAACCATGATATTTTACTTTTTAAAAACTTTAATTCAAGCTATTATAAAAAATAGTTTTATAAATTCAACAGTAAGTTCTGTACACTGCAATGTAAACTACAATGCTTTGTGAACTAAGTCATCGCGAGGAAACCTGTGAAGCGTCCACCCGGTGCATCGCAGTGGATCCAACTCTAGAGCAGGCAATTAAGCAGTTAGATTAAAATCTGAAAGATTTCACCGATTTTAATAACAATAAAAATATGGGAGGATGAAACATTCGTTGATCTCCCATTCAACTCCGGTCAACGTTGGCTCCAACTCTACTCTGATATTTTTGGCGCGAGCATTCGCTTATATTTCGAGAGAAGAGTTGGATCGGGGAAAGCCGCCGGGCCAATCACCGGCAAGTACGTAATTTCAGGGGCTGTCCCGATTCCTTGCACGGCCTGAGAATCTGTGATCACAGCGCAAACCCGTTAACGTGATTAGAGAGGGTAACACAGTGATCCCGGTCTGGCCTTGTACTCAGAAGGCAGATGTCCTTGAGTTGGATTTCGCCAGGCCAAGAACGAATTAGCTTACTGCAATAGTAGCTTAGTGTTGATGAAATAATTGATAAACATGGAAACATGGATAATAATATTTGAAATATATTGATATGCCGCTTTTATATATGGAATGAAATTGCTGAAGGAAATTATTCCACATTAGCATTTAAGTTGAGTGGCTTTCCTTCAACCGTGCAAACAACATAAACAAATAAATGACCTATATATATATATATATATATATATATATATATATATATATATATATATATATATATATGGAGGATTAGGGGGCGTATGCGAAATAAATAACTCTATCTTATTGCTTTTCTCTTATATATATATATTCATAGTATTATCTACTTGTTGTTAAGACATCGATAAATATAAAATTTACAAACATTCATTATTCTCGCTAACGTTAAAGTAGCGCACATACATTCTAATCAAGTGCAAAACATATTATCAAATAAAATGATATCTACATAATTTAATTTTAAAAAAACTTTATTGAAAAAATATTGGGTAATTGTTTTACATGGTTCGCGTGAAATTTCCATGTTATTGCTTTACCAGTTAGCTATGTTTAGAAAAATGTGAAAATAAAATGTCGCTGCAATGAAAATATTATATTTACTGCTATGTATAAACATAAATTGTTTTAACGGAATTTTCGAATCCAAAAACCATACAGAAACAATATGAAGTTTCCCATTGAGGAAATGTGGATTTTTTTTTATATCGAATACTTTCCTGATTCTTTGAAAACATATAAAACAAATTATTGCAACTTCCCTGAAATAGATGCATATGTTTTGGGCGGGGTCAAAATGATATCAATATTTTTGCTATAAAAAATTGTCTCTCAAACTTTTATCTTCTTTTGATTCTGATAACTTCTCATACCTACATTAATAATAATAATAATAATAATAATAATAATAATAATAATAATAATAATAATAATAATAATAATAATAATAATAATAATAATAATTTTGGCTTATTCAAAACCGGCAAAGAGGTATCCACAAATCAGTCATACCAGAATCGATGAACAAAGAGAGACCCACACTGATCCAAAATCACAGAAAAGTGAAACGCACCCAACAACTACAGCCCTATAACATGCTTACTTAAAATGTGGAAAATACTAACAGCCCATTCCGAGAGGACAAATTTACTACCTCAGCGCTAGCAGTATCAGAATTTTTGTAGGAATTTTTGACACCCCTAACACGAAACTGCGAATACAATATAAAAATCTCGTAATTTCTCTGTTAAAAGTGGGTTATTTATTTTCTTTATGGATTATACTTCCAAAATAAACTATTACAGTTGTTTTAAAAGTAATAAAAATATTTTTATTTTTTTTTTAAAACAGTAATGAATTTTCCGAACTCAATATTTTTCAATTTTTAAACTCAATATTTTTAAATTTTTAAATTTTAAAAATCTATCAAAATTTTTCTATTGATTCTATTTTTAAGATATTTTCAGGGTCAATGTGAAATTTTATGTTCTTTCCAATAAACCGAATATAATATTTTAGACAAACGTTTTTTTTTAATTCACGCCCCCCCATTTTCACGCCCCCCCATTTTCACGCCCCCCCCCATTTTGAAATGTCTATTAAAAAGTAAATAATTAATTTATGTTTAATAGGTTTATATATCACAAATTGAAGAGAAAAGGTCAATAAATAATATATTCAAATTTAAAACAAAAAAAAAAAATCAGTTTTTTAGAAATTTACCTGTAAAGTCCGAAGTTTAAAACCTTATTTTATAAGAACACATTTTTTCTTTTTGTCTTTTTTTTTTTTTTTTAATGAAACCTTGGTCCTTGCTCCTTTAATTGAAAAAAAAATTAGGGCTTGAATTACATTTTTCGAGGAGTTATAAGCTTAGAAAGATAGGGGGTCGAATAATTTACGCCTCTCATTTTGAAATGTCTATTAAAAAGTAAATAATTAATTTATGTTTAATAGGTTTATATATCACAAATTGAAGAGAAAAGGTCAATAAATAATATATTCAAATTTAAAACAAAAAAAAAATCAGTTTTTTAGAAATTTACCTGTAAAGTCCGAAGTTTAAAACCTTTTAAAAAAAAAAAAAACACATTGTTTTGTTTTTTTTTTTTTTAAATAAAACCTTGGTCCTTGCTCCTTTAATTGAAAAAAAAAATTAGGGCTTGAATTACATTTTTCGAGGAGTTATAAGCTTGGAAAGATGGGGTGGAATTATTCACTATTTTCACGAAATTTCTGACACTGCTACCTCAGCGCTAATCGTGGACTATTTCCCGAGAAAAAAAACGGATGTCAAAATAGAAAAAGAGGAACAAGCTACTGTATATAGACTAAAAGGTTCTGAACGAGGTAAAAAGTAGAAAAAAATAGCCATTCCAAAGAAAAAAAATGGTATTATCTGGATTATTCAGACTATCGTTCTCATTTTAAATGTTAATCTCGCAACGTTAAATGTTAATGAAAGATTCAGTCGTCTGTGCAAGCAATACTCAAAATACGATTGCAAATTACAAAGGATTTCTACTCACTCTTGGGTGACGTAATGAGAGCATGCTATCTCCATGAATAAAAGGGTTCATTTGGAAATCCCGTACAGATTCCCAGGTATGACAAAGATTCTGGAGTTCGAGAGGATACATCTAAAGACGATCAATGGTTACATCGATTGAAACGTTGTGAAAATATCTTTTTGATGAAAATAGTAATTCGAGAATCCAAATAATATGAATAATAAATTCTCATCACAAAAATTTATAAACGTAAAATATACATTAGAAATTATCCTCATCGAAGATTTGGCATCTGGTAATCGCGTTTGGATGTAACCGACGGTCCGTATCGCACCAAAACTTGATTATTTAAATGTATTTTAAATTTAAGAGTATACATCTTGACCGTATTATTGAAAGAAACATATGATTATATTATCATGATAGAAACCTCATAACTCTAATAGTTGGTCGTATAGAAGATGGGATTAAGTAGAAGCGCAAAATATAAGTCAACCAAAAGTAATCAAATGGCGGAGTGAGATTTTCTCCATGATAGATTAGTGCAGTGAAAAGCTAAATTACAATGAATGTGTTAATCAATTAAGGTTTGTTGGGAGCGAAATTTGTTTGAGACAAAAACGGATGATTAATCTTATTAGGATGATGGGAGTGACTAAAAGTCTAAAGAACTAACTAAAACCATTCTAGCTTCGTCCCACACAAGATTCTGTCTGGTACCTATATAAGCCAGATATCTTTTCATTTTCTCCACAATTAAGTGGAATAGACATTATTTATAACATTATTTATAACCATCGTCAATTTATTTTACCCTAAGCTCAAATAGACGCTAAAATTCCTACAATGCGAAAAATCACCTGTAATGTTCAAGGTCAAATTATACTTGTTAGCATAGTAGAATTTTAGGGTCTATTTCAACAAAAATCCGAATAGAATGCCAGTGCATTAATACTGTGTCCTAGAAATCGGTTTTTATTATTGTAATTGTATTGATGATCCGAATATGAAATGATGTGTGTTGATATTATTTCACTTTTTATACTGTGTTTGAGCTTTGAGTCAAACGAAAACCAATCTATCGTTCAATGCCTTTTTTTGTTAAAAAAAATTGAATATATGGCGATTGAATGAAAATCGTTTGAATTACCAATCAAAAACTGTAAACGTGAATATCACAACTCTTCTATTAAAGGAAGTTAGAGATTGATTCACTCAAGTATGCGATTGCATAGTCATTTGTCTATGTAACCATTGAGCTCAACCTTTAGTATTTCAATAAAATGTAAAATATCAATCGCAAAGTTGACACACATATAAAGTAACATTCTATCGATATAAAAAGTGCAAGTTTTAAAATGCAGAGATTTTCTTGGATTTAAAAGCTAAACTAAGACAGAATATTGTATTTTTGCCTTGTATCTTTTGTTCAAATTGGAAATTATCTTCTAACCGATTATTAAATGGCTTCAAATTTACATTGGAATTTTGATATCGAATAATAATTGATTAAAAAAAAGTATCGATTTGTTCGCAACATTGTGAGAGTTCGGAATAACTCAAAGTGTTTCGAAGCTTATAAAATAATCAAATGCTTGAAAAGTTGAAAAGGGCAAATTTAAGTATTTTGTTCTGCCTGTTATTTAAATCAAAGATAACTTGCATTATGAAGGGCATCTTTTATATTAAACAACGAAATAATAAGCGGAAAGCGAATCGTTTATTGCTTCAATGTGTTGATTAAAACGGACTTGATGTGTCAGGGGCAATACAAGATTATTATTATTATATATATGTAACATGTGTGCTGTGATATGTTTGTTCGATTTGCTAAACATGAATAATAAACTTTTTCTCATTACCACAAAACTAGAAATCTTTTAATATATAGCAGCAATATATTCGTGTAATCATCTATAATATAAATATCACCTGTCTGTTTAAATGCATTTATGTATTATGTATGTATGTATGTATGTATGTATGTATGCATGTATGTATGTATGTATGTATGTATTTTGGGGTGGAGAGGGCTCCCGTAAGCCGTGGTGAAGGCAACCTTTCTAGGAGAAGCAAATCTCTGATTTAAAAGACCATAAAGCGGGAGACCAGTACCCGCATTAAGCTGGTCTGCAGTTTAATTTGTTGCTGGCTATCTTGCTCTTGCTCGTTGCTGGATCTCAACATTTTGAACCGAGAGAGAGACTTAGCTGTCGTACAAAGCTAAGACTCTGTAACATCATCTTTGTATAGATACTCCCTTAGGTATTTGGGCTCATGGATTTTAAATGTCTGAGGGAGTGGCACTCGTCTGACAAGACATCATGTATGTATGTATGTATGTATGTATGCATGCATGTATGTATGTTTAGGGTGGAGAGTGTTCCCGTAAGCCGTGTTGAAGGCAACCTTTCTAGGAGAAGCAATTCTCTGATTTATATAAACATAAAGTGGGAGACCAGTATCCGCATTAAGCTGGTCTGCAGTTTAATTTGTTGCTGGCTATCTTGGTCTTGCTTGTTGCTGTATCTCTACATTTTGAACCGAGAGAGAGAGAGAGAGAGAGAGAGAGAGAGATTAAGCTGTCGTACAAAGCTAAGACTCTGTAACATCATCTTTGCATAGATACTCTCTCAGACATTTGGGCTCATGGACTTTAAATGTTAGAGGGAGTGGCTCTTGTCTGGCAAGACGTTGCAACCATCATGCATGTATGTATGTCTGCCGAAAACTTTCGACAGAGGCGACGGATTTTTACGAGATCGGTATCGTTTTGACCCGCGGCCCGTCGGGCGAAAAATATCGAAACATTGGCTAAAAACATTAATTCCTTAACCCTCAACTGGGCACTTTTCTACAGGAGGGGTCGTTTTTTCGCCGATATTTTTTAAGTCATCCCCTCTTTTCGATTGTCTAGCCATAATTTAAACCTCCGTCCCTTCAGATTTGACGATGGTGCAACAGCAAACACGTCACGTTTGGTTATATCGTTCTTTTCCTCTCAATGAGATGAGATATTGTAACTAGAGAAGCTGTTACTATATTAAATAAAGAAGATGTTACTATGTTAAAGAGAGAAGTTGTTGCACTGAGATGCTGCTCTATTTAATCATTGATATCTGTTCAGAGTTCGTCCTTCAGTGCTAATTGTGATTAATAAGTGACTTCTCTTTCTTTTTCAAATATTAAAAGAATAAAGTACGGCCTAATCACGTTGATACACCAGTTCCTATTGGATCACCGACGTTAAGAAACGTTGAACCTGGTCAAGACTTCTAGGTTATATATGTGCTCTCCGCTTGTCTCGACATTGTTTCCAGTCGTCCTGGACTTTTCTCCTTGCCACTGGACTCAAACAGTTCCGATTCAGGAGAAGTGTGGTGATTGCGAAACCCTTGCCTCACAATTTCACGCGCAGCTGCCGCTACAGGGGTATCCTTTGTCTTTCGAAACTGAACGGAGGTATCGATCAATTAAAAGAAAGAGCCAGGATACTCGTTTTGAAGGGGTGCTAAGGCTATCAATTTTTTTTCTAACGATGAAGCTTGCGTATTGCAAAAGAATACTTTCAACCGTGCATTGAACCATGCTGTAATGTTACACTAAATAAAAGTTTTTTATGTATAGGGTTATTTATGGTCGATTTTCACGGTTCATTCGTTTGTACTTCTTTTTTTTTACGTTAACGTAACAACTCAAACATTTATTATGATTATGCACGTGTGTGACATAACTTTTTCTCACTGGCCCTTTTTTCTTTTCATTGCCGATTGACTGTGCTGTTATTCTTTGTTGCTGTTTCATTTAATGATCGTTTTTTCTTCCTCTTCAGCATGACTAGGATTATCTCATCAGTTCAGCGACACATGCAAAACTTCTCTTCAGACTGAAAAAAAAGACAAGAAACGTTTACTGAAAGTTTCTAAACGATTTATTTCTAGCAGAATTGACTCTCACACGAGAGAGACTCAGGTTGTTATAGCTGATTAATTAGTTAATTAGTGTTTAAAAGACCAATTAATAAATATAGTGACATATAAGCGAACAGGTTTTCGAATTCTAATGATTAACACTTTTTTTTTTTTTTTTTAGCTATTACATTTTTACCAGAAATCCGTCTCCGTGCGCTATAAGCGGACAGATTTAAAACTTTTATTTTCTTTCCCAGCTTGTAAAAAAAACATATGCGGATCAAAATTGAATCTTGTATTTACTTTCAGCAGGCTCGTAACTCTCGCTTGTTTTATTTTATGCTTTAGTTCTCGCATTCCTTGAAGCATGTTTCTGACCGAGGGAAAATAATTGCTGTTTTTTTTTTTTTTTTGTTTAGAAGCTGTTTATATAGCATTTGTCATGGTCTGCTTTCTTTGATCTTGAGGGATATTTTTTAGCTTTCAACATGAAGTGGCTCTATATCTTGTCTGGAGCAAGTTCTATATAAAATAATTTACGTCATTCGTGACCATAACACTATCCTTGATTTATCTACTCCGTTTATCTCTGGGTTAGTGTTTTAATCTTTTATGTCGATAATCTATGGTTCCAGGTCAGAAAACACATTGTTTCGCATATTCCGTGTCATTTCGATCTGCACTTTGTGCGCCTATGTCGAAATTAATACCAACTGACCTACTCGCTATTTTGACATATGCCCCCTTCTACTTTTATGTGTCATTACTTTTCATATGCAACGCGTATTACAACACGTGACATACTCTGTTAGAACGTTCTCATGAAAATTTTTGAAGCAATTCATCGAAAAGAATTTTGTGTCCTTAGATAGATTCTGACTATGGATAATCTTCCGCGGTCGCTCGTATAAAAGGTAATTTTACGCACTCCCGCTGATGTTTATTATATTTTCTCATTATTGGCGTATACGCCTCTGACGTCATTAATGTGGATCTGTCTCAAACACTATTACTTTCAACGAAAACTTACCTTCGTTTTATATGTTAGCGATCAACGTTAATTATCATTGACAGAGTATCCACACTAATATATTTTTTTTCTCGAGAAATACATTTTATCTTTACGGATAGAATTTCAAAAGTAATCAATGTTGATAAGTAAAACCGTCTACACATTAAACGAAGATTTTTTTTCGTTTATCATATAACAAAATAAATAAGTATATGCAATACGATACAATTTCTGAAGTACTGACTATTTCAGTGCGATGTGTAATGTCCAATCTTCTCTTATGATGTTAATCTAAGATCACCTAAATTGTTTGTAGTGATAATCAGAAAGAACTAAGCCTTGAGAATATGAAGGATGAAGAAGGTTTCTCAAGCAAAATTTTCTTAGAGATATTTGCTCAGTAGTGTTGTATTAGGATGAACACTATCATGATGTCAGACACCCTTTCTAAATACTATTTCGGTCCGATGCGCAGTATAAATATACTAGACTACCCGTGCCCCGTTGGATCAGTATTGTATATTAGCTTAGTAATTAATGTATGAGCGTAACACTTGTGACGTAAAGACAAACAGATTTTTGTGATATAACAGAAACATTTCTATGAAAGTACAAAATCAGAAAAAAATAATATAAATAGATTTCTATTACTCGTTGTGCTTATAATTGTTTATTTTAAAAAAAAAAAAAAAGCACATACAGCCATTGAATTATAAGTGGTTTGCCATAATTATATGTAAATGTGTACTGGACAGATACCACAATACTTAAAGTTAAATTCAAATTTTGATATATTTAAACGCGAAAACAAAAACAATTTGGACGCTGAAAACGTACACAGTAAAAGAATGCGCTTTATTGTCGCGTCGATTCTTTGCTTATGGTCGCATGCGCAACCGGAAGTAATAAACCGGATGTTGGGTTAAAACACTCGTTATAAGGTCATTTGAGTTTTATAATTATATAGATAAATCTAACTAATGTTCAATCTTCTCTCGTGATGTTAACCTAAGATCACCTAAATGGTTTTGTAATCCTCAAATTACGTAGTAATACGAAGGAAATAATTCAAGTGAATATGCAGGATGAAGGTAACAAAGTTTCCTAGAAAATTTTGCTCAATAGTGCTGTATGATGGCGAATATTATCATGACTCCCTTTCTATTAATGAAGGAAAGTCTTTTCCGGGTCAACGTGGGTGAGAATATAGCAGGAGAATAAAGCTTCAATTATCTGAAAGAAAAATGTTATAAATTAATCATGATAATTTATAATAAAATCTCACCTGTCTGTTTAAAATGTATGTATGTATGTATGTATGTATGTATGTATGCATGTCTGCCTAAAACTTTTGACAGGCGCGTTGGAGCATGACAAAACCTGTATCGCTTTAAACATCGAACTTTAAGACGACAAACATCGAAAACTTGGCTATAAATAATATTTCCTTCACCCTTAACAGGGTCAGTTTTCTACACGAAGGAGTCACTTTTTTCGCAATTCTGAAAGTCTACTCTTTTCGATTGACTAGCCTTAATTTTGATGTTCGTTACTTCCTGTTTTGCGATGGACGCAACAGCAAAAATATCACTTTTTTCGCGTTCTTTTCTTCTTTCGCGGTACGGGTTCGAGCCTGCCTGCTTATTGCCAATTTTTTTTTTTTTTTGCTCAACACACCTCCAAACAACCGGGCAACGCTGGGCACCCAGGCTAGTCTATAATATAAATCTCACCTGTCTGTTTAAATGTATGTATGTATGTATGTATGTATGTATGCCTAAAACTTTCGACAGAGGCGACGATTTTCAGGATATTGGTATCATTTTAGAGCTTCACTATTCGGACGACAAATATCGAAAAATTAGCTAAAAACATTAATTCCTTCACCTTTAACTGGACCCCTTTCTACAAGGAGGGGTCGCTTTTTGCCGATATTTTTGAAAGTCATTCTCTCTTTTCGATTGGCTAGCCTTAAACCTTCCCCACTTTGTCGATGGACGCAACGGCAAAGGCTTCACGTTCTTTTCCTCCTTCATGGTACGGATTCGAACCTGACTGCCTACTACCACTTGTTTTTTTTTTGTTTGTTTCTTTGCTCAACACACACCTCTAAACAACGCTGGGTACCCAAGTAACGCCGGGCACCCAGCCAAGTATATTATTTAGATACAATATGCATAAAATATATTACAATGGTTTATTATGCCCCTTTCTACAAACCAACAAAAACCTTTGCACCGACCTCATGTATAAACATATGCACATACTCAAACTTAATGTAGATAGAAATATACAAGTGTAATCCTATGTTCTTTTAATATCATAAATAATTAAGTTAATGAATAATTTGTAAATGCATGTATAGATTTATGAACGAACTGCGGTCTGGAATAATTTTGAAACGAATATCTCAAAACTGTTTTAAAAATACAGCTTGACAATTTATATAATAACAATATTGCATGTATCAATCTGGCAGGTAACTTCGTTGCTGCCCGAGAATGTTCACTTCAGTTCCCTACTTTAAACAATTCTTATTTTTATATATCTTCTAGCCGTCCGCCTGGCATTGTCATGTCGTAAAATACGCTTAAATATGATATTTTGATTAATGCAGATTTCATATTTATTATTATTTTATTATTACCCAATGTATAGTAATGGTTTTAAAAGTTAAAAAAAATACTAGTGCACCACCACTGAGAATCGAAACCACAACGTTTAGCTCACGATTTACTTTTTCTTTGACGTTAATGTCTGACTTATGAAGACATGTTTCCTGCAAGGCGAAACATCAAAACAAAGCGAATAGCTATTACGTTACGTATGTATATTCGTAATGCTGCCATTTGATCTTCACCGGGAAAATTCTATTGTTCTAATTTTGACAGTTTTGCACCAATTTTCCACGGCTAGAACAAAGTATAAAGTATATATTAAGTAAAATGTCTATAGATCAAAAAAGCAGAGGAGTTTGGTAGATAAAATTTTTTAAACAAACACACACACACACACACACACACATATATATATATATAAAGAGGTTTGTGTTTACTATGACTATTTTACGCAAATATTACGCAAGTATAAATCATGTAGAACATCTGCATGAATATAATTGCACGTAATAATTAACTGAAGATGATCATACCATAACAAACACGAAAAACAAACTAATGAGAAATTAATTAAATCGAATGTTTAAAAGAATATGCAAATTAAATTGCAGATGAATGCAATTTCACGACCCACATATAACAAAGCTGTGTTTTCTTATTAAATAAGCAGAAAAAAGTTCGATTTTTTCTTATTGGCCTTCGGGCCAAGATCTTTTTTCTGTTATCAAAGTGTAGTATCTGTTCCGGCAGATACTGCAATCAAAGACAATACGTGGGGGCAACCCCACATATAAGACCATTTCCCTTGAGCAATCAGTTTTAGTCAATGTAGGGGAAAGCCTTCATACCAATTCTCGCTATCCAGTTCCCTCTCGGGGAAGATGGTCCCTCTCCCCCTCACTCTTCACATTCAAAAAACGGCATTGTTCCTAATTTGCTCAGTGGGGAAGCAAATAAACAAACAGTTCCCTCTCGGGAAAACTGGTCCCCCTCCCCCTCACTCTTCATATTAAAAAACTGCTTTGTGCCTAATTTACTCGGTGGAGAAGCAAATAAATAATTAAATAGATAAAAGGGGTTTAATATGAATATCAATACACAAAAAAATTATATAGGAGTATAGATTCTTATGGTTTTAGTTTCTCTAATTTTTGTTTCCGAATTTTTGAGATAGGAATTTAATATATATATTATTTGAATCAGCCAAACTACTATTCTCATCTTGGTTACAAATGTTACAACGTCACAGCCATCTTCTTCGGACTCCCTTTGAAATTGTTATGTTGAACACGGCAACCTATATTGAATTTCGAACCGAACCATTTATTAAATAAGTGTGAGTAAACTGTTACTGTTTCGTTAGTCATAACCGCTTAAAAGAGTTAATTATTATACTATTCATTGTGACGTGACTCGAGTATGTGACCATGTTTCACGGAAGACGAAACTAGTTGAAGTCAGTTGAAACTGCGAGTGAGATGCGAACATTATTTATCAAATCATTTACTACTTGCTCTTACTCGACACGGACTTCTACTATCGTACCTAACAGGATAAACATATATTTTCCATGCCAACTCAGTTACAATTGTTGCTGCCAGACACAAACTTTTGGAATTTGTACACATTGGACATGACGCGTAAGTACATAATATTTTCACCTGAAATGAATTGCTTTAAAAGATTACCAATCTACACAAACATCAAAGTGCTACATGAGAACGGATGTGCTTTTTCTCTAGAAAAAAAACCAGGAGAGTCGTAAAAAAATGATCAATCTTATATACACTAGACAATTTATTATTTTAATGTTTTTAGAATGTTACTTTTTAAATTTTTTAATGTTTTTTCGTTATTTTAATTATGTTAATTATAAAAAAAATTGTAATGCAGCATAATAGGCGACTTGTAGTCCGCAGCAAACAGTGTCAGATAAATAAATTCACATTATTGGTCCACCGACAAAGGAGAGGTTTGAACCTTGTAATTCACTTCCGTTCGTCTGTTCATTTGTTCGCATTTTTCTCAATAACCACACCTTCGATTTTATTTTAAATTTTGCGCAAACATTAGTCATAATAAAATAAAATTTTTGCCAGATAACTCTGTTGGTTCCTATTAGGGATAATTAAAAGGACAGAATTGCACCCAAATCGTTCGGCCTTCGTTTGTTCTCGCTTTTCTCAATAACAACGCGTTGGATTATTTTGAAATTTTACACAAACATTAGTCATGGTGAAAGTAAATTTTTCACTCGTGAAGGGGGGAGCATGCTCGGCTTGTACTTAATTATTTTGTGCATAAATAATGAATAAATGTTTTAGCATCATAAAATTATACTACTTCATGAAATATTTATTGATTCCTTTATTTTTTTAATAAAGTTATTTTTAATCTGATATTGTTTGCTGCCAACTTCGAGCCGCCTAGACCTCTGCATATCTAGCAATTTTTATCACTTCTATTTTAGGTTTCTTTTAAACGACGATTTTGTATTTGGAAAATATAAGTGTTGCATATACAAGATACCCTTTGTATATCTTGCAGTCTAATAAATTACTGTCTGTAAGCTAGAATGCGAGAATTATATTTGTTTGATGTTATTTTATTAGCATTACGTGATTATCTTTCCAATATCAATCGTGCTGTATCACTCCACGAGACGCCATTGTGTACATTAAAATAATCCTTCTAGAAGAGAGTCCAATCAATACAATTCCATTAAGAGACCATTTTTTTCTTTTTTTTTTCTTTTTTTTTCGTTCTTATTTTTGGCGTTTTACGCATCAGCAAAAATGGTCTGGCAAAAGTTCTACACACATAACCGTTTTTCCTCGTCGGCTTCGTCACAGAATTCAATTCTTACTCACACCTCTAGGGTACTGTGCAGACAGAAACCATCGTGTTCTATGCGTTACTATACTGACAGCCTCCTTAGAGAAACAACTTCGCAAAGGATAATTTATTTAATTGCACGAGTTAAGATCGACACTCTGTTATAATCCTGTTAACGTCGCATACTTGCGAGATCTAAAACTCCAGGAATCACAAATAAAACTATTCTCGAACACTTCAATTATTTCGAACCGATTGTTTACTTAAGATCTCACTTTTCTCTCGCCGGTTTAATGTATTGCTTTTCTCGGTATAGCTGCAACCCAATAGCATTACCTGTCAAGGCTACCAATGGATGCAATTCTCATATTGCTATATTGCTATTACTATTCATTGAGAGCATTGCCACTGCTGCTGCGAATGAGGTGGGATCTCTCTACCGCGCTAGAAAGCTACTTACGCCTGAAAGTATCCTGTACCTCTATAAGGTCACCATTCGCCTATGTATGGAGTATTGTTGTCACATTTGGGCTGGTTCATCTGCTACTGGTCTCTCACTCCTGGACAGGGTTCAAAAGAGAGTCGCCAACCTGACAGGTCCTAAACTGTCATCTAAGCTTCAGCCCCTATCTCATCGACAAAATGTTGCATCTCTCTGCCTGTTTTAAAGTATTTTAATGGCGATTGCTCTGACGAACTATACACACTTGTACCCTCTCGACTTACATACCTCCGAGAAACCCCGACAAGCAGCGAAATTCCACCCATACACAATAGAAACCTCTAGGTGTAAGAAAGCCTCCTACTCCAATAGTTTCTTCCCCAGAACTGCTAGACTTTAGAACTCCCTCCGGGATCCTGCTTTTTAAACTGTACTGACATGCAGAAGTTCAAGTTTTATGTGAACAGACATCTTGCTGTCCACCTGCCTTCATAATATCCCTGAAACTTATATCCCAGATAGTAGCCCCTCTACTTCAAAGTGGCACTGTGCCTGGTTTCGGGTCAAAATTGAATAAAATAAAAAATTAAAAAAACTACTACCCTGATAAAGTTTATCTTTATTACTTACATCTCGGTCTTTAACACAAAAACATCACGGCAGTAATAAGATAAAGATAAAAAAGATTGAGAATGCAATTTATGTATTCGAAGATAGCATTTGGACACATGTTGTTGATTAGAATGTGTATATAATAAGTAACGTTTGCTATTGATTACAGCAACAAAAAAGACCACCATTCCGGTGTTTTATCTAAACTGCACGTGCTGGACAGATTTTGCACTATGGATTTAGTTCTTGAAAGCTGGCTTGGAATTAATGGATGTAATGACTATGAAAAACAACATTTTCGTCAATTGTACAAACTAATGGTACCAGTGTCAGAGATAATTCAAAAGCTGTTAACGTCTGGGTGATTAGATGCGTCATAGGATATAGAAAGTTGTCATTGACGTTTAATTTATAAGGCATCGGAAAGAGGAAAGTCTCAGACAAGGTTATTTAGGTCATTGCTAACAAACACCAGAAAACCGTTTAGCTTGTTCCAGAGGGTCACATTGCTGAACACACCCGCGCGTTCACAGAATACTTCCGGGCATTTACGGAGCATATCCGGGCGCTCAACTATTCATGAGTCATCAATTGGTGCGCACTTGTATGACAATAAAACATGTGGTGAAGTGTATTTCGATGGCTGTTTTCGCATTGTACACAAAGCCCGTTCCAAACAACATTTCAATATTTTGGAGGCCGTAACTGTTCTAATGCGCAAACCATCGCTCTGTAGGCAAAAGGATCTATCGTATAAATTTGACCTGTTTAAAGAGCTCTTATTTAACGGGAAGAAAAAATACCTACATTGAGTCTTTATTTCTTGTTTCTGCGCTTATTTGCAGATATGTTAACGTTTTTTATTTGTTTTTCTTTTTAATTTTGTCCCAGGTTCTGAAATATTGACGATATATTATGGATTATCCATTCATTAAATTCACCCGTGTAGTTTTTATAATTTTTTTCACCCCTCTCTTCGCCTCCATTTTTCAATTGTGTAATTGTTTTATTTTAATCGCTTCCGACGTGATCTCTTGACAAGGGTCGGACGAAAGGTACCTCGAGGTTCTTTTTTATTATAGTCGAATAGTCTTTTGACTATTTTAAGTGTCTAAATTTTTTTCTCCCTGTATCGATCTTCCCCCAAGTTCTAATGACTCCACTTATTCTTTGTAAAACTGTAATAAAATTTTGTACCACAAAAAAAAAACTTTATATATATATATATGCGTGTGTGTGTATGTGTGTGCTGTGTGTGTGTGAATAGTACTTTAAAAGTAACACAACAAAAAACCCTAGGGACCACTTTCGGCAGCAAACTCATCAGGAGTTAATCGTTGGTTACACAAACATACAAAAAAACGGAATTAAATGGTCACGAAAGAGCAAATACGAGTAAAAAAAACGAAAGATATTTTTGAATGGAAATAGGGATTATTCAGACATTAGTGTATAGAGCTCTTATAATTTGTTCTTCGGACAAATTTTAACACGAATAGAACACTGCCAAAGACATTTTCATTCGTTTCGTAATTGTTGTCCAAAGAATTGGATTGATTATACTATTAATACGCAAGTACAAAAATACAATTCTCCTGTAGCCCTGGGTTCCTTCAAGTGTCCTGTTTATTACAAAATGCCTTGGGTTGGAGATGCTGATCAGTGTTTAAGTAGATGGATTATTAAATTTGCATCAAATTGGTTCTCGTTTGGATTTTAGGTTAAAATCTGCATTCCTTCTGGTCCCGAAAGACAGTTGTACTAAATGACATAAAGCAATGTTTTTTATGAATTTAGTTGCCAGTGCGTTGCTGGCTCTCAGAGTCAAACATCCTTAAATTTGCAGACACGCATTAATCACTATATCCCAGCAGAACTTTGACTGAGTAAGCTACGTCGCTTTCGCCTCTTTTCTACCTTGTAATCTGCTATTAGCAAAACCTAATAAAAAATCTAGGTTGTACTAATGCATATTAAATACACTATTTTAGAATCTTAGACTGGGCTGACTCTCAAAATCATTTAAAGATTTTGGAATCAGTCTCAATTATTCACGCAGACCCTCTCTCTGTAGACATAATGAATTTATTAAACCATTGAACTTGCTCGAGGATATATTTTAATCGTTCCCATACCCCCTCCATCCTGTTTGTACATACATTTTATATAATAGTATATATATATGTATGTGTGTGTGTGTGTGTGTGTGTGTGTGTGTGTGTGTGTGTGTGTGTGTGTGTGTGTGTGTGTAAAGAACTTTGTGTGTCTGTGTATGTGAGTTTGTTCCTATGGACTTGAAAACAGCTTGGTCAATTTTTATTAAATTTAACATAAAGGCACTTTATGTACCTAGCAGTGTGCTTAGAGAGGTTTTGTGTCGGAATGTCTTTTTAATTACATTTTCACCCGAAACAGGGCACAATGATACTTTGATGTAAGGTGGCTACTATCAGGAACATAAGCTACAGGGGTACTATGTTGGGAGTTGGGCAGCAAGATTAGGTTCACGTTACACTTGAACTTCTGCATGTCAGTACAGTTGGGGAAGCACGGACCCGAAAGGAATTCCAAAGTCAAGCGGTTATGAGGAAGAAACTACTGGAGTAGAAAGATATTTTACATCTAGGGATCTCCACTGTGTAGGAGTGGGATTTAGCTGCTTGTCGGGTTTGGTGGGGATATTTACATCGAGGGGGTACGAGTGCTTGCAGTCCGTCGGGGCATTCATCGTTAAAGTACTTGTAGAACAGGCAGAGGGATACAACATTTCGTCGATCGGACAGAGGCTGAAGCGTAGGTGACAGTTCAGGACGTATCAGGCTGGCGACTCTCTTTTGAACCTGGTCTAGAAGCGAGAGACTAGTAGCAGATGCACCAGTCCAAATATGACAACAGTACTCCATACATGGCCGTATGCTGGCCGTATAGAAGTACAGGTTACTTTCAGGCGTTAGTAGCTTTCTAGCACGCTAGAGAGAACCTACCTTTTTTGCAGCTGTCCTGGCAATGATCTCAATGTAATTGTTCCAACTCATGTTTCCTGTGAACGTTAGGCCGAAGAGTTTAAAAGATGTACTTTCAGATAATGAGTGTTTGTCCATTGATATTGGTGGTAGAGAAGGTTTCTTGTAATTATTGAAGTTTAGTCTTGGCAGCATTGAATGCGACCATCCATTTTTGTCCTCATTCCACTACAGATTGGAGGTCATCCTCTAATGTTTCTGCCATTTCTTTAGATACGTGTTCATTTGTTTTCCTGTCGTGTCTGTTATAGAGCCTGGTGTCATCAGCATATATACCCATCTCACAGACAATTTTGTCAGGGAGGTCATTTATGAATATTAGGAATAATAAATGTCCAAGGATAGACCCTTGAGGGACTACCGCATTTATATCATATTGTTTAGATGTACGACAGTCGGGGAGAACTTGGATTTTTCTCTTATCTAAGAAGGATTTAATTATGTTAAGTATTTTCCAGTGATACCGTATCATCTGATTTTCCTGAGAAGACCTCCATGTCATACTCTGTCAAAAGCCTTAGATATATCTAGAGCAACCGATCTACTCTCCACTTCTTTTTCCAGGAATGGTATATACGGTCATAGATTACAGTTAGGACGTCTGCTGTGGAACGGGCTTGCCTAAATCAATATTGTTGGTTGGTCAGAAGTTTAGCATCTGTAAGCTGATGGACTAGAGCTTGGTTAATTATGGATTCAAATATTTTGGCGAAAAGTGGGAGTGATAATTTACTGGGTCAGTTCTTTCGCAAGAATTATTGAAAACTGGTAATACAGAAGCCGTTTTCCAGCAGGCAAGAAAGCAAGATTCATTAAGGCATTTGTTGTAAAGTTTGGAGAAAACTGAAGCTACTTCGGCGGAGCACTTTTTTAATAGCCCAGCTGGGATGAGATAAGGTCCACATGCTTTTGAAGTGTCAAGATTTCCTATGATAGCATACACCTGAGATGGGGTGATTTTCAGAGTGTCTACTGTGGCGTCTGTCCGCAAAGGAAAGTACGGGAAAGGGGTGGTAGCAGGGTCCAGTGTGGAGTTGGAGGCAAACTGACTGGCAAGCATGTTAGCCTTCTCGGTTGCTGAGCAAACAACCTCGTGATTGTTGGATAGTGGGGAATTGTTTCTTGCCCATTATTTACTCGATGAGTTCGTAATTAAAGGATATTGTAATTTAACTTCCAAATCTGACCCCAAAATCGCCATGGGCATGGAATATGTGCCCACATAAAAGATGGCTTTCCGTGTGGTAGGGCATCTCCAGAGAAGATCCTAACTTACCCTATATGTGCTTCCGAGTTGCACTTGCTCAAACTACTGCATTTATATTTACTCTCTATCGCCCCCACAACAGCGGAATTACTATCTTTAAAAGCATATCTGAGAAAATTGACCACGCCCTATCTGCTTATCCTTCAGCTAATACTCATGTCTGTGTAGACTTCAATGTTCAACATGTGGAATGGTTAACTCACTCAAACAAGACCGATGATTAGGGGAGGTTCTCTCGTGATTTCTCTATTGTTTATGACCTCACTCAGATTGTTCACGAACCCACCCGTGTTCCCGATACTGACGGCCAGTATGCAAGTCTCCCAGACATCTTTCTTACAACTTGCCCTGAACTGTATTCAGCTTCTGTTCTGTTTCCACTTGGATCTTCCGACCACTCAGTTGTATCAGTTAGTATAAAAATGAAATGTAATAAGTCCCCAGATGTACCTCTCCATCGTACAGTATATCGATACTCTATGGCTGACTAGGATAGCTTCCGCACATTTATATCATATTTACCTCTGCGTTCCATGTTTAAAAAGGATGTGTCCTCTATAGTATCAAAACTGACAGAATGGTTAATTGTAGATATAGACCGTTTTATACACTCGAAAAAATTCCAGCAAAAACCTAACAGCCAGCCGTGGTTCTCTCCGGACTGTGCTGCTGCCATTGCGCATAGAAATCACTTTTTCCATTGCTTCAAACGTAATAGATGAACTGAGACTAAAGCCATTTTCAGAACTGCTAGCAACCACTGTAAAAAAAGTAATAAAGAACGCAAGAGAGTTGTAAGCTCAGTCCGTCAAGTCCAAAGTAGCTGAGCTTGGTTCCCAGCAGTTTTGGCAAATAGCAAACAGAATCCTGAACAGAAGCGTGTGCTCTATCCCAACTCTCATAAATGTACCTGGGGTAATCTCGTCAGTATCAGACAAAGCCAAACTCTTTGTCAAGAACTTTGCAGCTAATTCTAACCTTTGCGACCAAGGCCGCCAACCTCCAATATTTCCTCCTGTATCAGAAAACATGTTATGTGATATACACATAACTGTACGTGATGTTTCCAAGCTAATTAAAAACTTTGATTCCAGTAAAGCAACCAGCACTGACGGTATTCCAATTATAGTACTCAAAAGATGTCAACCAGAACTTGCGCCCATCATTACAAAACTGTTTAAATGGTGTCTTAAGAAGAGATCCTTCCCGTCACCCTGGAAAATCTCATCAGTATGCTTCGTATTTAAGAATTCATGTGATCACTCATCTTCCTCGCAGTACAGGCCAATAAGTCTCCTGTGCACAATGAGTAAGTTGCTGGAATCTGTGTTAAATAGAGAAGTAATCTACCATCTTAGCAAAAATAACCTTCTTAGTGACACACAATATGGTTTCCGTTCTGCTAGATCTACAGCAGATGTGCTTACAGTTATATCTCATAGGATTAGCGAATCTCTCGACGGAGGCTACCTTTCTAGGGCAATTGCTCTTGACATGTCAAAGGCCTTTGACAGCGTATGGCATAAAGGTTTATTTCACACGATCTCCAGCTACAGTATAGCTGGAAATGTTTTCCCAATTGTTAAATCATTTCTCTCTGATAGGTTCATAAGAGTAGTGGTTGATGGACAGAAATCAGAAGCTCTTAGTATTAATGCTTGAGTCCCATAGAGGTCCATCCTGAGCCCAGCTCTCTTCCTGATCTATATTAATGATCTTCCAAATCACATCCTTACATCATTCGTAGACATCTATGCTGATGACATTACTATCTATTGTAGCACATCTGAGACTGTAAACGACCAAGTTCTTTCTGATTCTCTCTCCTCTGATCTTGAGCAAGTGGTACAATGGGGAAAGAGGTGGCTTGTTACTTTTAATGCATCTAATAACAAGCTTTTATCTTTACATCATCAATGCTATGATCCCCATTTGGCATCAATTGAAATGAATGGCTCTCGACTTGGGGAGGCCTCATGTTTGGACAAGCTTCTGGGCTTGACCTTTACTCCTGATCTTAAATGGAATACATACATTAAATCCGTTGCCAAAGCCGCTGGAAAATGGTGAGATCCTTCTATCGATCCAGTACTCACTGCTGATGCAATTATCTATCTATATAAGAGCCAGGTACGTCCAAGGATGGAGTACTGTTGCCACATCTGGGCAGGAGCTGCTAGAAAGGACTTGTCCTGTCTTGATGGAGTTCAAAATAGACTTGTGGGGGATGTCTTTTTCTCTTCCCTGCAACCTCTTTCTCACAGAAGAGATGTTGCGAGTTTGTTTCTGCCATACCGTTGTTTTCATGGCAGGTGCTCGGCTGAGCTCCATTCTATGGCCCCCTCTGGCCAAACTTTCACAAGAAACACCCGTCTAGCAGAAAACACTATCAATAATTTCCACCACTATTTATCTGTGCCTCAACCTAAACGTAGATTCAATGAGCAAAAGTTCTTTCTAAGAACTGCACGCCTGTGGAATTGTCTTCCGTTTTTCTGCTTTCCAGCTGACTACAATATGGTTGTCTTCAAGTCTAATGTAAGCAAGTTTTGATGAGCCGTTCCATATAAGTTAACAAATTTACCGAATCTCCATTACTAACGGTTACTATATTGTCCAATTGGTACTGTACACTCGTTAACTCTTATCCTCGAGTGGCCTCTTGACCTTGATAAGTGATGATTCCTATGTAAAAAAAGTACTACACTTTTGTAGATTTTCCAGAAGTCACGAGTTCCTAATTTTTATGCTTCGATGCGTTTTTGTGGTTTCATTAAATTCTCTCTTAGCTGTCGCTATTTCTTTCTTATAGTTACTTCTGGCTTCTGTGTACTTCTGTTTGTTTGAACTGGTCGCTTAAATCTGCGGTACGCATGCTGCCTTTGCGCAATGGTTCAATTGCCGTTTCAAACCATTCAGTGGTCTTATTTGCGCACTGTTCAGCAGGAAGTGAAAAGATATTTCGCTATGGGGCGTCTCTGTTGAGATGCCTGATGGCTTGTCAGTCAGCCTTTTTATAATATCTCGTTGTTTCGAGCAATGGCTTTTCAGTTTTGGCTCTAGCATTTAGAGCGATTTCAACTATTATCACTGCATTATCAGCGTTCCCATGTGGGCTATGGGCATTCGTTACAAAATCATCGGGAACTGTGGTCAGAAACAGATCTAGAAGTGACGCGTGTTGTTCTTGCTGGTCTGGGAAACGGATTTGATAAGTATCGATAATCGATAATCGAAATAATCCGATGAAAGGTAACACCTTACACAATCGAACATCACAAGTGCATCGAAACTTTCGACATAAAAATCATCGGTAGTTTTGTTGTTGTTTTTTAGATAGAGCGCGCGTTTCACTTAAATTTCTGCGCCATTCTGAAATCAACGAACACATTCCCTAATTCTGCTGACAGAAATTGCATCGTTTCGTAAACGTTCAACACGCGACGTTGGATCTTGATCGGTTCATTTCTTTCGTCATGGGAGAATTGAATAACGCATCTCCGTTACAGTGATTGATTTTTTTAGATTCTTACACCGTCAATAGCTGCAACAGAAAAATAAAACTTTCGGGTCATAAATGTTTAAGTTCAATCATCTTAACAAATTTGCAATCCCCTCTTATCATTTCCGACTAAATAAAAAAAAATAGGAGTTTTTATTTTTAAACTTTTGTCGTGTTATTAGTGGATAGTGGATAGGATAGTGTATTAAAATTTTGTATTAGGTCAGCTCAATGGGTGATCGTCGTCCAGCATATGCGTTGCCTCTTTGAGTCGCCTTACTCCCCTAACGACTCAAAGAAGCAACTTATATGGAGCACTATCACCTTCTGATTAACAGTATTATTTTTTGTTTTCTTTTGCATTTTTTAATTTTTTAATACTTTTGTATGTTTTTAATTTTTATATTGTAATTGTAATTTTCCGACGCCAAATAGTAATGTAAAGCGATTGAAGATAAGTATAACCTCGACTTACATTTCCATAAAGTAGAAAAAAATGATTTTTACTTACCCGCCACGTAAACATTAGTAGAATATTATTATTATTATTATTAGTAGTAGTAGTAGTAGTAGTAGTAGTAGTAGCATTATTATGTCAATATATTATTATGTCATCATCATTATTATTATTAGTAGTAGTAGTATGCGGTTATTATGTTAGTATTATTGAGTAATTATTATGTTACTATTGTTTTATTATGGTGTAAATAATATTATGTTATTATTATGTCATCATCATTATTATTATTATTAGTAGTAGTAGTAGTATGTGATTCTTATGTTAGTATTATTGAGTAATTATGTTACTATTATTTTCTAATGGTGTAAATATTATTATGTCATTATTATGTCAATATATTATTATGTCATCATCATCATTATTATTATTAGTAGTAGTAGTAGTAGTAGTAGCAGTAGTAGTAGTATGTGATTATTATGTTAGTATTATTGAGTAATTATTATGTTACTATAGTTTTATTATGGTGTAAATATTATTATGTCATTTTTATGCCAATATATTATTATGTCATTATTATTATCATTATTATTATTATTATTAGTAGTAGTAGTAGTAGTAGTAGTAGTAGTAGTAGTAGTAGTATGTGGTTATTATGTTAGTATTATTGAGTAATTATTTTGTTACTATTGTTTTATTATGGTGTAAATATTATTATGTCATTATTATGTCAATATGTTATTATGTCATCGTTAGTAGTAGTAGTAGTAGTAGTAGTAGTAGTAGTAGCAGCAGTAGTAGTATGTGGTTATTATATTAGCATTATTGAGTAATTATAATGTTACTATTGTTTTATTATGGTGTAAATATTATTATGTCATTATTATGTAAATATATTATTATGTCTTCATCATTATTATTATTTTCTTATTAAGTAATTTTTTATTATCAATATTATTAATGTTACTATTAGGTATTTATATTTTTGTTGCTTCTTTAGATTTGATATTTATTATATATTACGTTTCACGGAGTGCCCTTGTCCGTTCAGTATTTTCTCGGAAATAACAGGTCTGATCCATGTCAAATTTTGTACGTGCCTTTGTTATTATAAAGTGCAGTAAACTTATTAGTCTGCTATTGTTTCTATGTACAGTTAGGGATTAAAAATGATTAATAGGGATTACTATTACATTTAAAGATTAGTTAAACATACCCTATGTCTCCATTTATAATATTTATTGTTATCATTAATATTATAATCATAATCATTATCATCATCATTTATATATTAATAGGATAAATAGTGTGATATTTATTTTGTGTGCCACGCTTACATCTGAGTGAGTATTGTTTAACTGTTATGAACTTTCATTTCTTGTCGTAAATAATTTTACTAAAAATTCTTCTTACAGTTTTGGTTTATGTCTTGATTATAGCTGATGGCACTTAAGTCATAATTTTCATGAAAATTCTTAATAAGTTTGGTTTCGGTCTCAAGTTATATATATACACATATATATACTTAGCTCCTAAAACAGTCGAGCACTCTCAAAAGAATTTATTTCACAACATTAAAAATAGATATGGAAAGAGTTAATTTCGAAACATCGCTAAAAAACATCCCCACACCCAGCAAGCATAGCTATATTATTAAATTAATCCAAAAAAACAGATCGCCGAATGCGATGGCGAGCAAATTTCTTCCTTAAAAATGAAAACGTAAACAAAAAAGAATCCTATGGTTTTAAAACCTTTAAAAATGCGAAAACAGTAGACCTTTTGATAAACTTTGAAAATGACCTTTTAAACGTAATTAAAACCTAGAATTCCACAATCAACCTAACAATTTCCAACGGAAACTACACAAAATCGTTAGAAACATAAACAACTCTAATAAAATCTTTGTAAAAGCAGATAAAACCAGAAACTTTTACAAAATAGATAAGCAAGAATATAACAAACTAATCACAGAAAACATTACAAAAAACTACAAAAAACTAGACACAAACGAATGCGACTACATAGATATAATAAATACTGAAAGTAAACAAATTACCGATAAACTAAAAATTAGCGATAAAGTTGGCAAATTGAAACTTAGAGAGTCATACATTCTGCTTAAAGACCACAAATGGGACTTTAATAATAATCCCAGCACCCGCCTGATAAACCCAACTAAACCAGAAATAGGTAGAATTAGCAAAACTATACTTTCTAGAGTAAACAAACAAATCAAACAGGACCTAGAACTAAACCAGTGGGCAAATACTACCGAAGCAATCACCTGGTTTAAAAATATAGAAAACAAAGATAAATGTACGTTAATACAGTTTGACATCATAGACTTTTATCCCTCGATATCCGAAGAACTTTTTAACATTGCCCTAGAATTTGCCGAGGCATACACTGATATATCCTCAGAAGAAATCAACATCATTAAAAAATGTAGAAAATCAGTTCTAATAAATGACAATAACCAATGGATAAAAACTAAAATGAAAAATTCGTTCGATTTGGCGATGGGTGCCAGAGACTCTGCAGAGGCATCAGATCTTGTGGAATTATTCATTCTATATACCCTCACAAGCATATTCGATACTACGGATATCGGCCTATATAGAGATGACGGACTAGCTATAATAAAAAAAAACTCCAACAAAGTCAAGGGAGAAAACTTTAAGAAAATCATACACAAGGAAATGAAAAAATTAGGCCTAAAATCGGACGTATCAGCTAACATAAAAATAGCAAACTTCCTGGACGTCACGTTAAACTTAGATAAAAACACATATGGACCATACTTAAAAGATAACGCTACTCCAATTTACGTAAACCCTAAGTCCAACCACCCACCATCAATTATAAAACACATTCCTAACTCGATCGTAAGTAGACTTAGTAATAACTCAAGCGATGAAAATGTATTTAACAGGTTAAGCAATATCTACGAAACAGCCCTAAAAAATAGTGGATACAAAAATATCGATATCAAATATAAGCAACAAAACACCAACAGCTATAATAAAATTAAAAATAGAAGAACAAGAACTATAATTTGGTATACGGCCCCATACAATCAAATGTTAAAAACAAAACTTGGCAAGAAATTTCTAGATCTTATTAAAAAACACTTTCCCGCAACCAACCCCTTACACAAAATCTTCAATAAAAATACGTTGAAGTTATCTTACAGTTGTTGCGAAAATTTAGAGATGATAATTAAAGCACATAATAACAAAATACTAAATGAAAACAATGTAAACAACAACAAAATAAACAATAAAAAAGTAGACACCATGACAGAAATAAAACCAACACTAGCAGAAATAATAATAATAATAATAATAATAATAATAATAATAATAACAATGATAATAATAATAATAATAATAATAATAACAAACCAACCCCGGACAAGAATAACCATACCATAAATAATAATACTAATAACGAACAAGATAAATGCAATTGTAGACACCGCACACTTTGCCCAGTCCAAAATAAATGTCTAACAAAAAGTGTAGTTTATCAAGCAACAATATTTGCGAAAGAAAACCCGAATAACAAGAAATATTACATAGGCATGACTTCCTTAGATTTCAAAACCCGATACTATGACCACAAAAGTACCTTCAAAAATAAAAAAAACACCGTATAAAAACAACACTAGCGAATAAATACTGGGAACTCAAAGAAAGCGGACATTCGCCGGTAGTCGAATGGAAAATAATGAGACAAGCTACCACGTGCAGACATTTAGACGACCCATGTAAATTAAGCCTCCATGAAAAATTTGCTATCCGGTACTTTAAAAAACCTCAAAATCTATTAAACTGTAGACGAGAAATAGCAAACAACTGTGTTCACAAAATAAAACTTACTCTAGGATAGCAATACAAAATAGCTTTAAAACTAACAATAACAATAGAAAACAAAAAAATAAATAAATTAAATAAACATGAATATACATAAACGATCACACATATATATATATATGTGTATATATGTGTGCATGTGTGTGTACACATAGGTATATTCATATATATATAAAAAAGGAGGGAAAAGATTTACCTAAAACCACTAACCTAGTTCTAAAACAGATGCTTTGTTCGATAAAATGCATGCCCATTGGCTGATAGGAGGGGGCGCGGTGGATACTAGAAAGCTGATTGGCTAACTAGAAATCCTCAACATATATAAAAACAAGAAGCAACCACAAAATTCGCGCATAAGCCTGACGAATCCTACAGTGGATGAAACGCAGAATATTCAGTGTAGCTTAATCGCCATATATATTTTATAAATTACTATATATATATATATATATATATATATATATATATATATATCCATACATAGATATATATTTCATAAGTGTATATATATATACATATATATATATATATACATACATACATACTTTTGCTAGTATATATATATATATATATATATATATAGGTGTGTGTGTGTGCGTGTGCGTACATATGTAGAAGATATAGTGAGTGAATGAATGTGTGCATGTACTATAAAATGAGAAATAAAGAGAGGAAAAAACATTTACCCCCCCCCTGGATTAGTATTTTTCTTTGCTTAGTTTCCTTCTATCGACTGGAGCTAACGGATTACGCCATGTTTTTTTCTATTACGTGACGAGACCAACTTTCTGCGAACGACATGTCCGTTCTATCTTCAGACTCTGCCAAATTCTCATATTTTTTTAACTTTAAAACATTCACAAGTTATTACATTTTTTTTCTATCACTTTTAACACTTTTATCAAATTTACGTTGTCTTTTTTTTTTTTTTTCGGACTTTATTTGTCAATGTCCTTCGGGTGTTTGTTTGATTTGTAAATCCCACTAATGGAACAACCCAGACGACTCCTGTGATCGGATCAGATTCGATAGCTATAAAGTCATACCAACAAATGATATAATTTTTTACTGTTGTTATTAATCTTTCAAGAATTACAGAAAAAAAAAGCGAAATCGAATGAAAATAAGATACACGGCTCATATGTTTATCTTTTTTATTTTTATTTTTTTCCCCCATTTATTTTCGCTGATTTTGCTAGAATGCGGATTAGCCGGTCATTGAGTTCTGTAATACAAGTCTCGTATCATACAACATTTCTTTATGTACATCGCTTTAACAAACGATATTTTGCACCCCTCCCCACTGAAGAACAAGACAATAACATTTAAACCGTAGAAAAAAAAAAACAACAGTTTTGTTGTTACTTAAAAGATTGAAATCCATTAATACATATATAATACTAATGCCACACATATATGCCGCAATGCGTTCCACAGTGGCGTTTATACCGAATTTCGTACAACTGAATACTAATGCTAATCACACTCAAGATTACACATCAGTACACAAATCAAATAAAAGAGCGTTTGGGCGAACTGTACATCGATGGCTGTTTTTTTATTTTTTATTTTTTACAAAAGTAATACAAAAGTCCATAAAAGAGACTTGTCGTGTAGGAGTTCATATTAGGGAAATAACGTGGCATGAATAACGGGGACTCAGAACATATAACGATAATATGAGAGACATTATATATATATATATATATATATTACATCATGACGACGACTGTGACAATTAATGCTGACTGGGAGATATGATGCAACAGTTCTTATATACGTATAGAAAGGAGGAGATACTTCATTTATGATGGAGGGGAAAGCACATAACTTGGAAGGGTTTACACAAATTTATTATATTAACTATCTTATGACTATTTATTGTAATAATTGACTATCTTCTGTGTATTTATTGTATTAATTTATTATATTTCTACTATTAATTTTATGATTCATTATGTTATTACAATTTATTCTATTGGTACCCTATATTATGACTGTTAATTGTAAGTATAAACTATCATATGATGTCGTATTGTATTAATTCACTATGGCCCTGTTGGTGGGGCATTAGAATACACTGACTGCCACCCCCCTGCAGAGGGTTAAAGTCCCTCAATGGGGGTCCTGGATATGACCTTAAACTATATCCAGTGGTGAGGCCCCAGCTTGTGGGTTTTGAGGAGTGTTGAGCCACCCTTTAATTACCATTGCTCCCAGGTCCACTCTGACCCGGAGTGGTAGTACCTGTTAGGGTTCCAAATATGGGTTAAATAGAAACCCGCTTGAAAAGAACAAATATATTCTATTAACAAAAATTTCTTCAAAATCTTTGGATTCGGCATTAAATAACCCGAAAAGGGTTGATATGCCGTAAAACAAAAACAACCAACCAACCATTAATTCACTATGTTCTGACAATTTTTTTTATGTTAATTCACCATCATATATATAATTATCTTCTGACTATTTATTGTATCATTCACTATGTTATGAATATTTATTTATTAATTCACTATATTATGACTATTTATCATATGACTGCGTAGGCCATCCATTAACTATCTTATAAGTTTTTAGTGTTAATTTACTATATTATAACTATTAACTGTATTATACACTCCTTAAAATATTTATTGTATTCTATTCTCTATCTTAATAATATTTATTGTATTAATTCACTACTTTATGATTACTTATTCTTTTAATTCTATTATCTTATAACTATTTCTTGTGCTTATTGACTATCTTATGACTATATAGCCTATTAATTCACAACTTTCTGACCATTTATAATAGAAATTAAGTATCTTATGATTTTGTATTTTATTTATTCACTATCATATACCAATTAATTGGAATTATTAAATATCTTATGAATATTTATAATATAATTCACTACATTATGACTATTTATTTATTTAGTTTATTCAATAAATTTCCTATCTTATGAATATATATTGCATAAAATCACAATCTTATGACTATTTATAGTATGAATTAACATTCTTATGACTATCAATTGTATTAACTTTTATCTTATGACTATTTATTATATGAATTAACTTTCTAATGACTATATCTGTATTAATTCACTAGTTTAGTGAATTAATACAATAAATACATATATCTTATGATTAATTACTGTAGCATTCACTCTGTAATAACAATTCACTATCTTGTGACTATTAATTCTATTTGTCCACTATCTTATAACAATTTGTTGTATTAAATTATTGTCTTATTGTTATTTATTGTAATAATTCACGATCTTATGACACCTTATTGTATCATAGAACTATCTTATTAATTTTATTGTTTTAATTCACTATCTTATGACTTTTGTTGTATCATTCGCTATCTTATAGCTATTTGTTGTATTAATTTACTTTTATGACAATTTATTTTATGACTAGCAATGGTATTAGTATTCATTATCTGATGACTATTTTTAATATCAATTAATCACGACTATTAATATCGTTAATTCACTGTTTACTGGCTATTTAATGTATTTATTTTTGTATATAATTACGATCATATGACTATTTATTGTGTTAATTCATCATATATTTATTTATTATCTTACGATTATTTATTATATTAAATGACTATCTTATGGCTTTTTGTTGTATTTGTCACTTTTTTAAAATATTTGTTGTAATATGTTACTATCTATTCAACTATTTATTATTTTTATTTATTCTATTTATTCATCATCTTACAACAAGTTATTACTATTATTACTATTTATTCTATTAAATCACGATCTTTTTACTATTTAAATTTCTTTATTCATAATCATATGACTATACATTGTATCAATTCACCATCTTCTTATTATTATTTATTCTATTTATTCACAATCATATTACTATATATTGTATTAAGTCACTATCTTATGATAATTTAATGTATTAATTATCTTATTTTTATTTTTTATTTTTATTTAATCTACTATCTTATAACTATTGAATGTATTAGTTAACCATCTTATGACCATTTAGTGCATTAGATAACTATCTTATTACTACTTGTTGTGTTAAATCTTCTGGCCATTTATTAATTCACTATTTTTTTACTAGTTGTTGTATTATGTCACGATCCTTTTACTAGTTATTGCATTAATTCCTGCTCTTTATGACAATGTATTGTATTTATTTAGTATCTTTTACTATCTATTGTAAGCATTCACTAATATATGACATTTTTTGTATTTATTTACTTATCGTCAGACTATTTATTGCATGAAATCACTATCTTATGACAATTTATTGTATTAATCTACAACATCATGACAATCATTATTTTAGGATTCTTTTTGTATTTATTTATCTTACTGCGTATTTTATTAATTCTGTATTTTCTGACTTTTTTGTATTTGCTCACTATATGATGACGATTTTTGCATTAGTTCACTATCTTATGGCTATTATTTGCAATAATAAACTATCTTATGAATATTAATTTATTTTTATTTCGGACTATTATTCTCATCTTTATTAGTTGTTGTTTTTCATCTTTTATTGGTGTGTTTATTCACAACGTTTCGGCCAACTATTCCTCTTGCCTTCGTCAGGTGGTAACCGCGACGGATAGGAACTTCAAATCTCCTAACTGCATTCTCAGCAATCACTGCCATACGTAGTTGTTGTCGTCTCACCACATTTTTGGCCAAGTAAACCTCTGGCACGCTTTGGGTGGGATTGAAACCGCTATCTTCAGACAATGTTCATCTGGAACTGTAGAGATTCAACATCTCTATAAACTGCGCCACGGGCCCCTGCTCATCTAAAAAATGAATTCCAATTAAGGAATAATATATATATATTTTATGAATATTCATTGTATTATTCACTATCATATTATAATAATCTTATGACTATTTATAGTATTAGTTCTAATATTTATTGTATTTATTCACTAACTAATGCAAATTTATTGTGTTAACTTACTGTCTTATACTTTTTATCGTATTTCTATGTATTGTATCTAAGCACTATCTTTTGTCTATATATTCTATTAATTTATTGTGACTATTGTAATTATTAATTTTCTTATGACTATTTATTGTATTAATCCACTGTCTTATGGTTGATTTTGTAATTAATCACTTTTATATATTATATCACCATTTATTTTATTACTTCATATCTTATGACTATTTTTGTATAAATTAACTGCCTTATAGCTATGTATTTATTAACTCACTGTCTTATGAAAAGGGCTATGACAAAAGAGTAATATTTTCATTATTTTGACTCCTGAGTATATATAAGCTAATATCTTATATGTTTTTATATGGAGTGATGCGGTTCTCGGTTGACTAATTGTGTCTAACTGTGTTGGATATATACTCGAGGGTCAAAACAATGAAAAGAATATCCCCTTGTCATAGCCCTACTTATGACTATTGTATTAACTACTTATCGTCTGGCCATTTATTGTAACAATTAAATATCTTATGACTATTTATTATATTTATTCACTATCTTATGACAATGTAATTTATTTACTCATTATATTACGATTATTTATTACATTTATTCACTAGTTTATGACTATTGTATTAATTTACTCTCCTCGGACTATTTATTGTATTAATTCACTATCTTCTTACTATCTTATAACTTTAACTTTATAAGTCTTTATGAAATCGGTCCAGAAATGTGGTATCTATTTTTTCATGGAATCTTAAGAACGAATATATTTGAACGGTAATTTTTTTACTGAACTTTAGGTTTTTCTAGCCGTCGTTATACACTTTACAGTACAAACTTTATTTTACATGCAAATATAGACTTTTCTTTCAGAAAGTAATTTAAGGTTTTTGTTTCTTTAAACAAACAACATTTCAACGAAAACTGACAGAAAAAAAATATCAGAACACAACAGTTTTACTAAATAATAAGAGAAACAAGTAAAACATTCTAGTATTTTCGCATGAATAACTCGTCGACTTGTTTGATTAAATGATCATCAAGACCGATCAACCCTGATGACCTTTTTCTTTTGTTAAAACATTATGTTCTCATTTCATTTGAATTTGTTTTTCCGACTTCTTTCAACCTTTGGTTATTACTCCTTTGTGTGTTAAGTTGATAACGTAAAGCCATAAAACAAGTTGACAACGCGCCGGGATTTTTTTTTCGGAATTAATGGCTTGGAAATACGTTTATTCAGTTTTGCAAGATTTGCTGTAAAGACATAACAGATGGTGGGTGTCATTAGCACGGTTATTATGACTAAAAGGTGTTTTACTACTACCGCTGCTGCTACTACTACTACTTATGCTACAAATGATAATAATAATAATGGTAATTATACTCGTAATATTATTAGTAGTAATAATACTATAACAGTATTAATAATAATAGTAACAGTAGTCGTAATAATAATAGTGCTGTAAAATAATAATAGAGATAATAATAGTAGGAATAATAATAATGATAATAATAATAATGATAATAATAGTAATATTAATAATAATAATGATAAGGTAATAACAGTAATGAAAGTAATAATTTCAGAACACAGACATAGAATAGGTAAGTAGCTCCTCTAATTTCAAGTACCAATACAATACAGATAAAACAGAGGATAACCAAACTGCACGCTTGTGGAACTCTGTTCCGTCTGCCTGCTTCCCATCGGACTACAACTTGGATGTCTTCAAGTCCAATGTTAACAAATTCCTAATGAACCGCCTCCTTAAGTAAACACTTCATCAAATCTCCACACTAACGTAATGTACTTGCAATAACCCTTATCCCTGAGTGGCTTCCGGGCCTTGATAAGTGGTGATCACTGTGTAAAAAAAAAAGTAGGCTAACAATACGGAGGGAGAAATGGACAACAAACGAGAATAGACTAGTAAACGGATGCTATTGCAGAAGTCACCCCAATGACCGAGGATATCGGAAACAGATAAAAGAACTGTAGGACATATCCAGTGAATACCATACGACGGAACAAAGAATTGAGAACCATGCAAAACTTATTATCAACAGAGATTGGCTTTCAGAAGAAGAACTAACGGAAACACAACGCGAGATAAATGAAGTTACAGGCCAAGAATCACATCACACGAGAATCCCACGTATAGAAGGCTGCATGAAGAAGGCCTACAAAGTCAAACACAGTACACATGCAGAGCGAAACCTATTAAACAACGGAACTAAACGAAAATGAAGCAGCTGAATTAGAAAACATCATACAACTTCTGAATGAGTAAAAAACAAAACTCGTATCCAATAGGACCAAGAATGGAAGAAACTAAAATCAGAAACAGAGAAAGTGGAGAAGGTCCTCCCATATATCCCAACCGATACTATGACGGATTTAAGCCAAGATAGTAATTATGAAGCTTAAAGCAGAAAAAACCTTGTAAGGAAAATGGACCGACAACCCTACAATGGAATTTAGGTTGGAAACCCAAATCTACGAACTCAAAACAGAAGTTAAACCGATAAAACAGATGAAAGCAAATAGAAGAGTATGAAAAAGTACAAATCTGATCAGCAGAAAGAGACGGAAGAAGAAACTGGAAAAACTGAAGCAAAAATAGCAGCAAAATAAGGTTATGAAAAAGAGAGAGATACAGATAGTAGCAGGTCGTTTACAAGCAATGAAACCCAATGTTATCAAAACGTAAACGGAGGAAACACAAAAATAGAACAACAGGACCGCTAATGGAATGGTGACAAAATTACAAAAGAAATACCGAACGGCTGAAAGGCATAAAAGAAGTGTCACAGCAAATAGATAAAGGGAAATAGAATGAAATCATCAAGGGAACTCTTAAGATAACCCTTCGAAAAAAGGGGCATGATAAAGGGCATCAGATCTCCATGAAATACAAGCATACTGATTTTAAAATTTTACATCAGTACATGAAAGGCTACTTCAAAGGTTGAAAATATGGATTCATGCATCAGATGTGCCAGAATTAAGACAAAAGGTAGAACCACACTCGTGCAAAAAGACACAGCAAAAGGAACAATTCCCAGTAACAACAGGCCTATAACATGTCTACCTACAATTTCGAAAATGCCAACAGCACAACCGAGGTAACAAATTTACCACTTGTTTTATAATTGTGAATTACCTCCTGAGGAACAAAAAGGATGCCCAAAAAGGAAAAAAGTAGAAAAATAACATAGGAATATGAATCGGCTAGATGAAAGCGTACAACAGGATCCATCAAGCATGGATAATAGAATGGCTGGTAATGTACAAAATACTGGGCAATATTTTCAATTTGATTAAAAATGTAATGATATCATGGAGCCTTGAATGGATAGCTGATGGATTATACATAATTGAGATTAAAAAACAAAGCGGTATCTTCCAAGGGGGTTCGCTGTCACGACTACCATTCATCGATCATGACTTCCTTTAATAATATACAATGAAAGTGCCAAGGTGGATACACATTCATTAATACAGATGAAAAAATGAACAACATAATGTACATGGACAACCAAAAGGGAACTATGGACTTTTATAAATACAACCAGATTCTTCAGCCAGGATATCTGAATCGAATTCGGCATGGAAAAGTGCTCACGGCTGATTATGAGAAGGGGAAAACTAGAGCACTAGGTGAACATGACAGCAACAAATATCTGGGAGTCCTGGAAGCAGACACCATTAAAGCAGCAGGAATGAAAGAGAAAATTAGAAAGGAATACCTCATTAGATATTCTTAATGAAAATTTTTCGAAACTAAATTATAAAATAGAAACTTAATAAAAGTATAAAAATATTAGTAGTAAGATACTCTTGGACTGTTTATAGATTGGACTAAAGGCGAATTCAGGTAATTTAACTAAAAAACTAGAAAACTCATAACTATACACAATGCATTACACTCAATAGATGATACTGACTGAGTCTATGTGAAAACAAAAAACAAAGGAAGAATTAGAAAAATGCATAATGCAGAACACCGAAAGAATAATTATCGAAGCAAAAGACACTGAACATGCGAACATAACAGGAAAAGGAGAAACAAAGGATGAGACGAATGAAAAAATTGAGAGGAGAAACAGCTACACGGGCGATTCATAAGGATGACAAAGGATGAGACTAACGAAACACTTGGACATGGCTACAAAAGGGAAGCCTAATCAGGGAATAGAAGCTTCACAAAATAATGCAATCAGAACAACCCACATTAAAGCAAGGACCGACAATACACAAGAAAACAGCAAATTCAGACTCTGTGGACAAAAGACGAAACGATAAACCATGTAATGTAGGAATGCAGCAAATAAGCCCAAAAAGAATATAAAAATAGACACTATCAATTGAGGAAGATAGTGCACTAGGAATTATGCATACAACTGCCTTCAACATACCGGCAATGACACAAGCACAAATCAGTAGTTGTACTTTAAAACAAAAGTCACAAAATCCTGAGGGACATGGATATAAAAGCAAATAGCCCCATCATAGTTAGAGACCGGATGTCATAATAGTTAAGAAGAAGAAAAAGTCCTGACTAATCCTAGATTTGGCCGTTCCAGCAAACATAGAGTGAATATTAAGGAGACAGAGAAACGGTGCAAATACACTAACCGGGCTGCAGAGACCGAAGTCATATAAAAGATGAAGAAAATAAAGATAACACCGCTAATAGTAGAAGGACTATGAACAATACCGAAAAGTTGTTAAAATAAATCTTGCATTAGTTTCTCGTATGCTTCTGTCCACTTGTTATGAAAAGCTTCACTCATTTTCTCTACGAGCCTGCAGATATTTTAAATATAACTGTGTGCCGAACCGAATGCGGTCATTTCGCAAGTTCGTAACAATCGATTAATCGAGCCGTGTTTTTAACATTTTATTATCAGTTTAAGTGATCAATTTCCGAAACATTTAACCTTATTATTTTACTCATAGCTTCATAACAAGTTAGTTCAATTGATACTTTAATAATTAAGTTAATTTGCAAAATTTTATTTTATGCAAATAATAATTTGATGAAAACAACATAGTTACAAAGAAAACACTTAGTTATTAGATTAAAAGATGACATCGATTTTATTGCAAAATGTTACATATATATATATATATATATATATATATATATATATATCCAGGAAATAAACGAAGGTTATAAAAAAGAAAACGTGAGTCTTTGAAATTTCAACAGAATTTTGCACTATATGTATATATATGTGTGTGTGCGTGTGTGTGTGTGCGTGTGTGTGTGTGTGTGTGTGTGTGTGTGTGTGTGTGCAAGGAGCCTTAAAGTAGTTTCCTAATTATTTTGCGGAGAGATACTTTTATTGTTAGTACACACATAAAACTCTAGGCCTCTTCGAAATACTCTTCAGCTTCCATGCACTTGTACCTTTCCAACAACTTCTGGAAGGCCTCGTGTGATTCCTTTTGTGTGAGCATGTCAATGACCCTTGTCACAGCCTCCTTTATCTCCTCAATAATTTCATAACGACAGTCTTTAAGGTTTTTCTTGGGCTTGAATAATCAAAAGTCACAGGGAGCAATGGCTGGACTATAGGGAGAATGAGGAACGGTATTGATTCCGATCTTGGTCAAATAGTCTGATAATCTCTAAGAACCCGTGGGACAAAATTCGGGCAAATCTTCTGCATCTTCAGTTCCTCGACAATAATTGTGTGTATAGTTTCTACACTGACATCAAACTGTGCATTTATTGTCTCTATAGACAACAGGACGATCCTTATCCATGAAATTCTTTATTTTCCCAATCAACTCTGATATTATGACTTCTTACTTCTCTCACCCATCTCATAATCCCTCATATACTTCCTGCCTTTCTTGTAATCTCTTATGCCACTCAAAAACGGACCCTTGGTTTATGCAAAATTGTTTAAAAACATTCTGAAGTCTTCCATACGTTTATGTGACATTTTTCCAAGTCTAAAACGGAATTTTATTGCAGATCTTTTTTCTAAAGTGTCCTCACGTCCAGATTGTATTTTTGAAATTCGCCAGCTGTGACGAAAGGGTTTTAGTGAGGTGTATTCCAATTCATGCTGTAGCTATTAGTTTGAACCTTATATCATAAAAAAATAGTCAATCATCTATTAAGATGTGTAGCAATAACATACTGAATTTTTAAGGGTCTACGACAATTTTAAATGTCTGTATAAAAAAGTTTGGAGACTTATATATATATATATATTAAAGTTCAATTCACAATTTTTGAAAACACGTTCTTTCATTTTCTCATAAGAGTGTATGTTATAGCTCTGTTTTCTTATATCTTGATAAGACTCTATTAAAATAATCCTTCATTATTTTCTTTAATGCTTCCCATATGTATATATATATATATGCGTGGCATATATATGGCATTTATATATATATATATATATATATATATATATATATATATATATATATATATATATATATATATATATAACTACTTCATTTACTCACATAAAATTAATATACGAAAGTATAGATTTATGTGTAAACTTTAAGTATTTACAACCACAGAATTCGCGCATAAACCTGACGAATCCTATAGTGGATGAAACGCCGAATATTCAGTGTAGCTTAATCACCATATATATTTTATAAATTACTATATATATATATATATATATATATATATATATATATATATATATATATATATATATATATATATATGTATATATATATATATATATGTTGAAAGTGCCATAAATATTATTCAAAATGTTTCCTTCAGTACACTACGAAGTCTTTTCGCGAAATCATCTATTGCACAACGTCTAAGGGTATTTTCCCCCAGCATTTCCCCAGAATTTGTTTAATCTTATCTTTAAAATTGTTATATTTTGACAAGGAATAAAGCAAGTTTCACTCTCCATCATGTGATGAGGAAAGCCTTTCCTTTTTTGCTGATCCAAGAGGCCAATTGTCTCTACACAACTGATGTGTTACATGAACAGTGTGGTTTCTCGCACCATGTTGTTGGAGAGTTCAAACTTCATCACCTTACATAGAATTACATCATGGGGGTCAGTGGACCATTAAAATGTCCTCAGTGTAACGTTCCCTGTCATCTTTACCCTTGAGGAACAAACTCCATCCCAACTATTATCAATGGACCTGAGGTAATCTCGTCAGCATCAGACAAAGCCAAACTCTTTGTCAAGAACTTTGCAGCAAATTCTACCCTTTGCGACCAAGACCGCCAACCCCCAATATTTCCTCCTGTATCAGAAAACACGCTATGTGATATACGTATATCTGTACGTGATGTTGCGAAGCTAATCAAAAACCTTGATTCGAGTAAAGCAACTGGCCCTGATGGTATTCCAATTATAGTACTCAAAAAACTTCAACCTGAATTAGCGCCCATACTTACAAAACTGTTTAAACGTTGTCTTAAGGAGAATAGCTTCCCATCTCCCTGGAAAACCTCATCAGTATGCCCTGTATTTAAGAATTCAGGTGATCGCTCATCCCCCTCTCAGTACAGGCCAATAAGTCTCCTGTGCGTCATGAGTAAGTTGCTAGAATCTGTGTTAAATACAGAAGTAATCAAACATCTCAACAAAAATAACCTTCTTAGTGACACTCAATATGGTTTCCGTTCTGCTAGATCTACAGCAGATGTCATTACAGTTATATCGCATAGGATTAGCAAATCTCTCGACGGTGGCAATCTTTCTAGAGCAATTGCTCTTGACATATCTAAAGCCTTTGATAGGGTATGGCATAAAGGTTTACTTCATAAGATCGCTAGCTATGGTATAGCTGGAAAAGTCTTCTCAATTATTAAATCATTTCTTTCTGATAGGTTCATAAGAGTAGTAGTTGAGGGGCAAAAATCAGAAGCTCACAGTATTAATGCCGGTGTCCCCCAGGGATCCATCCTGGGCCCAACTCTTTTCCTGATCTACATTAATGATCTTCCAAATCATATCCTTACATCATTTGTAGACATTTATGCTGACGACACTACCATTTATGGTACCACATCTAAGACAGTAAACGACCAAGTTCTCTCCAATTCTCTCTCCTCTGATCTTGAGCACGTAGTACAATGGGGAAAGGAGTGGCTGGTTACTTTTAATGCATCTAAAACCAAGCTTCTCTCTTTACATCATCAACATTCTAATCCACATTTGTCATCAATTGAAATGAATGGCTCTCGTCTTCAGGAGGCCTCAAGTTTTGACAAGCTTCTGGGCTTGACCATTACTCCTGATCTTAAATGGAACACGTATATCAAATCTGTTGCCAAGGCCGCTGGAAAAATGGTGGGATCTTTCTATCGATCCAGTAGATATCTCACTGCTGATGCTATTCTCTACCTATATAAGAGCCAGGTACGTCCAAGGATGAAATACTGTTGCCACATCTGGGCAGGAGCTGCTAGAAAGGACTTGTCCTGCCTTGATAGAGTTCAAAATAGACTTCGTAGCCTCGTAGGAGAAGTCCTTTTCTCCTCCTTGCAACCTCTATCTCACAGAAGAGATGTTGCGAGTTTGTCTCTGATGTATCGTTATTTTCATGGAAAGTGTTCAACCTAGCTTCAATCTTTGGTCCCCCCTCGCCAAACTTTCACAAGAAACACTCGTCTAGCTGTAAACACTATCAATAATTTCCCCCACTCTTTATCTGTGGCTAAACCTAAACGTAGATTCCATGAACAAAGCTTCTTTCTTAGAACTGCACGCCTGTGGAATTGTCTTCCGTTTTCCTGCTTTCCGGCTGACTACAATATGGTTGTGTTCAAGTCTAAAGTAAATAAGTTCTTGATGAGCCGTTCCATATAAGTTATTAAATTTACCAAATTTTCATTACTAATGATTACTATATTGACCAATTTCTACTGTACACTCTTTAACCCTTATCCTTGAGTGGCCTCTGGGCCTTGATAATGTGGTGATGCCTTTGTAAAAAAAAAAAAAAAAAAAAAAAAAAAAAAACACAAGTGGAGATTTTCCTCTCTGTAAAATGGCTGCCCAGACAATCACTGATGCCGGTTTCTTCGTTCTGGAAACCTTTCCTGCATTATCAGGTATTGCTTCACGACTTCTCCTAATGACTCTATCATTTTGATGATTGTGGGATTGAAGTGAGAATAACTTTTCATCCGTGAAGATGATGTCATTAAGCGTGCCATCTCTGATACAGTTTAGCAATAGCCGACTTCCGTAGTGAATGACGTAATTCAATTTGTGACATTGTAATGACGTCATAACGTTATTTTCTTGTATTTTGCAATATAATTAATTACGTGATCGATATGTGATGACGTTCCTTTGAGACGTAATCAACATTGCACGGAGAATAGAATTTAAGAAAGAATAGCCACATAAGTTCTTCGTATATACAAGGTGGAGCATAAGTTATATCCGTAATCTATATAAGTGAATGCGCGTGCGTGTGTATGTATGTGTGTGTATGTATGTGTGTGTATGTGTGTTCGCATTGTAAGGACAGTGGTGTGTAACACGAATGTTTAAAAGGAGGTTTGAGTTCTCGCTGGATGTGGTGAATTTTCAGGGTGGGTATTGTAATTCATTTGCGGCCCATTTAAAAGCATGGTGGGTGTTTTAATGTCTCACAGAAAACGCAATTTCTTCGAACACGTGCTGCACTTGTGCACTTGGAGAGAAACTGTTTGATTTTGGTGGATAAATGCATTTATAGTGCCACCTGCTGCTTCGGGACTGATCACCATATTCAAGCGCGAGGGAGCATAAACATAGTTCCTTTGCTTTTATGTGTGCATGTGGTCGCATCACAACGTCATGTTACTACGCGTTTAAAATTTTTAAAGTTGTGATCGCTGTAGAAATGTTCCTGCCCATCATTTATTTCGGCCGGATGTAGCGGGTTGCTACAAATACTATCATAAAAAATAGTTTTGAAAGTTGCTAACATAAATTATGCCCCACTCTGTATTGTGAGAAATTCCCTTTACGTTCGTCATGTTTATTGTTTAAGTCGCCTACACAGTTCTAGTAGTCGGCCCGTGATTGATTAGTTTGAATGAGTTAAGTTAATTACTTCGCACCCTTTTTTGTAGCATCCTTTTATTTTTCAGTCCACGTGAAACACTCAACAGGAAAAGGACTCACAAGAGCCGCTCCCAGAAGAAGGCCTTACCTAGAATGGAGCTGCCACAATCTCTTCATGTTATATCACCAAACTGTTGGTGAACAAAGAACTTACATCTCTACAAGCAGAGACACCTTTATATTGCCGAAGATATCCTAATTACAGGATGGCATTCTTTGAATTTTTTCTTCACGTTTATATCTACTAAATATTGGGACTTTTCTCAAAAGTATCCCAGTCCTACTGCGGACGGTAGAGATAGGTGACGTAACGAAATATATAAATAAAATAAAGTTATCCATGTTCCTTGATAATGCATTGTTATGGGAATGGGACAACCGTCCGAAGACAACAATAAAATGAAATGTACTGGACAACAGAAATCACATAATCAATAACGAGGACAAGTATCGTCGAAAAATTAACAAACTTTTATTTATATATAAATAAAATAAAATTCAAGAAAAGAAAAGAAAATTAAATATGGCTAACTAAATGAAATAATTTAATGATTCGAATTCTACCGAGAGAAAAATATATCAATAGTCAATGTTCACATAAAACAAGAAATCGTCTGCTCAATTAGATACAGGTTCTAGGGTAAGAGAGAGATGTTGGAGAAATGAAAGTTTTGGTTGGAAAACTCTCTTAATGTTCTTTGAAATGTGACCTTTCTTTTGTCTCTTTTTATATATATATATATATATATATATATTTCTTTCCTGTAAATTGTTTATATTTGATTACGCGCGTGCAGGTTAATTTTCATATTTTTGTCCTTCGGATTATTTATGTTTCATTACGCGCGTGCGTGGTAATTGCTCCAAGTATTTGTTTCCGAAGGTTATCGAAGCCCTTGATTTATAGTAAAAATTTCACTGCTCCATTGATCCTTCCTTCTCCTGGGTTCATTCTTTTGTTCAGTCAATATTCTAAGTTGGACCGCTGAACAAAACAGATCTTTATCGTCGCCGCCAACATCGGTTGGTGTGGTTGATATTTACCTCCGCGACGCCGCGACGCCGCTACCACGCTGTCGTCGCCTTTCGCCGGCTTCGCCACCCCGACCTTCGCTGACTTACGTCTTGTCGCTTTGAAGCGCGAAGCTCCACTGCCTGTGGACAACTTTTTCAGTCCCCTCTCTCTATATACGGTTTATCTCTCTCTTTCTCTATACAGTTTATCTCTATATATATACGGTTTAGTTCTCTCTATCTTTTCTCTCTCCTCTCTGTCTCGTTCATGAGCTTTCTTTTCTCTTTCATCTTCCGCCCTTCGTTCACAGTATCGCTGTCTCTTCCTTCTCCTTTTGCTCGCAGGCCTCCTCCACTCCTTTTTTCTGTTTTGTTTACAAAATGTGAACGAGCAGACGAGAAAGAATCTTTTTGTCTCCAAAAAATGATACAGTAAATAAAATATACTGAAAATATATCCCCTCTCGGCTAAAAATCAATAAAATAATTTATTATGCATTTTAATAAATGTATCACAATAGGCACCAACATTCACGCCGAGAATACCATGAATTATCATGGATCTTTTCGAGAAATAATTTGAACTACCAGTCAACCAAAAGGAGTTTAACTACTGGCTCCCTGTTTAGGGAGGCAAAACTTCCCACCGTTTTGCAATGAACTGTACCAGGACCAATGACTTTTCTTTGCTGTTATTATTGAATAAATTTTGAGTTTGAAGATATGGCTTTTGTAATTTGTGGATTTATTTTGCCTTTGCCAGAGAGCATTGAGTTTGTGAGAATTAAATTTCTCACAGTATATGCTAAAAAACTCTGCGGATATTCTTTCTTACATTCTTTTCTCTGTGCAAATGCGCATTACGTCTCAAAGGAATATCATCACACATGGATTACGTCATTAATTAAAGCAGAGTTATAAGATACAAGAAAATAACGTTGTGACGTCCCTAAAATACGTCACAAAAGAAATGACGTTCTTCACTTAAATAGACGTATATTGATGAATAGACGTATAGACGTATTTGATGAATCCATAAAAAGATGACGTCACATTAGAATGATCTAATACACATAAACCAAAGGAAACGCGTTAGCCGAAAGAGTAAATGTTGGCAAATTGGTCATTGACTACATATTTTTTCAATTATATATATGTGGTGTGTGTGTGTGTGTGTGTGTGTGTGTGTGTGTGTGTGTGTGTGTGTGTGAAGATAGCTGTTTTACTCCTCCCAAAACAGGTCAGAGGATTGCTGAGACAACAACTATGGAAAGCTGTAATTACTGGGGATATCGTTACAAGACTCGTTATTCCTATTACGTCGCGATTAATGACCTGAAGAAGGCCAGAGGATGTTGTTTGAAACGTGGTGAAACAACAACAATTATGATGATGAAGACAACAGTCCATAAACGAATGAATACACAAAAAATAGTAGAGTTTCGGCTTCAGAAACAGCAAAAACTATTAAAATAAGGATAGCAGTGTGCAAAAAAACGAATGAACATATCGTCGTTTTGTTTGTCCAAGCTTTATTTTTCCGTGTAAAAGAGTTAATCTGGATCTAAATTTAAGTTCTCCTCGGGTAAAATAAATTTGCTAATTAACACACTGCCTAATCATTAAGTGCCTTATGCATTTTAATACTTTTTTCATATTGTTAACCTTTTTTGTAACAATGTCTTCCAACAACGAAAATCATTTATATTATTTGGATCCATCAGACTACTGTTTTTAGTGTGTACCATTTTCACAACGTTTCGGTCGATGTAACCTCCGACCTTAATCAAGTGTAATTTGCAGAACTTGTGAATGTTCTTGTCGAACTTGGGAATTTGGACTGAATTTGAAGAAGGTCGAAGGTTACATTGATTGTAACGTTGTGAAAATAACACTTAAGACGAGAACAGTAATCTGATGAACTCAAATAATACAAAGAACCAATCCTTATTTTAAAAATTCGGAAACGTAACCAAAATCATATTTTATTCTTCCAAGCTATTATTATATTTTTTGATAGTTATATACTTCCATACATATCCAAATAGGATAGACTCGTTTTCTTTATACTTGTGGTTTGTACTGTCTGTAATAAGATCGGTTATGATCAGTCATAGCCTAAATATGAACAGATAACCTAGTCCAGGAAGTTGAAGGCTATGCTAGAATGTTCATTCATCCAGAGTTAACGATAAGTAGTAATTCATTCGACCAATCGGGTATCTAATACCTGCAACAACGTTTTCTTTCATCCGCATTTGTCAAATAAGGGAATTTACAAGTTTCTCATCGTGTGCTTTTTCTAGTTATATAATTTTACCTTCAAAATCAGTAACCGATCAGCTTATCTAAAATAAATGTAAATAGATAAGTGTGTAAGTACAGAAGAAAATAAATAAATGAGTACACTCATCTGTTTCCCTAAATACCTGTAAATAAATAGGTATATAGTAACAAAAATAAGTAAATATATCTATATATCTATAAAAGTGAAAATGCGTGTGTGTGTGTGTGTGTGTCTGTCTGTCTGTCTGTCTGTCTGTGTACACGTCCCTACCAAATAACCCTGTCAATTTTCGGTCTACAGACTAGAGATTTGGCATAAAACGTATTGAGATTTAGGTCAAAGTTTTTTAAAAAATGGACGTTTGCGGTCTCTGCTAACTTTATTTTCATGGTAGTTAAGGAAGCCTATTAGATAGAAAGGCATTACCGTACATATTCACACGGTTAATATATACATATAAACATAAAGTATAAAATAATGCATCCAACCCCAAACTCTTATCCTTACATCATCAACGCTCTGATCCCCATCTGGCATCAATTGTGATGGATGGCTTTCGTCTGGGTGAGGCCCCGTGTTTTGACAAGCTTCTGGGTTTGACTTTTACTCCTGATCTGAAATGGAACACGTACATCAAGTCTGTTGCCAAGGTCGCTGGAAAGAGTGTGGGATCCTTCTACCGCTCCAGAAGATATCTCATTAATGATGCAATTCTCTATCTATATAAAAGCCAAGTACGTCCAAGGATGGAATACTGTTGCCATCTCTTGGCAGGAGCTGCTAAAAACAGCCTATCCTGCCTTGACAGAGTACAAAATAGACTTCGTGGCTTAGTGGGGGATGCCCTTTTCTCTACCCTGCAACTTCTCTGCCACAGAAGAGACGTTGCGAGCCTATCCTTGTTTTATCGTTACTTCCATGGCAGGTGCTCGTCTGAACTCCAATCTCTGGTCCCCCCTCGCCAATCTTTCACGAAAAACACCCGTCTAGCTGAATCCACTGTGAAAAGTTTCCCCCACTCTATATCTGTGCATTAATCAAAACGCGGATTCCATGAACAAAGCTTCTTTCTTAGAACTGCACGCATGTGGAACTCTGTTCCGTCTGGCTGCTTCCCACCGGACTACAACTTGGATGTGTTCAAGTCCAACGTTAACAAATTCCTAATGAACCGCCCCCTTAAGTAAACACTTCATCAAATCTCCACACTAACGTAATGTACTTGCAATGACCCTTATCCCTGAGTGGCTTCCGGGCTTTGATAAGTGGTGATCACTGTGTAAAAAAAAAAATAAAATAAAGTTATGAAGAATACATAGGGCTCGAACAAAGCCGAGCGGAACTACTAGTAAGAAATAAAAGTGCATAAGTAAGTATATAAGTAAATAAATAAGTATACCCCTTAGCTTATCTAAAATCAGTTAAAATAAATAAATACATATATGTATAGTAAAGTATATAGTAAATATATAATTATCTCTACTTATATATAAAATACATTTTATCTCTGTATAAGTTCGTTCCCTATAGACTTTGAAAAGGCTCGGCCGATTTTTATGAAATTCCACACAAATATACTTTATGTGTTTGGAAGTGTTCTTAGAAATATTTTGCATCTGAATACCCCAGATTAGTATCGAAAATTATTAATCAATAATCGAAAAATATGATTTAAAAAACAGTCCGATTTTAAATAAAGTTAACGCCTTATAAAGCCTAACATCACAAGTGTATTTGAGAAGTTTAATCACCACAGAAGAAGACGGGCCCTGCGTATAAAATCAACAGTAAGTTCTTTCATGAGACAGGCGAGCGTTCGAAGTGAATGTTTTTGTTTAGGGCACAATTGAACTATTGTGTTTGACTTTTGCATTTTAAAATTTTAATTTAGGCTATAATCTAAAATATTTGTATAAATAAGCAAGACACAGGGAGGGAATTCCAATATATAGCAGTGCGATAAAAGAAACTATAGATGTTAGCTTAGCGGCATCTAGATGCCTCAACAGTTAAGGGGTGGGATTTTTCTGCTTTCATGTTAGTCAGGAATATTACGTCGTTTGGGGGGGCACAATTAAACGCGAATTTTATCTATCAATAGAGATAAGTTGTATTTGAGATTGTTTTTTTAGATGTACACGAAACGTTTTATTTCCTATCAAATTCTAATGCAATTATCTTCTTGCTTCGAAAGTCTGGTAAGCTTTGATTCTGTCTCGCGTGGACATTGTTTCGAAAAACTAAAGATTACCTTAATCTATGATATTCGATAAGACGCCAATAGAATGCAATTTGTTTTTTTAAATAAATTAAAAATTTGAAATCAACTTAGTTTCGACGCTATACGTTTCCATCGGACATGTTATCAGTTTGTGTTTTTCTTCTTCTTTCTTTAGCTTTCTAGTGTCAATATGCCACAAGGAAGGGAAAAGAAAAAGGAAAGAATCATATACTGATCCCTTGCTCGTTTAAGACATATGTCATTAAAGCTAAGTGGATTTCAAGTTTTTAAATAAATAAATGTTTTCATTATTATTGGCTCACATGGAGCTTTCACACAAGTCAACAAACGATCTGATTGGAGACCTATAGTGTTCTCTGGAAGCTGAGTGACAAGTCTCCCCAGACGTCCAGCTCTCTCCTCCTCCTTCGATAGCATTTGCAAATAGATTTGCATCATCGCAACAGCCTCTTTCGCTGGCAGAGGCCATTGGTTTATACGAGAATTTGAGTGGCACAAAGCCTCCCCAAGATTCCAGTTCTCTTTGCACTTGTCCAGCGGAGTTCTGGCCAGTGCTCGCTCCTCGGTCTTTCCATCCTCCTTGACCCTTCTCGGCTCTTTGGTATCACTTTTTTTGGGGGGCGGTGGTAAAATAATAGAGATATGCATGATTGGGGGGGGGGTAGAGCATGTAGATCTGCAGGTTCGGTGTTCTTCATTCCCTGTAACGCTTCTTCGTTATATTGTTTTGTGTTATTCTCCGCATTCAAGGATTTTCCTTAATATTTCAGCCGTTTTCATTATCCTTACGCGTTGTATTTTTGCAGCTTTTCCTCTGATTCCAATGTCTACCATTCTTTTTCCAGGTTTTTCGGGATTGTTCCTAGTGCTCCTACTATTATCGGTACTATTTTGATTTTCTTCATCATCCAAATCCCTTTTAATACCCTGGCTAGTTCTGTGTATTGGCTTCGTTTCTCCTTTTTTTCATACTCACCCTGTTGTCAGCTGGGACAGCAAAGTCTACGATTTGACAGAATTTCGCTTTCTTGTTAATTATTACGACATCTGGTCTTCTTGCTTGGATGGGTTTGTCCGTCTATATGTCCATGTCCCATAGGATTTTGTGGTTCTCGTTTTCGAATATTGTTGAGGGTTTATGCTTGTACCATTTATCTGTATGCTCAAAATGCAGCCGTTTGCACAATTCCCAGTGCACCGCCCTCCCCAATTGGTCATGCATGTTTTTGTATTCCTTTTGGGCCAGTTTGCTGCATTCACTTACTATATGGTTTATCGTGTCGTCTCTTTGTCCACGGAGTCTGCATTTGCTGTTTTCTTGTGTTTTATCGATCCTTGCTTTGATATGGTTGGTTCTTATCGAGTTACCTTGTGCTGCAGTTTCTCGGTTTATATGTCCTTTTCGCATCCATGTCCAGGTGTTTTCGTTATTCTCATATTTTGTCATTCTTATGAATCTTCTGTGGAGTTGTTTCTCTTCCCATTTCTCTTTTCTCGTTTTGTCATTTGTCTCTCTGTTTTCTGTTTTGTTGGTTTTCTCCGTATCTCTCGCTGCCATAATTATCCTTTCAGTGTTTTGCATTATGTATTTTTCTAGTTCTTTTTTGTGTCCTTCACACAGTCTTCTATACAGATCAGTTCTCCCCCGCCGTCTTTCCTTTTCACGTAGAGTCTGTCAATATCGTCCTTTGGGTGTAGTGCATTATGTATGGTCATGAGTGTCCTGGTTTTTTATGGTCGAGCTGTCTCAGTTCTTCTTTTGTCCATCCTATGAACGGTCCAGAGTATCTCACTAGTGACACACCCCATTTATCTATACCTTTTATTAGGTTTCTGCTATATAATTTAGTTTCCGGGAGTTTTCTTGTTCTCCTGGGATATTCCTTTCCAATTTTCTCTTTCATTTCTGTTGCTCTGTTGCTCAGAATTCCCAAGTATTTATAGTCGTCTTGTTCCCCTAGTGTCCTCATTTCTGTTTGGTTGGGTAGTTCCATGCCTTCTGTCGTTTCCAGTTTTTCCTTTTTTATCACTAGTAGTGCGCACTTTTCCATTCCAAATTCCATTTGGATATCTTGGCTGAAGATCCTGGTAGTGTTAATTAGTGTCTCTAGCTCCTTTCGGTCCTTGCAAAGAGTTTTAGATCGTCCATGTACATCAGGTGGTTCATTTTTTTCCTCCGTATTCGGGAACTTGTATCCGGCTTGGCACTTTCTCAGAATACTATTCAAGGGCATCATGGCTATGATGAACAGTAATGGTGATAATGAGTTTCCTTGGAAGATGCCTCTTTGTATGTTAATTTCTGTTATGTGTTGTCCATCAGCTGTCAGTTCCAGTCTCCATTGCATTTTCTATTACATTAGTACTTTATACATTTTTAGGCATTCTATTATCCATGCTTGGGAGATCCTGTCGTATGCTTTTTTGTGGTCGATCCATGCCATGGCTAAATTTTTCCTCTTCCTTTTTACCTCCTCTAGGATCTTTTCATCAACATATAGCAGATCATGTGTTCCTCTTTTCCCTTTTTGGCATCCTTTCTGTTCCTCGGGGATGAGTCCACGGTTATTCAATGAGTGGTAGATTTGTCCCCTCAGTTGTGCTGTCAGTATCTTCCAAATGGTGGGTAGGCACGTGATTGGTCTATAATTGCTGGAGACGGTTCCTTTCTCCGTGTCCTTCTGTAGTAGTTTGGTTCTACCTTTTGTCATCCAGACTGGCACGTTTGTTTCCTGTATACATCTTCTCAGGTTTGGGGCTAACCTTTCGTGTAAGGTTGCGAGTTTTTTGAACCAGTATGCATGTATCTCGTCAGTTTTCCATTTTTACTATGGTTTTCTTTAGGGGTTCCTTGCTGATTTCATTCACTGTTCCTTCTTCGATTTGTTGTAATTCTTCTTTCATGTCTTTCAGACATTCGGCATTTCTATTATGTTCTCGTCGTTCTCCCCATATGTTACTACAGTAGAGTTTTGTTTCTGTCGGATTTGGTTGTTCTGTTTTTGTTTTTCCTCCGTTCATATTTTGGTAGAATTGGCATTCGTTAGTTTCAAATTTTCTGCTTTGTTGCATTGTTCAGATTTATATCTATATCGTCTCAATCTCGCTTCTTTTGCTTTTATTTTTTGGTCGAGTTCTTCATGTTTCTTGTTTAGCCTTTCCCTGCCAGTTACATTTCCAATATTCCTTTTTTTTCCACATTGCTTTCTTCCTGTTGAACATTTTGGTTTCTTTTTTATGTTTCTGTATTTGGGTTTCTAGTCTTATTTCCCATCCAGGTTTTGTCGGTCCGCTTGTTCCCTGTTGTTTTTCTGATTTTAGATTCATACTTACCATTTTGGCGCATGCGTAAATGAGGTTGTTTAAGTCTGTGTGTTGGGATGTGTGGGAGGAGCTTGTTAACCTTCTCAGTTTCTGTTTTTAATTTCTTCTGCTCTTGGTTCTTTAACGATGGGAGTTTTGTTTTTTTCTCGTTCATAAACTGTGTTATTTTATTTATTTCAATTGCTTCATTTTCTGTTAGTTCTGTTTCATTGTTCTCTATTTCAACGTTTTTAGTCTTTGGTCCTCGTGGGTTCTGTGCCTTTGGTGTTTTTACTTGTGAGGCTTCAGCTTGTAGGGATTTTCTTCGAGGAGTTTCATTGGGGGGTATTTCTTGTTCAGTTTCCTCATTTATTTTTCGCTGAATTTCTGCTAATTCTAGTTTAGAGAGCCAGCCTTTCTTGATTATCAGTCTTGCTTGGTCCTCAATTCTTTGTTCTGTCGCTTGGAAAGGTCCCATAGTTCTTTCATTCGTTTCCGATAACCTCCATATCTATATTCAGGATGACTTTTATAATAACATTCTATTACTAGTCTATTCTCTTTTGCTGTCCATTTCTTTCTTCGTTTTTTTTTTCCATTTTGATGATTATAACGGCTGTGATGTGTTTGTTCGGTGCCATTTTGTTCCCTGAAATTAGAGGTTATGCTTACCTGTTCAGCGTCCAAGTTATTTGAGTTTCTGAAATTAAGAAGTTGGCCAACATTCGCAGGATGACGACCGTCAAGTTTAGATCTTTTTTTCTTCAGAGTGACTTTAATAGTTATGACTTTTCATTTCTTGTAGTAAATAATTTTATGAAGAATTCTTCATAAGTTTAGATTTCGGTTTCAATTATAGCTGATGGCACTCAAGTTATCAATTTTTTAAAATAATTTTACCAAGAATTCTTTGTAAGTTTTGCTTTAGGTTTCAAATATAACTGAAGGAACTAAAATTATATATATATATATATATATATATATATATATATATATATATATATATATATATATATATAAGTTTTATTTTTAATACTGTATCTTTCTGTTAAGTTACATTATTGTTTCGGCTACACGGTCGTTTTTTTGGCCGTCTGTAGCGTCCTCAGACTTTTACAGAAAAACAATATATATATATATATATATATATATATATATATATATATATATATATATATATATATATGTATGATTAGTTTTTTTTTTGGAAAAAGAATTCCAGCAGAGTGCTCAATTAAAAGGAAAATCCAAATTGTAAGAGCGTATTTATATTTTGTGTACAGAAAGTTGTTAGTTGAGACGGATCATTGGTACCGTCGGTTTCAAGCCCGATAATAAGGCCCGTTTAGAGCTTGATAAGGATACCTTAAACGGGCCTTATTATCGGGCTTGAAACCGACGGTATCAATGATCTGTCTCAACTAACAACTTTCTGTACACAATATATATATATATATATATATATATATATATATATATATATATATATATATATATATATGATTACTTCATTAATCACATAAATTAATATACGAGATATAATTTTATGCGTAAATTTTTCATTATTTACTCCAACAGTGCTCAATACATAGGTAGAGTCAGGTAGTAAGTTATGAAAATATATATGGTAATTAAGCTGCACACAATATTCCGCGTTTCATTCTAGTGAGAATTCGTCAGGCTTACGACGGTAAGGTCAATATATTAGGTCAACATCAATATTTTACGGATGAAAGAATCCGCGGTGGAATTTTTACAGGTCCCGCTAGTTATTATTATTATTATTATTATTATTATTATTATTATTATTATTATTGTTGTTGTTGTTGTTGTTGTTGTTGTTGTTGTTGTTGTTGTTGTCATCATCATCATCATCATCAGTATTATTATTATTATTATTATTATTATTATTATTATTATTATTATTATTCTGCGTTGTTATGGCTTCTGAACTTACACATTCCAATTTAAATTTACACAAGGCTTACATCGGGGAAAAATCTCTAAATTAGGAAATTTATTCGAAAATGAATAACGAAAGTTGAATCAGAGCGACAGTTTTTAAAGAGAATAAAACAACGATTTTTATTAACAATAAGTATTATTTAGATGATTTAGAGTATTTAGTATTATTTAGATTATGTGGATTATTTGGATTATTTGGATTATTTAGATTATTTAGTATTATTTAGATTATTTGGACTATTTGGATTATTTAGTATTATTTAGATTATTTAGATGATTTAGATTATTTAGTATTATTTAGATTATTTGGATTATTTGGATTATTTGGATTATTTGGATTATTTAGATTATTTAGTATTATTTAGATTGTTTAGATTATTTGGATTATTTGGATTATTTAGATTATTTAGATTATTTAGATTATTTAGATTATTTAGATTATTTGAATTATTTAGATTATTTGGATTATTTGGATTATTTAGATTATTTTAATTATTTAGATTATTTAGTATTATTTAGATTATTTAGTATTATTTAGATTATTTGGATTATTTAGATTATTTGGATTATTTAGATTATTTGGATTATTTAGTATTATTTAGTATTATTTAGATTATTAAGATTATTTAGTATTATTTAGATTATTTGGATTATTTGGATTATTTGGATTATTTAGATTATTTGGATTATTTAGTATTATTTAGATTATTTGGATTATTTGGATTATTGGGATTATTTAGATTATTTAGATTATTTAGTATTATTTAGATTATTTAGTATTATTTAGATTATTTGGATTATTTGGATTATTTAGATTATTTGGATTATTTAGATCATTTAGATGATTTGGATTATTTAGATTATTTAGATTATTTAGTATTATTTAGATTATTTAGCATTATTTAGATTATTTGAATTATTTAGATTATTTGGATTATTTAGATTATTTGGATTATTTAGATTATTTTGATTATTTAGATTATTTAGATTATTTAGATTATTTAGTATTATTTAGATTATTTGGATTATTTGGATTATTTGGATTATTTAGTATTATTTAGATTATTTAGATTATGTAGATTATTTGGATTATTTGGATTATTTAGATTATTTTGATTATTTAGTATTATTTAGATTATTTAGATTATATAGATTATTTGGATTATTTGGATTATTTGAATTATTTAAATTATTTGGATTCTTTAGTATTATTTAGATTATTTGGATTATTTGGATTATTTGGATTGTTTAGATTATTTGGATTATTTAGTATTATTTAGATTATTTAGTATTATTTAGATTATTTGGATTACTTGGATTATTTGGATTATTTAGATTATTTAGATTATTTAGTATTATTTAGATTATTTGGATTATTTGGATTATTTGGATTATTTAGATTATTTAGTATTATTTAGTATTATTTAGATTATTTGGATTATTTGGATTATTTAGATTATTTGGATTATTTAGTATTATTTAGATTATTTGGATTATTTGGATTATTTAGATTATTTGGATTATTTAGATTATTTAGATGATTTGGATTATTTGGATTATTTAGATTATTTAGATTATTTAGATTATTTAGTATTATTTAGATTATTTTGATTATTATGATTATTTGATTGATTTGGATTATTTAGATTATTTAGTATTATTTAGATTATTTAGATTATTAAGTATTATTTAGATTATTTAGTATTATTTGGATTATTTGGATTATTTAGATTATTAAGATTATTTAGAATGTTTAGTATTATTTAGATTATTTGGATTATTTGGATTATTTTGATTATTTAGATTATTTGGATTATTTAGTATTATTTAGATTATTTAGATTATTTAGTATTATTTAGATTATTTGGATTTTTTGGATTATTTGGATTATTTAGATTATTTGGATTATTTAGTATTATTTAGTATTATTTAGATTATTTAGATTATTTGGATTATTTGGATTATTTGGATTATTTAGATTATTTGGATTATTTTGTATTATTTAGATTATTTGGATTATTTAGATTATTTTGAATATTTAGATTATTTGGATTATTTAGTATTATTTAGATTATTTAGTATTATTTAGATTATTTGGATTATTTGGATTATTTGGATTATTTAGATTATTTAGTATTATTTAGATCATTTTGATTATTTAGATTATTTGGATTATTTAGATTATTTGGATTATTTAGTATTATGTGGATTATTTGGATTATTTAGATTATTTGGATTATTTGGATTATTTAGATTATTTAGATTATTTAGTATTATTTAGATTATTTTGATTATTTGGATTATTTAGATTATTTAGATTATCTTGATTATTTAGATTATTTAGTATTATTTAGATTATTTAGATTATTTGGATTATTTGGATTATTTGGATTATTTAGATTATTTAGATTATTTTTATTATTTAGTATTATTTAGATTATTTAGTATTATTTAGATTATTTGGATTATGTAGATTGTGTAGATTATTTAGTATTATTTAGATTATTTAGTATTATTTAGATTATTTGGATTATCTGGATTATTTGGATTATTTTCACTAATATTCTCAAAACACGATTAAGTTTAAGTCTTTGAAACTTCATAAAAAATTGTCCGCAAAGAAACAGTGACTTAAGGGATGAATCACTAGATATAATTTAGCTCTAAGGTTGAAGGTTCAATCCTCAGTGTGGGCGATAGCAGTCATACAATTACGAATTTCTTCGAACTTTTACTCAGTCATAGCTGATGAGACGAAGTGTTTCTCCCCGTGAACTAAATACAGGGTTTTGCTCGAAATTCCGTACGGATTACCTGGTTTGACAAAGATTCCCGAGCTTAATCAGTATCAGATGATTGACAATTTAGAAATACTAGGTGCTGTATGTGGGATGACGTTCGCACCTACTTGCAAAGACTTCAAAATCAACATCAGGGATATATGAGCGACTGTTTCTGCTTGTAAATTTGAAGAATAAGTCGATTCAACCTGTCACGGGTAAATTCCGTTTCGGACATCGACCGAAACACTGTGAGAATAACACTCAAAATGAGAGCATCAGTTCGAATAATCGAAATACAACGACTGCGCATATTAATTGAACCATTTTAAGTAATTATTAAAAATAATATATAAACTACATTAAGGTAGAGAAATAAAATGAAGATATGTGAATACGTATATCCGCGAAAATATCTCATCTGAAAACGCATACACGTGTATACGCTTCTAGCCCCAACCAGTTTTTGCCCCTTCTGTCGTAGAAGAAATTCCTCGCTTGCCAATGTTGTCTTTTACTTGTCTCATAATAAAATCAACCGCTAACCGACATTAATGACCTAGAAACAAAAGTCGTACGCGTCTGTGTGTGTATGGTCTAGCTCACCAGAACCCTAAGGCCACAACAATTGGCTTTAGCTTTTGCCTAACTGACCCGGCACTTAAAAGGACAATGGAAGACAATCACACTCATTAAGTGATGAGTGCCTGATGGATTTAATAATTGTTTCACCACTCAGATATTTTTACTTATTTACCTGTTATCATGTAAGAATCTCTTATTTACCTGATATCTTGTAAGACTATCTTATTTACCTGTTATCTTGTAAGAATCTCATATTTACCTGTTATCTTGTAAGACTCTTATTTACCTGTTATCTTGTAAGACTGTTTTATCTGTTATCTTGTAAGACAATCTTATTTACCTGTTATCTATTAAGACTATCTAATTTACCTGTTATCTTGTAAGACTTTTACTTATTTACCTGTTATCTTATAAGACTTTTACTTATTTACCTGTTATCTTGTAAGACTTTTACTTATTTACATGTTATCTTGAAAGACTTTTACTTATTTACCTGTTATCTTGTAAGACTTTTACTTATTTACCTGCAATTTTGTAAGAATATCTTATTTACCTGTCATCTTGTAAGAATCTCAAGAAACACTGGGAAATTTATATGCAATGTTGTACACTTTTACACAACACGATGTTGCCTCGGTCGTAAAATAGATAAAGAATAGAAAATAACTTCAACTTTTTCTCTCTGTAAAAACGATATTTATTTCATCATTGTTACGGCCGTACGTCACCCACGTGATGTTAAACGTTCCTCACGCCGCACACGTGATCTCGAACGTCATCTACGTCTCTACCTGATCTCTTTTAGTAAAATCTTTATTTTTCCTTACCGGTGATGTTATTGCATACAGGCGTCTGTGCTCTGTTACTCATATATCTATACTAATTGGATTTAAAGGAACGGTTAGTATCTTTGAAAACCGCTCGGTTAAAATGTCTGAGATAGCGGATGGATATCTGCCATCCGGTTGCATTCCCCATTCCCAGCTAGAACAAAATAAAAAAAATGTGAAAGTATATTTCCAATGTCCTTGTCTATTACACTTGTTCATTTCTCACTATTTTTATCTCCGTTTTTTTCTTCATTTCGTGTATTAGCGATGCTTAATGTTTATTTTCTCTGTTTTCCTATTTAACACATTTACGAATGCCTGTCCTATCTTCCTCCATGTGTGTCTACATTTTATATGCAACGCCCATGCTTTAATTGCCAGTGTTGTTTCACTATAATCATTCTGAACTAGATTTCAGGAGCCACAGAGAACGGATATAGATTACTAGCTGAAACAACTCGACGTTGCCCGGGATTTAAGATAACGGTGTTTCAATATGAGTTGCTTGAATCTGTAATAAATTAAGTTGTTGTGAACCACCTTAAGGAAACCAATATTCTTAAGGATACGCAATATGTATTTCCTCTTGCAAGATGTACAACTGGCGTACTGACTGTGATATTGCACTATCTGTGGATTCTTCGTGCTTTGATATATTAAGACCTCCGATAGTGTATTTACGAGCACCTGCACCACAAGCCTGTTAGATGTAGAATATTTGGACATGATCTGTCGACCGTCAAATCCTTTCTCTCCGATTGACCTATAAAAATAACTTTTGGTGGGCAAAATATCCAAAACACAGTATATCAATGTCGACGTGTCTCAAGGATTCAATCTAGGTATAAACCCCTTACTCATATTTATAAACGATTTCTTCATTCATAGTCTGAGATCATTCGTTAACATCTATGCAGACAACACAACTATTTATGGGAACAGTTGAAGAGCATTAAGGATTATATATTTTACGGTCTCTCTTCCCCCCTCTCTCTCCCACCGTCTCTCTTTCTCTCTTTCTCTCTATCTCTCTCTCTCTCTCTCTTCGGAATAAGAGCATTTCGTGCGATTAGGAAAAAGTAACAAGTCACATTGCTATTTTTAACGCCTCTAAAACAAAGATTCTCTCTTTTTAACTTCCAATGCTCGGATTTTAAATTGTCTTTAGTCAAAATAAATGTTTAGCTCCTTGACGAAAACCCCCATCTCTAATAAGCTTATTTCATCTTAAACTTGATTTATAAGACTTTCGTCAAATCTGTTACAAAGGGTGACCGGAACTCTTTTTTCGTTTTGATAGAGTACAAAATGGGCTCCGACTTTAATGGGAAATATTCCCTTCTCGTCAGTGCAGTAAAAAATGTTGATTGGCTTTTCTTTCTGTATCAGTACTCATGGAAGGTGTCCTAATGCGCTCGAATACTTAGTACTCCTTTGTAAGCATTTGCAGAGAATGCTCTTTTAGCTACACCCTCAGCAAAGAGACTTTCTTTTTCTAACCAAAAACTGAACGAAACTTTTATTAGTAAAGTTTTTTTCCTAGAACATGCCACCCGTAGAATAGGACATAAGTAACCTGCTTCCCATTTGACGATTTCGTGGTTGTTATCAAGTTTAATGTAAACACGCACTTGTCGAGCTGTCTTCATAGACAATCAATATCTTCTTTCTTTTTAAATTTGCCCATCACATCCAATGTTTCCGATCCTCTTGCGGTAGCTTTCATTATTTACGATCTCTTTAACTCTTATACTCAAGTTGCCTCTATACCTTGTTAAGTAGTGATCCTTTAATAAAAATGTATATTTATAAAAGTATTGGATGTACGGGTCTATAATAACTGACGTTTTCTCCGACAGTTTAAAATGCCTTAGAAAGTCTGAATTCACTCCGGTGGATTCAATTGCGCAATTAAAACTATTGTTTGTTTTTAAAGAGTTTATGTTCGCCTCCTATGAGGTTTTTCTCCCGGCACAACCGAACAGCGAACAATTCTGTTAGTAGTCAAAGTCGATAAATATTGATTCGGTATGGTAAAGTTGTGGCAAGGGTCACGGATGTCGTTTTTATTTATGTTGTTATTGTCTTTAGCTATAGTTCTTTAAGTATATACAACCACGGAGATAATAGTGTGTGGTAAATGTTTGAGATGTTACTTTTTTTTATTTTGGAAATGTGCACAATTTATGAAACGAAAACGTACACATATTTATGCATGCATATATTTGTACATTTATATGCATATATCTGTTCGCATATGTATGCATGTATATATATATGTGTGTCTGTGGGGGTGTTTGTGCGTGTGTGGGGTGTTTGTGTGTGTGTGTGTGCATACATATATTACACAAGGGAACACTCAATATGTTGCATTTAAACAAAGACTTGTTTTTAGTCAATTTAAGTGTGCTGAGTTCAAATCTGAAGTTAGTTTTATTCTGCAAGCTACAGATTTTATGCAATCTTTGATTTTTATTAAAAAAGAAATAAAAAACGAGCATTATCATAGGATATTGCAATGTCAGCCACAAAACAGTATATTTAACAAGGCAAAAGAAACAGAACAATAAAATGTGATTTTAGATTAAAGTCCACCATTGTTAGAAGTGCCATATGTTTTTTTCTGGAAAAGTTTCTCAGAAAACAGTCTTTATCGCAACGTGAGATAAGCGTCATTCACAACGTTCTTCAGATAAGAGTCAATCACATCTAATAACGCTTATCACTTTCTGTCTGAACAGTATTTTAGTTAGGCAGGAATTTACGTTTGTAACTTTTGCGTTTGTACACTTCATCTGGGCAATCTAGTTTAAATACTCCAGCAGTAGTCGGTCATCATACTTTTGTCCCAGCGACCTTGGTAGCGCTCTTCCATGATCTTTAGGTCTTGGTGGAACCGCTCTCCTTGTTCGTCACTCACAGCCCCCAAGTTTTCAGGGAACTGGTCAAGATGGCTGTTCAAAAAATGAAGCTTGATGCTCATGTTGCACCTGAGAGCACGAAAAGCGAAGAGCATTCTGTTCACAAGTTCATTGTAGTTCTCTGCCTTGTTGTTTCCAAGGAAGTTCTGAACGACTGCCACAAAGGATAACCATGCTGCCTTCTCCAAGGCGGTCATCTTGGCAACAAACTGATCATCACGAATGAGGGTTCGAATCTGTGGGCCATCAAACACACTTGCTTTGATCTTCTCAAACGACACCCCTGGTATAGCTGTGATGATGTGTTGGAAACATTCACCTTCGGTATCCAGTGCCTTGACAAATTGTTTCATCAAACCTAATTTGATGCGCAGAGGAGGATAGATGATCCTATCTCTGTTAACAATTGGGTCATGTGTGATATTTGGCATGCCTGCTGTAAGGGTTTCACGGACAGGCCAGTCCTTCTGGACCCAGTGTCTGTCTCGTGCTCGACTGTCCCACATGCAGAGCTAACATGGAAACTTGGTGAAACCTTTCTGTTGACCAAGAAGGAAGTTTACCATTTTCAAGTCTACACAAATGACCCAGTTGTGCTCACGATATTTTAAGAAGTCCATGACCATTCTGATGACATCATAGTCTTCCCGCAGATGAACTGAATGACCGACAGGCACTGCCCCATAAACATTGCCATTATGCAAAAGAACACACTTGAGACTGCGCTTAGAACTGTCTAAAAAGAGCCGCGATTCAGTTGGATCATAGTGAGGAATACCCAGTTCTTTGAGAAGACCTGGGATATCATGGCAGTAAACAAACTGTCTTCTGGAGAGAAGGTCACAAAAAGCTGGTCACGCTTTCTGTAATATGATACTTTAACAGTGTGATCAACAAGATTTTTGTCTTGTAATCTTGATGCCAAAAGCTCAGTTGCTTTCTTTGAAAGACCTAAATCCCGAACTAAGTCATTCAGTTCAGTCTGGTGAAGAGGCTTGGGGACTGGGGGAAATTCAGTCCCTGAAGAAAATTCCTCGGTTTGTTCCCTCTCAGTTTCTGGTAATTCATTGTCACAACTGTCTTCCTCGTCCGTGCCATGTCCAATGTCTTTATCGTTTAATGAAGGCAAACCTTTGAAAACTGGAACAGGAACTTCTTCAGAGTGCGGAGCAGGCCGAATAGCTGAGGAAATGTTCGGATATACGATCCTATGTCTGTTTTTCTTGCCCACACCCGCTGTGTTTACCATGCAGAAGTAGCAATCAGTTACCTGGTTGGTGGGTTCTCGCCAAATCATTGGAACTCCAAAAGGCAGACCATTGCGTTTTCCTTTGGTCCAGCTTCGGAGCATTTCCTCACAATTGTGGCACACAACATGAGGAGCCAATTGCTTGTCTTATTCACCAAGATGAACTTCAAAATAAGCCTTGTAGGCTCGCTTCACAAACAAGGATATGTTACGTCTCTGATGATGGAGTGTGTAGCAACCACAGATGTAACAGAAGGCATCAGGCTTGTTTCTACAGTGATGTCTCGATGAGGAAGCCATGTTTGATCAGGAAAAAAGAAGACAGATTAAAATATTAGAATCTATCTATGTATATAATCTCAAAATGCTTAGATTTGGGTTACGTAAATTCATATTTAGACTATTTCATCTATCTCCAATTGCATGAAAACTAGAGCTTATGGAGAAAAACTAATTCCAGATTTGAAATTAGCGCCTAAAAATCCTGCAGAATCAGTTAAAATATCAAATGAAACAGAAAGTTAAAAAAAATAGTGTTCCCCAAATAAATAAGTATTGTTATACTTACAGACACTAGTGTTTCATGCTTTCGCAATCATCAATGCAGAAAGTAACAAGCTGGTCGAGGTATTAGAACACAGCTATAAAGTCACTTTTGACAGCCTTTTGGTTTCACTTCCTAAACATTAATAATCTTATGTAGGCATATGATTATAAATAATAATTATTTTATAGATACTTCGCAATTATTAGTAGAAGAGAGTGATGATTACTGCTGCGAGGTGTTCGATTCAGGCTACAAAGTCACGTTTGACTCTATTTGCTAGGACATTATATATATGCATGCATATATATATGCGTGTGTATTTATACATATATATATATATATATATATATATATATATATATATATATATATATATACCTACAAAGAGAGACATATGCATATTAGTCCTCGCGGGAAAGAGCAGGACACAAAATGTTTTAAATAATAATAATAATAGAATAACAATAACAAATACTTTCGCTGGCGATGACTACTATTGAGCGTAACTAGTTATACAGTCTTTTTGAAATTTTCATCTCTATTTTTCTCGTTATCTACTGAATATTTTTAATGAAACCTATATGAAATATGTTCCTTATTGTAAAGATTTTCTATTCTGAAAGAAGTTTTAAAAAATTTAATCTAAAAATGTTATTTTAAAGTTTTTGTTAAAAAATTCAGATGTCCCTATTATTTAGACATGTATGACAAAGAGGTTGTTGCAAAAAAGAGCTGTGATGTAAGGAGAAATACAAACTGAAACAGAGAGAATATTCAGACCTGTAATAATACAACGTGGGGGTTGCAAAAATGAGTTGTAGTGTGAGAAGAAATACAAACTGAACTAGAGATTAGGAGAGTTTTTATGAATACATGCAAAACCACATTCATTTTTTTTAATCCAAATTAATAAATTAAATAAAAAATAATCTTAAAAAGATAAGATACAAGTTAGAAAAGTATGAAAATTGTTAAACAAATTGTTTTTACTATAGGCTTTAAAAATAAAGGTACAAGATTCAATTTGAAATTTATTTGTCTTCAAAGTGCACTTTTATACATTTTACAAAGTAAAGTATTAAATTTTTATACCTTGCATTGTAGAATTCATAAAAGTGCACTTTTAAGATAAATAAATTTCAAATTGAATCTTGTACCATTATTTTTAAAGCCTATAGTAAAAACATTTTGTTTTACAATTTTCATGCCTTGGATGAAATGCTTTTCTAATTGTATATATATATATATATATATATATATATATATATATTTATACATGTATACATTCATATTGACACACATATGTGCATATATACATATATTAATATATACATTATATACATATATATACCTACATAAATAGACATATATACAAATATATAACTATATACATAGAAATACATATGCATATATGCATATATACATTTATATGCATGTGTATATAAACATATGTTTATGCATATATATACATATATGTGTGCATATTTGCATGCATATATATACATATATGCATATGCACAAACATATGCACACATATATAGGTATAGATAGATAGATAGATAGATAGATAGATAGATAGATAGATAGATAGATAGATAGATAGAATAAAAGATCTTGATAGGAAATTAATTGGTTTCCGCTTGAATTTCGTATCTTGAAATTTTCATATCCTTAAGAACGTTTACATGTAACTTTCTTTATCATACTAAGCCCTGTGAACATAGATGTTATTAAATAAGTAAAACCAGATTGAAATAAGAGCTGAATAGCACTTAAATTAGTTGTTAGAACATGTAAATAAAATAGATATTAAAACATAATAATACGTTTTTTTAAAATTAACTTTTATTTTTTCAGTTTCTAATTGTCATGACATTTGTCTTCCCTTTTCTGATTTTCTGATCACTTTGATTCTCATCTTCATCTACTAATTTTCTTTTTGAAAAGAAACGATACAATACAGCGTGCTTCTGCCTACTTTTAAATTTGTCATGAAATGACTCAGGTAAATGTAATTAATCTGCAAGAGAAAACCTGTGTGAACTTTTTAAGGCTGTTTCCTTTCTATGAATTCTGACAGTTTATAATATTAAGATAGCTTTTCCTTAAGTTCTGCTGTCGTTTACTTCTTTTCATTTCTGTCAGAGAACTGTTCTTGAATGATGTTCAGGTTCATGGCCTCAAACTCATTCATGTCCTCCGTCGTCATCCACTGCTTGTATTATTTGAGAAGCTCATAAATGTCCTTCTCATTGACGCTAAGCTTTATTAGGAACTTCAGGTTGCGGAACATCGTCAATGATCTGCTGTCTTCACTTTCTTCAAATTCCTCAATGTCTCGTATGAAGACAGTATCAGGCCATAGCTTCTTATACGAAGAGTTTAAGATGCGCGCCGAAACCTTATACAAAGCTAGATCGATAAGCTTGAGGCATAGCATAAAATAGAAATGTTTATAAGTACACATAGTGCACAGGGCATTCATCAGAAGTGCCTTTTTATAGAGGGGGAATTACTGAAGGGTATATACGTGTCACCCCACGAGATTACCACCGTAAAAAATCTCAGGAAAAGGTCCCTTACAAAATTAAGATTTACCGAAAAACAAGTTTAACCACCTCCATTTTTCTTGAAAAACATACCATTCATATCAATCGTTTCCACTATCTTTCCTTCGTAAAATTTTATTTTTTAAACTTTTTTTGTAAAAATAACCTTTTCGTCTAGTTTTCTTGAAAGATAACTTTATATACTTTTCTTTAAAATAATGTACGGTATATACATTTTATATAAAATAAATATATATTTTATATAAAACATATATTGATAATTAAATTTACAGTAAGCATTTTTTTAATTATTATTTTACAGATCTCTTTCATTGGGTTTTTTCCTGTGGTTTAACAATGCTGTGTTTGGATTTATCACCTGGCAGACTGGTAGCGTTGTTTTTTCTTTTGCTTTGTTTTTGTTTTGTTTTGTTTTTTTTGTTTTTTTTACAGTTGCTTACGTAGCCATGCCAGATGATGCCAAGGCGATGTTGTTGGAAATTGGGCTGTATTCCGGATAAGTACCCGACATTTTGTTTTCTATAAAAAGATAGGCATCATCAATACAAATCTTATTTTAATAAATAAATGCCCCCGTCGACATTATAAAACTTGGTGAACATGCATAGGTTATTCATAAAAGCTATGGTCTGTTTGAACAATCGTCAACTATGCACGTCTTACATACATATACCATATATTGTGGAGAGATTTATCGACCACGTGTTCTCGTCTTGTAGATTTATTTGTTACTTCAAAATTAACAAAAAATAAAGGTTCCTGTTTATTATTCAACAAAATAAACCACGTTGATTGAAATAAATAAGAAAAAAGACAATTCAGAAAATAGCAAGTAATTGTATCTGTTTTTCTGTCGTCTGCATATGTGGCTTAGTATTTGTTGAATGGGTGTCGTCCGAAAACCACTGTTGTTGTTTTATTTTTTCAGAGTGGGACGCGAAAAGATAGGAGACAGAACTTAGGGTAAAACAAAGCAATTTAAAATAATGTTAAAAGGCGCAATACAAACTAGACAGCTATAGAAAACGAAGAGAAATAAAAAAAAAAATTAAAAAAAGGTAAATAGAAAACAAAACGAATGTGACGAAAGAAGGCGAAAAAGAATAACAATTCATAATGTTGTAGAAGATGCGAATTCCGAAGCTTTTCCTAATACCCCCCCCCAAAAAAAAAAACGAAAATGGAAACGGCTGCGCTGAATAAAGTATCGCCAACCTATCAACGCAATGCGCTTTTTTAAACACCGATGTTGACACGATGACAGCTTAGTGCCGTAAGAGATAATATGTATAAAATAAAATACTCACCAATTCCGCTTGAACGCCAAATCACAACGTAATATCAAGACAAATAATCAAATATTATACTTGCTTGAAATTTAATATATAATTTCAAGCAAGTAAAATATTTGTTTATTTTCCTAAACATTACGTTTTATTTAAATATAATCAACGTTTCTATAATGGAACTCACACCCTTGAAGATAATATGTATCTTTCATACGGGGTGTCCAAAAGTTATTAAAGGATTGAAAAATCATTGTCATTTTACTCTTAATGATAATTATTTTCTCTATTACAAATATTTTACAAATAATACTTTGGAAATTAATTATGGATAAGTATAGCATTGAAAAACGTACGATATTGTGTGAAATTGCTTTATCAAAATCAGGGATCAATTGTTTTAACTCAAAGAGCTTGTGTACGGCATTTTCATGTAAGACATAGACCGAGTCACAATACAATTCGAAACATTGTGCGCCAATTAAAAAGGGTCTATGTTAACAAACTCCAAACTCTGCAAGGAGTGAAGGAAAACATCAGGAACGAAATAAGGGAGTTAAATCGCAATCCAGAGATTCTGCAATCTGTCATGAATAATGTTTAGGAAAGAGCACAAATATGCGAAGCTGAAAATGGGCAACATTTAAAACGCCTTTTTTTTATACATAAAAACTGTTTTAAATTTGCATTTTTAAAATTTTCCCAATGTCTTTGTCAGATTGTGTAAAATTACAGAAAGATATCCTCGAAAATAAAGAATCTATTTAAGTTCAAAATCCTTTTGTGACTTTTTGGACACCATGTATATTAACTTTGTCTAACATGACTAATGGTTGAAACCAAGTTTTAAACAAAAAAGCGATGGTTTAACTAAATTTTCAATAATCAATCACGTTATGAACTATGGTGATTCAGTATTTAATGTTGCGGCGGTTTATTAACTTACCATGACTGCAACTATTGTTTTTATTATTGTTTTTGTTGTCGGTGGCGTTAACACTGTCACTGCTAACAGAGATCCCGACTTGGTGATGACAATAGCATTCGAGGGTAGCACTCTACCAACTGATCAAACGCCCCACACACAAGAATTTGCTTGATCTGTGTTGGTTAATTGAAATTCTTGGGTGCGGGGCGTTTGCTCTGTTGGTAAAGTGCTTGCCTCGCATGCAAGAGGCTCGTATTTCGAATCCTGAGTTTGGATGTGTCTAACTGATGAGCCCAAAATGAGGGCGAAACTCGAGTCTTTGACTTCCGGTTCGTTGACTGTCATGGCTCTTCTGGGCTGCGACGTTGTTTTGCTGTGAAAAAAATTATTATGTATATATAAAAAAAAACTCAGCGTATATATATATATATATATATATATATATATATATATATATATATATATATATATATATATATATATATATATATATACGACAGTAAAAAAAAGTAGCGCCACTGAAAAACTGCACGCAATTCTTCTCCAAAGATTTTTGTTTCAAGCGATCACACTGAAGGCGGGTAGAACGATCGATCCTGTCACACAATAATTTTTCAATCACTTGGTCTATTAATAATGCGCCACACAGGGAACCATGGTGAATTGACGTAGCCATGCAGTCGACTCTCCATCGTTATTATCCGTGAAATCTCTTGGTCTGTCAAACTGAATGGGCATCCGGATAAACTTCCTGGTGTTCCGCTATAGATTTCCCTCTCCTAATTTTATGGTCGAAACAGTTTTATAAAATTTGAAGTTTTAATCTAATTTTCATGTTTTGTTAAATGTGAAGTGATTTTTTTTTTATTTGTGATTATGTTCTATAAAGTCTTCTCTAATTATGGAAATGGCAGTTTTTATTTAATTTTTTATTCACAGCGAGGATATTTCTTTGACGATAATATTCTTTTAAAGTCTCTCAGTTTGAAATGTATATTATCCCAGCGTTCCCCAATCAGCCTCGGTCCAAATCCATGTGTATTTATCTTACAGCCCAGCCTTATTAGTCCGACGTAATCTCGTTTTCACATTTTTGGATTAATGTCCGTTTCCTAGCAGCACTTCACGTCCATATTCTTCAAAGGAAAACTAATTGGTTATCTTTTCGCGACGAATTTGAATTGACGCACGGTCGAGGCTCGCTTTACGATCATCAGCTATGTTTTATTATTTGTGCTCATTAGGAATTCTTACGCAGGTCATCGTCAGGGATTACTTGCTGAAAACAACCGGTAGCTTTCCTTTGAATTTGAGCCAAAACGAGTCTCTCCAGATTTCAAGTTCTCTTCCTATCTTTCCAAATCCTTTGCAAATAAATTTGGGTTATCACAACAGCCGTTCGGCTTTGACTTCTCGCTGGCAAAGATCATTCGCCTTCATTTGGATTTGGGTGGCAACGATCCTCAGTAAGAGTTCTTACACATATTATCATCAGTAATGACTTACTGATGAATACTGGAATCTGGGTGACAGCAAATCTCCCTAGATTTCCAGCATTGGCCACCTCTTTCGATAACAGTGCAAATGAATTTGCGTTATCACAACAGCCGCTTACTATTAATTTCTCAATGGCTTCGATCATTAGTCTTGTTTGGGATTTGATTAGCAATATGCTTCCTTAATTTCCAAGTACGCTTTACACTCTTCCAGTGGCGGTCTTGTTAGTGCTCTTCCTGTTTGATCTTTCCATTATTTTTGACATTTCATGCTTATTTTCTGTGGCATCAGCCAAGATTGAAGTATTTTGACGGGTAGGAGATCAATTTATACGATGTCTTATAATTTAAGTTCCCTTAGGTTCATGCAATGTTCTTTCATTAATATTTCATTTGTTTTTTCACTGTCTTACGTTGTATGATCTCAGACTTCCTTATTATTCCAGCTCTATTAGTCTTTTATTCAGGATTATCGAGACTGCAATTAGTAGTACTATCTTGATTTTTTTCATGTTTCTTATTCTCCTTGGTCTTTTCGCCAGCTTGGTGTATATGTTTCGTTTTTCTGCCTCTTCGATCTTTACCCTATGATATTCTAAGTGGCAAAATCTATAATGTGACAGTTATTTTTTTACGTTCTCTTTAACTGTAATTACGTTCGGCTCCTTGCTTGCATGGGTTCATCTGTTTCTATTTCAAAGCTTCAGAGATAGTTGTAGTTTTCTTGTTCCAATATTTTATCTGGTTAATATCTGAACCATTTTCTGAATGTTCAGAATACAGTCGTTTACATACATTTTTCGTGTACTGCTTTCCCCCACGCATGGCTGTTCTTGTATTCTTTTGAACTACTTTGCGCCATTCAAATATTATGGAATCTACCGTTTCGATACTTTGTCGATGGTCTGCATGCACTGTTTTACTATGTGTTATCGATTTTAGCTTTAATGTAGTTAGGTCTAATCGCATTGTTCTGTGCAACTGTGAGTCGCGATCCTATTTCTCTGTTCAGGTATCCTTTTCTTTTTTACTCATCCCACACTAGAGACTGATCAATCTAAACTAAACCCATCCATAATATTTGTAACTACTGTGCAGGCTGACGAAACTCACCAAAGTGATGGGAAGTATTTCCTCTTTTAAGCAAAGATTCAACAGCTTATTCAGAATTAGATCTAGTTCCGGTTTCTGTTTTTAAATCACTATGATTAGAATAATTTCACGACCAATTATCTCGCTGCCATGAACGTTTTTTATACGTTTTGCAACGTTCCAGACAGATAGATGAATGCGGCTCAAGTCTTAAAGGAAGTTAAAGTAAGAGACAGTCATGATTGCAAACAGTAGAATTTGACGCAAACTTATTTTTTGAACGTTTGGCTTTATTATATGCTGAGTAAATCACTTCTGATCCATTAATGATCATTATATCGTATGAAGACAGAGAGGCTATTGTTGGAATTGGTTTCCTCGACATTTTCCTCGTAAGAATTATTTATAGAAAGACCTCGGGTACTTATAAAAAGTGCCTCAAGAAGGTTGCTAATGTTCTAAGTGAAAGTGAGTTCTTATACAACGAACTGGATTCGAATTTGGGACACCTGTGTGTCAATGCGTGTCGTTAACAACTGAACCATCGTCATCTCTCTTTATTTATGATGACTGGAATTGAGGTTTAAATCTGTTGAAGGCATTGTTAGTTATTTTCCAAAACAGGTGGAAATCAAGCTTCTTCTTAGCCACTTTATTTTTAACGAATTGAATATAGTACTGACTCGTTATTCTTATAATAATTTTGCAGTGGCCGCGGTGTGTGTAAAGGCAGCTTAGTTTCAGAACATGTCTCATCGAATGCCATTGAAATGGTTATTTCTGTGAGCAATAGCGTTGGTACATTCAGGAGTGTACCACTGTAAGCTGTTTGGTTTCTGTTGAACTATATTGGTGTGCATAAATCTCTTGATACCATTCATGAACTAACAAGTTACATCCGATGGAATTTAGATTATATTGGATACTAAATAACAAACACGTTCTGTCCGTTTTTTGATTAGCCATTGAATGTCCGGTCATCTTCTATTATATAAATCTCACCTGTCTGTTTAAATGTATGTCTAAAACTTTCGACAGAGAGGACTGATTTTCACAAAATTGGTATCGTTTTGAAGCACGACCCTTTGGACGACAAATATAAAAGAATTGGCTAAACATTAATTCTTCACTCTCAACTGAGCACTTTTCTACAAGGATGGGTCGCTTTTTTCACCGATATTTTCTAAAGTCATCCCCTCTTTTCGGCTGACTAGCCTTAATTTAAACTTTCACCACTTCCGGTTTTGTGATAGACGCAACGGCGAGGACATCAGATTTTTTTTCACGTTCTTTTCCTCCTTCGCGGTACGGGTTCGAGCCTGCCTGCCTGCCTACTACCATCATTTTTTTTATTTGCTCAACACGCAACTCCAAACACCCGGACAACGCCGGGCAGCCAAGCTAGTCAGTTAGAAGTCAGGCAGCTGTGAGCAGGATGGAAGTGTTTAGAGATCTCGTTCAGAGCTGTTTGCTTTCTCGCAACAGTGTAGTATGCTTTTTAAATTGAGTGCTTCCTTATTATTTAAAATTGGGTTCTGTACGAAACTCTTGAGTGTTTCAGAAATCCGTTGTCTCCTGTGATGCTGTCTCTCCCACCGTCAGATTGCCTAGGAACTCACGCATATTCATGATTTGTGAGTGCAGTATACAGGTTGTCAAGTTGTTATTCATAAACTACTACAAACGAGCCAAATACTTCTCCCGTATTAGTGATTGTCTGTATTTTTGAGATGAGGTGTTTTCATTGATTGAGATTGTCGGACTGAATTCCTCATCTTGGTTGTTATTGTCACAACGTTTCGGCCGTTTTGCCCTCCGGCCTTCATCAGGTGTTTTGTATCGAACTGGGGAACCGTTTGTTAGGAGTCTCGAACCCAACCCTTTATTATTATTACGGGGGTACCGTGTTCGGACTCCAGCTAGGCTCTGGGACATAGTTGCTGATTCTCTGTTTTGAATGTTACTTTTCACTGCCTTCGTTCAGGATTGAACTCAGCACCTTTGGCTAAAACGGAGGGCAAAACGGCCGCAACGTTGTGGCAATAACAACCAAGATGAGGAAGTCAGTCCGAAAATCTCAATCAACTTCTCTCGTATGTTTATTAGTATTATATATATGACTTCTAACTGACTACCTTGGCTGCCCGGCGTTGTCCGGGTGTTTGGAGTTGCGTGTTGAGCAAATAAAAAAAAGTGGTGGTAGTAGGCATGCAGGCTGGAACCCGTATATATATATATCTATATATATATATATATATATATATATATATATACATATATATATATATAAAACTCTGTATTATAGAGTTGAGAAAAATGGTCTTACATGAATATACGTATTATTTTCCTGAATCAAATTTTTTATAAAGTAAATAAATGGGCACCTACAATATATCTTTTTAATAATTTCATCTACATCTGCCACTAAAGAGGTTTACATGCAAAAAGTGGAATTGTCTATGTGTCCGTCTGTGTGTGTACATTTCACTACCAAACTACTCTGTCAGTTTTCAGTCTACAGACTCGAGATTTGGCTTTTATTGGTTTTAAGGAAAATCTTTTTAATCGGTTTTCGGACAGAAATTTGGTTGTCAAGGGGTCAAAGTTTAACGATTTGACCTTTGAAACGTCTACTGAACTCCTCCGACAATTTTGGATTTAAACACTTGAAATTTTAGATATAGGTTACTTGAGTAGAAATAAAACTTTTTAATTCGATTTGAGCCCAAAATAAAAAATGGTAAGGAGTGAAAATTGGGGTCAAAGTTTTAAAATAATTACCGCCAAGCCAATGTTTGGTCTAAACATTTGAAATTTTACATAAAGTGTATTCAGCCATAGGGCAAGCTTTTCAATAGGCTTTTGGACAGAAATTTTCCTACCAAGGAGTCAAAGTTCATTAGATTTGACCTTTGCGGTCTCTAGCCATTCAGTCAGTACTATGTGATAATCAGTTCTATAAGAAAGTCTTCAGAATGTTGACTTCGAATGCAATTACGAATTACTTGCGACTCCTACACGGTCTAGAAATTAGACATTTTACATAAGGAGTATTCAGACATGCATCAAGCTTTATAGTCAGTGTTTAGGCGACACTTTGGCTTGATATCATAGCTTGATATATATAAATATATGTATGTATGTATGTATGTATGTATGAATTTGTGTGTGTGCGTGTGTGTAGTAATTCGTAAGAATGGGTATTGAAAAATAGCGATTGTACATATAAATACAAAATAGGTATAAATTTCGCAACATTCAGACTAAAATTGTTCGCAAGAACCGGTGGCGTAGTGGATAAAATACTTATTACATTAAGTAATATGTTACACTCTCTTGGGGGTTAAACGTTCAGTGCGAGTTACAAAATACAATCGGGAATCATTAGAGCTGTTACTTTTTGATTCTGACAAAACGAAAGTATGCAAGCCCTATGGATTTAAAAAGTTTCCTTTTGAAATTTCGTGCAGATTCACGGATTCGAGAGAAAGTTTCCAGGAGTTCGACACATGAAAAACGTCTGAGGTTACATCGACCGAAACGTTGTAAAAATATCAAACAAGATGAGAACAGTAGTCCGAATAATGCAAATGGTAATAATAATAATAATAATAATAATAATAATAATAATAATAATAATAATAATAATAATAATAAAAAAAATCAGAAACGCAAAATGACTGGATCTGAATTCTCAGCAAATATTTATTCTGGAAACTCTAGCATGAGAGGCCTTCGACGTACGTAAATCTTTATGCAACTAAACTAGTTTACATACAACATTCATCTTGCATTGAACATATGCTTCACTCTTTTGCGTATGCAATTATCCAGTGTTTTTTATCAGAGAAATGCATTTCCCGTCAAAAAAAAAAAAAGAAAAATACTGATTGAGTTATTTAGGGTGTTGTCTCTATACTCCATAAATAAACATGTTTTTATATTATCTTTCGTTACTTTTTATATAAAAAAGAAAAGAATGGGAGAAATTTACCATCGAAGCGTTGCAAATACAAACACTTCCGGTGCGCATGCGCTATGAAGCTATCTGATTTGACTTGCAGATAAGGCCTTTCTCATAAAGGTTAGCTTTTTTATGAGTACTTCCCAACAGTATATTTTTTATATTTAAACCAGTTGTCGTTATCAGCAGCTCATACAGTACTCAGCGTTTATATGTTTGCCAGGTCGACAGAGTTGTCAGACAATCTGCGTAAACATATGCGTTGCTCTGTTAATACTTCCACGCCGTTTTAAAAATGAGATTGTTTGATCGCCGCAAATAAAACGCGATGCAAAAGAGTAGTAGAAAGCTTACTAATGTAGATTCAATAAAACCATAATTTGCTCATTTGAAATGAATTGTTTCAAGGTCCAATTTTGTAGTGTTATTTAAAACACCTACTTTTTGGATTCTTGTTATTTTTTATATTTTTTATTGCATTCTCACTCCAAACAAGGCAAAGTGCCATTTTGATGTAAGGGGGCTACTATCTGAGACATAATTTGCAGAGCTATTATGTAGGGAGTTGAGCAGCAAGATGTATGTTTACATTGCACTTGAACTTCTGCATGTCAGTGCAGTCAGGAAAGCAGGAAACGAATAGAAAATTCCAAAGTCCAGCAGTCTTGTAAAAGAAACTATTAGAGTAGAAGGCTAACATCTAAAAATCTTTACTGTGTAGGAGTGGGATTTTTCTGCTTGTCGAGTTTGTCGGGAGTATCTACGTAGATGTAAGGTACAATGCATTGAAGTTCGTCAAAGCACCCATCATTAAAATACTTGTAAAACAGATAGTGGGATGCAACATTTCGTAGATGGGACAGAGGTTGAAGCCTAGTGTGGGACCTATTAGGTTGACGATTCTCTTTTGAATGTTGTCTAAGAGAAATGAACTAGTAGCAGAGACACCAGCTCAAATATGACAACAACCCCCCATACATAGGCGAATGATGGCCTTGTAGAGGTACAGGATACCCTTAGGCGCAAGTAACTTTTAGCACGGTAGAGAGAACCCACCTTCTTTGCATCAGCCTTGGCAATGTCCTCAATATATCTGTTCCAACTCCTCTTCCCTTTGATCGTTAAGTTGAGAAGTTTTAACGAAGTACATTCAATTAATGTATTATTAGCCATGACTATTAATTGTAAAGAAGGTTTTTTTTTGTAATTACTGAAAGGAATAAAGCTTAGTCTTGGCAGCATTGAATGATATCATCCAGTTTTGTCCCAATTCCACTACAGACTGGAGGTCTTCCGCAATGATATCCGCCATTGCGTTGGGTATGGGTTCATTCGCTTTCCGCTCGTGTTTGTTATAGAGCGTGGTGTCAGCAAATATACCCATCACGAAGACAATTTTATCAGGGAGGTCTTCGAGGCTTGGAATGTTATTGTAGAGTAGTTGATGGGACGTGCACACAATGATAGTTGGATGCCACGTTTAGTCAAGATTGCTTATGTATTTCATTCAGTGAGATGTAAGGGACTTACATGATTTAATTGCTTGTGATATTGGTGCTGCTTGAGCGTTTTGATGGAACCATGAAATCAAATTCACTTTTTCCAAATATTTTCGCCCAGCATCCATTTAGAGGAAATTTCAGGAATAAAAATCCAATTATGTTAAACTTATCAAAAACTCAGACGCAAGTCGAACAATGTTGATTTGCTTTTTGGATGGCGAATACGTTTCTCTGGAAACAATACGAACTTTATTTTAACAAATAAAACCTCTGCTATTATTATGGCGCCGTTAATATGAATAAAAACAATAATATTAATTCAAATGTCAGTAATGTCATCGAAACCTGTAAGTCGACAAATCTAGAAATATGATGAATAATTCAGTTCTTTATTTTCAATGCGATAACTACTCAAAGAGGCATATTCATCTGGAAAGTTGTGCGTGTTGGCAGTAAGTCAATGGAAACAACATAATAAAATCAATATGCATTTGTGTTTAGAAATAGGGCTTGGTTGATTAGCCATTAATTAATATACCTATAAAATTGACTCTTTTCTCGCTTCGACATTAATATTAAAAGCCTACTTTTTGTATTGATATTTATTTGTTCTTCTACGAGAGGAAAATGTGACACAAGGTCGTATTTAATATGGAGGAAACCAGCTCCCCCAAAATGGGGACTCTAGAAGTAGGCAAAAATAAAAATTACTTTAGTAAAGTAGGGGTTCCCCGATATTGACGAAGGACAAATGTAATTAAGTGTTGCATCCGAACAGATACTACGCACGAATCTCAGCCTGAAAGCCAGGTCCTACTTTTTCTATTTAAAAATAATAAAACGAATTCTTAATATACTCCGTCATAGGTATGCGAGCGACTTCATAAAGGTAAGCTGATATGTATATTCCTCGAAAAAACGAGCGTTCATTAACCATTGATTTTTTTTCATGTTTTCTTATGCGATGATTGTTGAGAGAACAGTGACCCATGCTACTTGACTGTTGCATTTCAAACTTTAATTAAAATTATTATATAAAAATGATTATTATATAAAAATGATTATTATATAAAAATAATTATTATATAAAAATATTTATTATATAAAAATAATTATAATATAAAAATAATTATTATATAAAAATAATTATTATATAAAACAATTATTATATAAAAATAATTACTATATAAAAATAATTATAATATAAAAATAATTATTATATAAACAAAATTATTATATAAAAATTATTATTATATAATATATATATAAATACTTATATAAAGTACTTATTATATAAAAATAAGTATTATATAATAATAATTATTATATAAAAATAATTATTATATAAAAATAATTATTATATAAAAATAATTATTACATAAAACAATTATTATATAAAAATAATTATTACATAAAACAATTATTATATAAAAATAATTATTATATAAAAATAATTATTATATAAAAATAATTATAATATAAAAATAATTATTATATAAACACAATTATTATATAAAAATTATTATTATATAATATATATATAAATACTTATATAAAAATACTTATTATATAAAATAAGTATTATATAATAATAATTATTATATAAAAATAATTATTATATAAGAATTATTATTATATAAAAATATTATATAAAAATAATTATTATTTAAAAATAATTATTATATAAAAATAATTATTATATAAAAACAATTATTATATAAAAACAATTATTATATAAAAACAATTTTATAAAATAAACAGACGATTTTCAATGTAAATTACAATGTGTTTTGGACCAAATCATTGCGGTGAGGTACGTGAAGTTTTCTCCCGGTGCACTGCGATGGGTCTCCAGTTAAAGCAGGCAATTAACTGATTTAACTACAATTAGTCGATTTCGCCAGATTCGATGACAATACAAATATGTGAGCGTGAAACCTTCGTTTATCTTCATTTAATCCCGGGCAACGTCTTATCCCTTTCTAGCATTAAATAAAGTACCTAATCTTTTAATAGAATATATTCGTATACTTGAAAAATATGAGTCACTATTTCATGAAAAAAAAGCACTATGAGTATCCAGTGGTCCATAAATGATGATGATGATGATGATGATGATGATGATGATGATGATGATGATGATGATATTTAAAATGAGCGATTTTATTTCGGAGGGGTGTTTAATAACAATAAAAAAAAATAACATTTAAATCCTTGATTTACAAGGTGCTTTCAAGGAATTTCCAGGCTATTTTTGTACAGGCATTTAAAATTTTCGTAGACTCTTGAAAATACAGTATGTTATTGCTATATATATTATGAGATGGCTAACCCATTTTTATGATTTCAGGTTCAAATTATCACCTACAACAGGAATTGGAAAATTCTCTTAAACTTGATTATCACAGCTGCTGAATTCCAAAAACGCAATCTTGAATTGATGACACTTTAGAAAAACGATATGCAATAAAATTCTGTTTTAAACTTAGAAAAAATGCTACAGAAATGTATGGAAAGCTTCAAACTGCTTTTGCATGAACCAATCCCTAGCTTTTTTGTCGCATAAGAAATTAAAGGAAGGCAGGGAGTCTGAAAGGGGATGATGAGAGGTGTGAGACGTGTAAGAAGTCATAATACAAAAGTTGATTTGCCAAATAAATAATTTTATTGATAAGGACTGTCGTGTGTCTATAGAAACAATAAGTGCATAGATTGATGTCAGTGTGGGAACTTTACTCATAATTATTCGCGAGGAACTGAAGATGCGGATGATTTGCGCGAGATTAGTTAAGGGTTCTCAGAGAAAATCAGAAAGGAAGACGTTGTTATGACAGAAAGGGAGATGGGCGAGCGCATCAATTCAGTTCCGACAGTTCTTGATGCTCTAGTGACCTGCGATGAAAGCTGGATCAACTACTATGACCCGGAGACCAAGAGACAGAGTTATCAGTGGAAGCATGCTGGCTCTCCCAGACACAAAAAAACCCACACAAAGCAAATCCACCCAGAAACTTACGATGATCCCTTTGTTGCCTGCATGGGCATGATCTGCATGCACTTGATTCGCACTGAAAAGACAGCCAACAAGGAGTACGTTATTTTAGGTTTTTAAAGAGTCCAGGAGGAAATTCCGACAAAAGAGGCAAGCACTCTGGAAATCGGCTCAGTGGTATTTGCACCAGGACAATGCACCAGTCCACAACCCCATTTTTGTCAGCGATTATTTGGGCATTAAGACGGTTCCCTACTCTCCATATAGTCCAGACCTTGCTCCCTGTGACCTTTTGGTTATTCAGTAAGCTTAGCGAAAATCTTGGAGACTGTAGTTATGAGACAATTGAGGAGATGAAAGAGGTTTTAAAGAGGATTATTGACACACTGATGATAAAAGACGACCTCCATGGGACCGACCAGAAGTTGTTGAAACGCTACAAGTGCATTGCAGCTGGAGGAGAATACTTTGAAGGGGACTAGAGATTCATGTGTTCACTATCTATAAAAGTGTCCATACGAAAAAAAGTCTAGAAACTTATTTAAGACACCTCTTACTTGCCTTGTATTTGTTTTCTGCTAAGAGACTGGTATGTTAAATGTAGTACAGTAGTACCCCGGGATACGCCATTGAAAATTAGTAACAAAATAGAGTACAGTATATAATACACATGGATGTAATCAACTAATATAACTAACACCGTAAGGCGAGGCAAATACGTAACCAGGAGCTGAAAAAAACATCGTATTCCACATCGCAACCTTAAAACCCGTATCCTAGAGCAACCGTATCCCGGGGTTCTACTGTATATGATTATGAATTAATTATTATTACTTACTAATATTTGCTCATTTTCACTTATCTAGTATTCTTCTTCTTTACATGGGAAGAGGACAGCCCTTTCCATGTAGCATTTTCATGGAAATATGTTTTTTCTATGAGCAAGAGAAAATATAAATTATAAGCTGATTAACTTATTTCTAAATAAACATAAATTGTTTATGAAACAAAAGATTTATATCTTTATTTCTTGTTAGAAAAATAGTAGAAACTTAAGGGGAAATCGACCCTTAAACTTGCTTTTTGTGTCAAATCTTTCTTGGGGTTCATAGATTACTCTTTTTGCTTTTCGTGATGTCGGTTTTAACTAACGATTGCAGCACTTCGTTATGCGTGAGTTCAGCTCTATGTCTACGAATCTAATATCAGACTATATATTTAATATAGTTGTTGTGTTTGAGCTGCTGAATCTCTGTCGAATTCAAGGGTTTCTCCTAAGGTGCAAAAATGTATTTTATAATTCAATTGGTCTCCCACCCATTTTTGTTCTCTGCAATCTTTAACTCACGCGTGTGATGTTGATAGTCTCTATAATACATTTTTATCGCTTATCTATTCCCTTTTTTATTTGTATCAGTTTTTTTTTACTCGTTTGGTCTAGCAATGTGCATTATTTTGCTTTCTAAAAAGTAGAGCTGTGACAACAGCATATTCTTTTCATTCTTTTGACTCTAGGGTGTGTATCCGTTGATATCTTATATGCTTTTATATAGGATGATGTGGTTTCCGTTGATTAGCTGTGTCTAACAGTGTCGGATATATACTCAAAAGTTGGTTGGGTGTTTTTGTTTTACGGCATATCAACCCTTTTCGGGTTATTTAATACCGAATCCAAACATTTTGAAGAAAAAATTTTTTTATAGAATATATTTGTTGTTTTCACGTCGGTTTCTATTTAACCCATAGTTGGGACTCTCACAGGTACTACCACTCCGGGTCAGAATGGACCTGGGAGCAATGGTAATTAAAGGGTGGCTCCACACTCCCCAAAGCCCACAAGCTGGGGCCTCACCACTGGATATAGTTTAAGGTCATATCCAGGACCCCCATTGAGGGACTTTTACCCCCTGCAGGGGGGGGAGTCGGCGTATTCTAATGCCCCACCGACAGGGCCATACTCAAGTGTAAAACAATGAAAAGAATATGCTGTTGTCATAGCCCTATTGATAACTTATTGTAATACAATTTTATATTCTAGTAACTTCTTGTACAACTCTCTTTCTGATGACTGTTTTTCTTCTATTGTCTTTCAAAACTAGTTTCAAAAAGAAATTTCCTGTTTTTGCGATAATGGTACTTCCTGCTGGTTAGTCTCTTACATCATACGTTGTCTGAGGCGATTTCCATAAAAATAGCTATTATTTCAGAAGATCGTATGAGAAAAATGTAATTTTTTAATTCTCGGAAATAGAAATCGACGCTGGTTCTGTTCATTTTGTGGCCGAGATAATTTCGCACTTTTATCAGAACGAATGATAAAAGTGCGAAATTACCTCGGCCACAAAATGAAGGAAATCAGTGTCGATTTCTAGTAAATGTATTAAATTAAATGGAAGATTGGCTTAAATTTCGAGTTAAAAAATGGTTTTAAATTTAATTAATAAAATACAATTAATGTAATGAATAAAAATACAATTGATATAATAAACAGAAAAACAAAATATGACGATTATGCAGAAAATAAGCTGTGCGAAAAAAATAGCAAACAACTAAATTACTAAGGAATACTTTTCTATCGACATGGTTATGTTTGAGGTTTAAAGTCTGTTGTGGTGGTACCCACTCATTTACGTATGTGGATAATATTACACATAAATAGCAAGACTCGGTTAGTCTGAGTGTGTGTTAACCAGAAGGCCAAGCCAAGAGCAGATATGTTCTCCAGCCAAGACTCTCTTACCTGCCAACCATTATGTAAATATACTGTAAATATACTTTTCCTAATACACTTCTTATTGATCTACCTTTGTTTGTTGAGTCTTCATTTGTATTGCCTTATACGTTATTTGGTTCAACCTGCAAACATAACAGTTGGCGACGAAGATGAACGTCAAACATAACAAAGTCTTTTGTCACGTTTATTTTAATTTTATATTCCGTTAGATCACTTTAAATTAGATTCAAAAATAAATATTTCGCCAAACATCAAGGTTTCATTTACGGAGTTTTGTCCTTTAGATTAAAACAACGAAACAAACTAACTGTTCTAAACGTAATAGAAATAAACTTTTCTACGTCACTAAAATGACTAAAAAGAATAAATTATCAAATTCAAGAGATGTTCATCGAAGCTCCCTTAACCAGTTTTTTGTTTTAAGTCTAACGTAATATGTTTGAACGGATATTTTAATTGAAAATAAAAACGTTTTGAACTCCTTACAAAATATTTAGTTACTTATTTTCTGACTGTTATCCTCATCTTCATAGTTATTTTTTGCTTCACGACGTTTGGCCTAATTATTTATCTGGGCATCGCCAAGTAGTTAACCGCGACAGGGTAGGAATGTTAAGTCTCTTTACTGTATCTTCAGTAATTACTGCCTTCCATAGTTTTTTGTCGTCTTGCCACGTTTTGGCCAACTAATCCTCTGGCCGGCTTTGGGTAGGATTGAAACCGCTATCTTCAGACAATGCTCACCTGGAACCGTATAGACTCAACTTCTCTATCCACTGTGACAGAGGTAGAGTTGGTCGAAATGTCGTGAAACAAGGACAACTATGAAGATGGGGACAATAGTACGAAAATAAATAAATATTCAAATTACACATCGCAAAAATGATTCAAATAAGAATATCTTTAAAAAATGTTTTTAAAATACGACCGGTGGATAAAAACATAACCATTATTGTCTTTGGTAATAGTTATTTCTTGACTCTTTATATATATATATATATATATATATATATATATATATATATATATAATGTTTCAGAAAGTGTGTGTGTGTGTGTGTGTGTGTGTGTGTTATTGGGGATTTACTCATTTACGAATAAAGGACTCACCATTATATAAACCATATTATATAAATCGTGAGGTAAATATCGCGATCTAATGCGAGACTACAGACTGTCTAACTTACCAATCGAACGATTCAACAAGCTATCTTGTATTTTACTGCTTTGAACAATATATTTTTCGTACCTATAATTGTCGTTCGTGTTATTTTTTCATGATTCTTTCTAAGGGCTACAACAACTAGCGGCGAGTTTCGTGAACTCATGAGAGAAAACTTAACTTACAAGTAGCTCACATTTTTTACAACAACTGTCAATAAGGATTCGAGAACGCACGATGAAATTCACTAAGCTTGCAAGATAAAAACGAAAGATATTCGACATCATAAAACACGAACAAGGAAGCGTTATACAAAACATCTCGTATAAACAACGCTGCACACTTAAGAGCCTCAAGTGCAAAGACTTTGTTTACCTACCTTCCGACAAGGGTAAGGAATTCTGCGTCATAGCTCGAGACATATACGATCACCTTGCACTCACACACCTAAGCAACGATACATTATACACCCCAGCTACCGACACTACATCCACGCAAATCGAAAACAACATCAACACCGCATGGACCGACATATGTAGAATTAGAAAACTCCCCAACAAATACAAGCAGAACTTCACTACTAAAAACAGCAGACTCCCCACTTTTTACCATCTCATTAAAACACACAAAAATCAACAACTCCACAAATTAGACCAATAGTTGCAAACATTGAAGGGCCCTTATATAAGATCTCTTGGCTACTCTCTCAACTACTTAAACCTCTACTCTCCTCCTTCCCCGGCCACGTCAGCAGTTCCGATGAAGTACTCCGCCGTCTAAACACCCTCCAACCACAACAACTAAAACGAGGTAAATACGCCTTCAGACTCGATGTAGTTGCCCTCTACACCACGGTACCTTCACACCCAGCAGTAGACTTAATCACCGACCACATCTCCTCCTGTAACTTACACTGCTTCGGCCTGACTCCCTCAGACATCCACAAACTCCTACTTATAATAGTAGACAACACATACTTCACCTACCAACGCCGAACATACAGACAAATTACAGGACTGCCCATGGGTTCCAGCCTCTCAGGAATACTGGCCATCTCATTCATGGACAGACTCGAACGCCGAGCCCTCAACACGTGCAACTCGGCCATATTCCTCTCGAGATATGTCGATGATGTCCTGATCCTCACATCATCACGCACCGACGCTGAGAACATCTACGCTATCTTCTCCGATTCCGACCCACACATAGAATTCACCATCGAACACCCCAGCGATGACGGATCCCTATCACTCCTAGGCTTACACCAAAAATTATCAGACGAAGGGGCCGTCATTACTAAATTCTACCGGAAACCAGCCAGCCGAAGTATATTTATACACTACAAGTCTGCCCTCCCTAATAAGGCCATCATCGGATACGCTAGGAATGAGATAACCCGCATCCAAAGAAAATGTAGCAAGCCAAAAGACAAGACAGAATGCACTAAACGGTTCCACCAGGTCCTAGAGACAAACGGATACCCCAGCACTGTCATTAAACACATTTGGAACACGAGAAAATGTGTAAGAGGCTTCCCCACCAATACTTGCTTCCTTAAAATGCCCCACCTCAGCGACAAGATCACAACGGCTATCCGCAGGGCTATTAGAAGAGAGGGTCTCAATATGCAACTAGCCCACTCTGGGCCATCCCTTGGACAGAAACTCTCTAAACGCAGGCACAGCGAGGACCCACAACCATGCACATTAACAAATTGCCCCGTATACCCCGCAACAATCTGCCACCGCACACACGTAGTATACAGACTAGAATGCTCTGTCTGCGGAAAATTCTACGTGGGCAGCACCACGAGACCTCTACACATAAGAATCGAAGAACACATACAAACACAAGCATCATCATTCCGCAAACACCTCAACACGTGCAGAAACACTAACAAATCTATTAAAGTCGATATTTTTACCACAGAACACAATATTGGGAATCTTCGCATAAAAGAATCGCTACTAATATCCAAATTACGGCCAGAACTCAATAACAGACTGGAGCTCGAATCTTCATTCATTATATAACTCTACACACGGCTCCCACCTTACACTTACCATTACAACCATAACCCATTAGAACAGATACACCACTGCACACAGCTCACAGCCCGCCTCACATTCCAAACAGTACATTACCACAACCTCCTCCCGTATAAATAATACAAAAAATAAATAAATAAAATAACAATAATATACTAAAAGAAACTTAATAAATAAAACAGCAGTATATATTTTTAAAAAAATTTAATTAAAATTAAAAGTTACTGAAGTAATACAAACCAACTAAAATCAAAAGTTAATACAAACCAACTAAAATTAAAAGTTAGCTGAAGTAATACAAACCAATTAAAATAAAAAATAAATAAATAAATATAATAATCTACTACTACTCATGAAAATAAATAAATTAACAACTCCCTAGGAATGTCACCCCTATTCCCCTTCCCTTCCTCTCACCTATCTTCCTACCCCCAGCGACACTAACCAAAACACCCAGCTGCCGACCCCAACCTCTCCTCCTCTCTCACATCCCGCCCCTACAGTAGTCGACCGGACGCAGCCAAGAAGCGACTCAAGTGACCCAGAAAAGCAGAGACACTCAAACATCAGCGGAAAAAAATAAATAAATAATAGTAATAATGATAAAGACAACATAACAGAGAACAATAAAAAAACAAAGCTCACGCTAAAACAAAGTATAAACCCCAAAAAAATAAATACATAAAATAAAAATAAAGACAAATAAATAAAAATAAAAATAGCAAATTTATAAACATGTTAATTACCTAATCATACCATACATAAATCCCCTACTCACATTTGCCCCGAGGCCTCACATAGCTACACAACTTCTGGTCCTTCATCCAGCATGCTTTGAATCGACCTGTTACGCACACCATTTGAAAAGGGAAAATTTATCCGAAATTAATAATGGAATACGTCGCATAGATTACTAGTAAGGCATTTTACCATACAACTGAATAAATATATATATATAATAATATATGTATATATATGTATGTACTTATTGATTTGTAAATCGCCACTTGTTCTCGTCTCCTCTTACCAATAGAGACTATAATTCATTCCTCGCATTGTGACAGCCTTCTTAATCTCTTTTATACACCTATCCCACACAATGCTTCAAGCAAACTACATATCAATCCTATATATATATATATGTATATATATATATATATTTGTTTATTTATATATATATATATATATATATATATATATATATATAAGTTTCGTGGTTCAATTTTAAATTCTGAAAAAACAACATATAGAGACATATATTCGATTTAAGAATTTATTGTTTGACAAAGGAATATATAGAAGGGGTTATTTTAATTTCCTTAATCCATGGATTTTCAACAAATTATATTCGAAATTGGGTGGATATACCATTCCATTGTGATTATCTCCATAACTAATAGAATTTGAGCATTGAATTAAGTGTGCAATGGACCTCGGAATCAATAATGTAGTTATCAAAAAACCAAAGATGGCAAAATAATCCTGGAGATGGCATTCGGAAGAGTACGCTGGACCGGCTTGCTCGAGGTATGAGTCTATTAGAAAGATAGTTCGTTATCTTGTTTATATTGGTTGAAGGAAGCTTTTTAGATGAGGGAAAGAGGAAGTGGGTGAAGTAGAGAGGGTAAAGAGAGAGGGGAGGGTTAAAGTTGGGCGAGCATACCGGTTCTTAATGGAGTATTTTTGGCGGAGGAAGGGGTAATTGCGTTTTAGTATTCTTTAAAGGGTTGACCTCTTGATTTTAAGTTCAAGTGGGAAATGGATATTCTCGCGATTTTCAATGTGGGGTGTGCGTGATAGGCGGTGGGGTGCTGTTTTTGCAGTGGGGATGGGTGATCTGATGAGGTGGAGATAGAGACGTGTCATGGTGTGAAAATATGGAATGTTCGGGGGGTTACTTAAATAAGTGAGTTTAAGGTTGGCTTATTTTAATTTTGAGTGTATATTTTAAAGGTGACTTGGTAAGTTGAGATAAGTCAGTTAAAAACGTTTGTTGTCGTAATTTGATCTAGTTTAAATGTTTGCTTAAATTTTATTTAATATATATATATATATATATATATATATATATATATATATATATATATATATATATATATATATATATATATGTATATACAGGGTGTTTCAAAAGTCTTGGGAACATAAAGATTTTTAATAACTCAAAAACTATTAGGAGTTAAAAAATGAAATTGGTACCGTTGGAAAGGTTAAAGTTTTAAGTTTTGTGGGGAATCTTCAAACTTGCTCAATATGAGCACCATTCGTCACACGGCAGACATCTAGTCGATAGTCCATTTCCTGCCAAACGCGTTCGAGCATCTTGACGTCAATGGTTCCCACAACTGCCGTTATTCGAGCCTTTAGTTCGTAAATATCTCTTGGAAGGGGCGGCACATAGACTTGTTGCTTGACAAAGCCCCAAAGGAAAAAGTCACACGGGGTAAGATCTGGAGACCTAGGAGGCCAGGGCATGAGAACGTCATCACCTCGCCCAGATCTCCCAATCCATCTACCAGGCAGCCTTGTGTTAAGAAACTGCCTTACTCTAAGTCTCCAGTGTGGTGGTGCACCATCTTGTTGAAAAATGAAGTCATCAGATTCTGCTTCTTCCAACTGAGCCATTAACCAGTCTTCCATTATGTTGAGATAGGATTCACCAGTGATAGTTGCCTCTTCAAAGAAGAACGGTCCATAGACACCTTTCTTGGAAATTGCACAAAACACGTTCACTTTTGGTGAATCTCGCTCGTGCTCAAGAATTTCATGAGGGTTCTCAGTACCCCATATGCGAGTGCTATGCTTGTTAACTTTGCCATTCAGATGGAAGGTCGCCTCATCGCTAAAAACAAGCCGGTCATCAAAGCCGTTATCTTCCAACTTCTCTTGCATTGCAATGCAAAAGTCACGGCGAAGTGGCTTATCAGTGTCCTTCAACTTTTGGACCAACTTGAACTTGTAAGGTACCATTTGCAGTCGTTTCCTTAAGACACGCCAGACAGTTGCTGGAGCAAGCTGAAGTTCCCTGCTGGCTCTTCTCACTGATTTACGGGGGCTCCGCTGAAAGGCTGCCCGGACTTGCTCAACTGCAGCTTCTGAAGTTGAAGGGCGACCTGTTCGCTTACTTGGGCACAAACACCCATCTTTCACAAATTTAGCATGCCATCTGACAATGGGTTTCCTTTCAGGGACTTCTTTTTTAAATTTCCTGCGAAATGCACGCTGAACACATGTCCACGATTCAGTCTTTGCAAATTGGAGGACGCAAAACGCCTTGTCTTGTTTAGAGAACGCCATTACTGTACATGGAAAGATAAGACGAAAATCATTAGTATGACCAAAAATTTGATTAAGCAAGCTTTAAAATGACACCAGTTTCATTTTTCTACCTGGAATAGTTCATGAGATATACGAATTTGTAATGTTCCCAAGACTTTTGAAACACCCTGTATATATATGTTTGGAGGCGATCTATGGATGAGTTCGTTTAGTTGTTCGTTGAGTTGAAATTGATGTTTGAGTGAGTGCTTTATATACTGTGGTTAATTATATATTTTTTTGAGATATTTTTTATAAAGGGGAGAATTGATTTAAATGTGGTGCTTGGTATGTAGTCGGCCATGCCTGATTAATTATGACTACTGATATATTGATTACTTATATATATCCACTTATCAAACTTAAACATCAGTGCAAATATAAGCACAAATATACCCACAGATATTCATACAAACGTACACATACACATACAGACATACACACATACATACATACAAATAGCATACACTTACGTACAAACACTGATACATACCATGCTTACATAAATACATACCTATATATATATATATATATATACGCATCGCTATACTAATGTATATGTGCACTCAATTAGATATATATATATATATATATATATATATATATATATATATATATATATATATATATATCATAACGCAAACTCGCATATTAGAGAAGCGAACTATTTATACAGCCGGGTGAATATGAATCCACGCGTACTCAGTGTACAACTGCGCTCATAAGCACGGCCGAACATCGATATAGTCAAGTACAAGGATGCAATTCATACTCCTAACAGCAAATATACAACTACATAAGGGTTATGTCTAGAAAGAGATAAAGGTGCGCACACTGATACATAACATACGAATACAGAGAGTGTGCACGTAAGTTTAACGATATATATACATCACCAAATGATCGGGTTTATCTGGTGATTCTATTTTAGAGAAGAGTGTCCTCACCAATTGCCAACAACAGTTTTATGGTCTAGGGAGATATAGATAGTTAGAGTGTACCAATATACGGCTAAAGTGTGTAACTCTGTTAAATATCCATGCTCACATAAACATACGCATATATATATATATATATATATATATATATATATATATATATATATATATACACA